>NC_090443.1:1054724975-1055026398 GCF_031143425.1 Pleurodeles waltl
GGGGGGATGTGGCCCGTTTTCCGAGGGGGCCGACCCCCCCAAGTGAAATCCCTGGTGTCTAGTGGTGTTCCCTGGCCCCCGATCGCAGCTGTGCTGCAATCGGGGGCCCGGAAACACTTTCAGGAAGGCCTTGTAAGAAAGGGGAGACTCTCCTCTTTCTTACGAGGCCTTCCCGAACGCGGGGAAGGCCGTTTGTGGCCGTTTTCCCCATTGGAGCAGGAAGCGGCCTCAAGGCCGCTTCCTGCTCCGATGGGGAAATCCACATAGTAGTTCAGCGCGCCTCGTCACAAAGGGGTGGGTAAGGGGGGCGGGGGGAGACACGGAAGAGCTTCCGTGTCTCCCAGGGAACAAAAAAATTAATAAAAATCCTCGGGTGCGATGCACCCGAGGATTTATTAACCCCCTCCCTGGTGTCGGCCACCGGTCGTGACCCGCACCAGGGAGGTAGCGTGGGCGTCGGTTAAGTAGTTGTACAGGGTCTAATGAAGGAGTGCATCTCGAGATCCATAGATCAATTCAAGCAGTCTACCCATCACTTTTTAGTTTACTTCAGTACCACACCGTAGACGCGGCGGATATACCCAGACGTGTGTGCCACTGGAGCCAACCAGGGCAACACCGGTCTTACATTGCTTATGTTCAAGTGCAGGCAGTTTGGGCTGGACTGCTCCTGTTGGATTAATTTGCGTTGTACTTGGTCCAAAATGAGGTGGCAACAATGCTGGCTGGGGGTGCGGCCCGAGTAATTGCCAGTGGGTGAGATTAATCCAAGCACCCCATCCATCACGTTTTGAATACTTGATTGGGACAGATATGCCCAGACGTGGGTCCCATGCGCACTGTGCCAGCTGCACCACACTGCATCTGACGCAAAAGCCCAAACTGAGTGAAACTGGTCTTGGGTGCTTGTGTTCCAGTTCTTGTTCTACACAAATAAGTGTGATGGCCTAGAAACGATCGGTCCTTGATTCAAGCCCTTCCGGATATCTTACAGGGTTATTTGAAATAATAGCAGAAGACACCTCACACCCTAAATGGTGGCATGCTTCATTATAGGTGTCTTTCCTCATCTGGGTAGGTGTATATCACTCGAATGGGCTCAAACAAAATAAGGGAGCTCGCCATAAGATATTATTCTGAACAGATGCAGGGTAGGTATAACCTGGATATTTATTTTTATTCAATTAGTATATATATCATAGTTAAAAAAACAAAGTTGAGTTGATTAATGAAAGCACAGTGGTTTCGACATCCAGCATCCTATATTGCCTACATGGTTCAGTTGAAAAAGGTTTGCCCTAGTTGGTCACTCAACTTTCACTAGGGCCCCTAAACCTCCCTGCTTATCTCGTCTTGGTTATAGAAAAGTGTGGGTCTTCTGCTGGGCGTACAGTTTCAAAAGTACATAGTAAAGCAAGTAACATTTCTCTTGATAAGGCCATGATAACACCTGTTAGTAGACAGATCTGCTGTATATACCTTTTGCAGAACTGATCAAGTTGAAAACAAAACTTCCTTGCTGAGCAATCTCCTGGAGACCCTCCTGAGCTCTGGTAAGTAGATGCTCCATATGCTCATAGGTGCCTCTTCTTCCTGCACAAAAACAATCCTGCCTGCAACCCATGCACCCTTGTAGGATGGCGCAAGAGTGCCGGCATTGGTGCTAGACAGCCAAAAGTGTGCCAGCTCTCGGAAAGGACAGGAATGCGCTGTATATTGGTAAATACGATGCCTTCCAGCCCCTTCCCTTTCACCCAGCGAGCACAGCAAGATAGCTGTGTTGCATGAATTTTTGATAAATTTGCCCCTAGTTTGCATTGCCGTATTTTTACCTTATTTATACATCTACTTATGTATATGATTATGTCAAGATGTTCCTAAAGTGATGTTGGAAATTCCACCTTAAATACGATACAGCATAAAAGGGCTGTCAATTGACCACTTGTCAGGAGAGAGAGACACTTCCCCAAGGTTGCAGATGAGCACGGCGCCAGAGTCCATCTTGACAGAAGACACTTCCACCAAGATTCTCAGAGGGGCTGCGAAGCACTCCATTCTGCCTTCACAAACTGCTGTAAGGATTGCGTTCTCGCACAGAGGCAATCTCCTAGCTCTTGGCCTTGTGCTTGAAATAGCTGATAAGCTTTTCCAAACAGACAACGAAGTCTGTTGTCCAGGTATGCGCTCCACCTCCGAAACTCAGGCTTTTCATTCATTTGCTAGAAATAGCATAGTACTTAGAGACAGCACAGTGAGGGTGTTAAGGCCTTTAAATTGTGATGTTGTAATTTTTCCCTTTTATCACTGTTATTGAAAAGCTTAGCTGCTTTTTGTCTTCAGTGTTGATGCCAATATAGTGTGCACTAGATCCTGGAGTTTCAAAATATCAATTTTAAAATGAATATGTTGAAATGCGTATTCTATTTCTAGTGATCTTGAATGTGTAAATCATTAATGAATGATCGTTTGGATTATCACTACTCCCTGTTAGTAACCCAAAAGCAATGACACCACTCCAGTATGTATCAGGTGGCGTTCTGCAGGGCAGCAACAACCTGTGTTTCCAATTCAGCGCTGGTGCATTAAACTAAGTTCACTCGTGTCAACTGTGAAAGCAAACACTGCAGAGCTGAGCTGAAGACTCAGTTTACGCAAAAGTTTCACTTTGGCATACAATATTGGGATACACTTTACAGTCCATTTTTCAGTTCCTTACTTTGAAATGGGTTGACCCTTATGGAGTTTAGCAAACGTTACAAAGAGTTGGTTAGTTTTGCAGAAGGACATAGTCCTGTCAATATAGTACATGAGTGTTGCATGACTTCTAAGGATGGCAGTGCCCTATCTGGTATCAAATTGGGTTGTGGAAGAAACATACACAGTGCAATGTAGTTGATGTGGAAAGATGAGATTACCTTGGACAAGAATTGTGGATTCATTCTAAGGACCACCCTGTCCTTGTGCACTCAAATGAATTGTTCTAGGATAGTGAGTGCTTTAAACTCACTGATACATCTAAGCAGGGTTATGGCTACTAAGAAACCCACTTTCCAGGATAGAAAGTGTAGGTTGTGAGTGTGGAAAGGGTTCAAATGGTGGACTCATGAGCTTTCTGAGAACTATGTTAAGCTTCCACCCAGGGGGCTGGAGGAGTTCTTGGGGGTATTACCTTTTTAACTCCTTCCATGAACTCCTTAAACAAAGGGATTTGAAGAGCGATGACTTGAACCCTGAACTTGAAAGGGTCTAATTGTCTTGAGATGCAATAAAAGATCAATCTCTACCACTTGGCTACATAACACGCACATGTAATAGATCTATGAAGCTCACACCACATACCCTCCAGGGAGGGTTAGTTACCCAGACTTCAAGGTCTCAGGTGCCAGATCGCTAGGTTGAGCTACTAGGGGTCTGGATGCCTGATTTGTCCTTATGTTACTGCATAAGAAGATCGGCCCTTATTGCTACACTCTTGGGGGTGGGACACTGATGGACATCTCCAGGAGCAGGAAGTACCAGGGCTGTTTGACCCAGTTGGAGGCCACTAGAATGAGGGTCATGGACACCTGCCTCACTGTCCACATAATGTACAGGATGAGTGGGGAAAGAGGAAAAGCGTAGACAAATATCCCCTTGACCAGTTTACCCAAAGTGCATTGACTATGGATGTGGGTATCTGGAGGCGAAGCTTGGGCATTTTGTGGTTTCTGCGGGAGGTCGATGACTGGGATTCTCCACCATTGGAAGTACTTTTCGTAGGACTTCTGGGAGGAGTTAGCACTCGTGGACTCGTTGAGACTGCCTGCTTAGCATGTTCGCAAAGTCTTTGTTCACCCCCGGCAGGTGCTTCATGCACAGTTGGATCTTGTTGCCCTGTTGCCTATCTGTGCTAGAGCAGACAGCAGGGGGGAGGAGTACCCCCCACGCTTCTGTATTTACTACATGGCTGTCATGTTGTCATTCATTATGAAAACGACTTTGCCCCGGACAAGCTTGAAAAAATGCTTTCAGAGCTAGGCAGATGGCCAATAATTCTAGGTTGTTGATATACTGACCCTGATGCTGAGGGATCTAGGTACCTTGCGTGGTCATGTTGGGGAGTTGTGCACCGTCACCTGGTGAGTGATGCATTAGTGGTGATGGTCACCTGTGGAAGTGGGTCCAAGAATGGCCTGCCAAGCAATAGGTTGTTGCTCTTTTACCACTGCAGAAGTGTCACATGCTGGCCTTTAGCACCACTAGAGCTTTCCAGTGACCATTCGCTTGCGACCATTGCCTTGCTAGGCATTCTAGGAGTGGGTGCATGTTTAGTGTGGCATGTGGCCAATGGCTATGCAAGAAACCTTCATACCTACGAGCTCAATTACAGTTCTTACAGTGATTGACTAAAGGACTGAAAAAGAGGCAACAGCTGCTGAAATGCCATCCACCTTTGCTGGTTGGGATATGCTTTCCCTGTGACAGGGTTTAACTCTAAGCCCAAGATGGACTGGATCTTTTGGGGCACAAGGTAGGATTCTTTAGGTTTATGGTGAACCTGCTGTGAATTAGGAATATTACTGTGTTAGTGTGTGCTAGGCATTGGTGCCTTCTGCTTTTGATCAGTTAGCCATCAACGTACGGAAAGACATGAGGGCTGCCTTTGCGGAGATGCATGGCCAACACTGCCAGGCCCTTCGTGAACACCCAGAGAGCCATAGTACCTACAAAGGGTAGCGCTTTGAATTGGTGATGTTGTCCACTTACCACACGACAAAGGTACTGGTGATGGGCAGAGTGGACAGATATAGGAAAATAGGCGTCCTTCAGATATAGTGCTGTCATGAATTCTCCTTCTTGGAGGAACAGGATGATGTCGCGTAGGATTGTCATGAAAGTGCTGAGACAGGCTGGACCACTTTAGCAATCTCAGGTCTAGAATGGGCCGGAGGGAACCGTCAATCTTTAGAATGAGGATTAGAACTAGTGCACGCCTTTGCCTCGGTGTGGTGGCATGACCTGTATTGCCCCCTTTTGGAGAAGTGCTTGAACCTCCTCTTCCAGAAGTGCAAGGTCTTGTCTGAGGCTGTGACCACAAGGTGGTATGTTTGGGAGGCAGAAATCCAGGTACCAGACCTGCTGTCTACTGCTAAAATTAAATGGTTTGAGTTAATTTCCTGCCAGCCCGGCCTTTCTTGTTGTTACCTCTGTAACCATCCCTTGTATGTCATCTTCCTGCCTGAGACTCATGAAAGCCCTGCTGCTGCTGTTGCTGGTGTTAGTAGGTTTGTGCTTAACCAGGAGGTGTGGTCTTGTTGTCTATGAAACGGGTCCCTTGGAATGGTGGTTTGCAGGTCACCCATGGACTGTGCTATCTCTATATCCTTTGTTTATTCCAGCATCTCATCCTCTTGGGGCCCCAAGATGTGCTCCACATCGAATGGAATGTTGAGGAGGGGCTTTCGTGCCGGTTTAAACCCTGAGATCATAGCCATGCAAGCTGAGGCAGCAGGAGCCTCATACTAATGCCCTGGGAAGGAGAATCCGCAGCATCTACTGCCCAACAGATATTTGCATTTGAAATCATTGCAATTGTATTTGTATCGGGTTTACTACCCCTGAAAAGGCATTGAAGTGCTTCTCAGGGAGTAGCATGCTACTCCAGATTCCAAAAAGGATTACTGGTAGGTTAGTATGGGGAAATATGTATTAATTTGAGAGGTGTCTGTTAGTTGGATTGAATAGGATAATGGAGGGATAGACAAAGGACTAGCCTAGAAATGTTAATTGGGAGATCATAATAGTAAGATGAGGTTTGGGATGAGTAAAAGGAGGGATACTTGAAGGAAGAATTTAGAAAGGGTTGTTTGGGAGATTCTAGTAGTAAAATTAGGTCTGGGGTGATACATGGACGGATAGAAGAGGGAAGAGTCTAAAAATGTGTTATTAGATCATAGAAGACTGAGATTTGGGATGAGTCATTGGGCGTATCTTTTAAATCTTTAGTTTGGAGGCAGAGGATACATTGAGAGAGGTATAGGGTGAACATAGCGGAGTGCAATTGATAGAGTAGGAAAGTAATAAATATTTAGATAGATAAGTACATAGAGAGGGCATACATATTTAAGGAAGACAATATATCGAGATTTAAAATAGTATTTTATAGGCTCAGACTTCCAAGTGTTGCTGTACTTTAAGCTAATTTATTTGTGAATATAATGACTTTTTTCATTGAGAGGCACAGCATTCTGCGCTGACCTCCGTGCTGTCAAGGGGCACGTCGCTGTATTTCCATCTGCCCATTCCCCGTAGTGTGTTGCTTATTGTACTGTTTGTTTGCAGGTGGCTCGGGAAATAATCTTCCTCTCGGCTATGAGCTCTTCCCACCTCTTGCTATAAGTTTCTGGGAGTTGCTGCACCAGGGTCTCCGTTTCATACCAGTAAAAGTTGTCATACCTTGCGAGCAAACCAAAAGGAGGTACACCGGCGGGTAGCTGCTTCCAATGGACATGCCTGCCAGCAGCATCAAGGTACGTGCTTTCCTTGCCTGGCAGGGGAAAGTCACCTGTGGCTTGTGCAGAGGCATGCTTCTGTGCTGTACACACCACTGGGGTATCTGACCAGGCATGTAGAGGGGCTGGCCTTAAGAGTCTACTTCCCCATGAGGGCTGCCTGGGTCTGAGAACGAGTGCACTGACCTCTCGGGTGACTCTGGTATTGGTGGTGGTGTCCGTGGGTGTGGCGGTGGTGAGGGCGGAAGAGGGAGTGGTAATCGTGGTGATTGCCTGGGTGTTGGCTGTTGGGGTGGTAGGCTTCTGCCCATGTCCTTGAGCTTCTTGGACACTGGATGTCTAGGTGATTCGAAAGTGAGCTCTTCATCAATATCAGCCTGCATTTATTTGGAATCAGACGGGAGCATGGTTTTCAGCCATCTTGGGGTGGCCTGGCATATATTTTTTAATTTTGCCAGTCTGTGGGTGAATTCAAACCTGACATTCATCTCCTCCGCCAGCATCTATAGGATGGGTGCCTTCATCCACTGTTGGAGTTGACTTGGTGCTTGGTTGTGTAGTGCTCTTGGTGTTGATTTCAGCTACGAGTGAGGGCTTTTGGTGTCCTTTTTTGAAGGGTGAGTCAACAACTGTCAATGCTCAGTGCCCTTCGTTGAAGCCCTGCTCGGATCCGAAGACGCCTCCTCCTGCTGACCAGAGTCTAGTGGCAGCGGCTGACCAGTGGGAGGTTGCTTCTTTCTCCTTGTCTCGATTGCTTGTTAGAAGGCATCGGACATCAAAGTGGGATGCCTGTGGTTGGTGGAGAAGGTTGTGCGGAATGTACGCTGGGAAAACAACCGTATAGGCACCAGCCGCATGGTGATTGCTAACATGGTCTTCACTTTAGAAAAGTAGAGAAAGTAGGCCCAAAAAAGCCACAAAGATGTGCTTCTGCTTCACATCTTTAGTTTGACACTTCTGAACCAGATGGTGGAAAAACACAACCTAGAGTGGAGTCCATACACATTGTGGAGTCAGGGAGGATTCACTGCACACCCCGTGACTCAAAACGTTGCCGGAGAAAAACAAGTAGTAGTGTCCAAGCCCAACACTAGTTAGCAGGAGTATGCAGAACATGTGTATCTACAGCCAGATACTCTACACACTTTTATACTTCTACAAAGCCAGTGGAGAAGGGAAAAGTAAGGGCTGGGTTCCCAAAACCAACCCTATCTTTACGTCGAGAAATATAATGATTCAAAACATAAAGCTGTCAATACCCTTCGCTGGACAGTTATAGCTGTGCTGGTACCTCTGAGGCATATACCTGGGTATTACCGTTAGTACCTTGAAGGAGTGAAGTTGTCCATTGGTCTTTTCCAGAGCTGAGAACGAGAAAACCTTTTAGTTGTTTCTGGAGGTTCTTCAGTAACCCAGTGCACCATGTCCCTTCTCTGAGTCTCAAACATTTGACAAACTGAGAAGTCCCCTTCAGCAGAGGTTCTTCATCTGTGGTCGGGGGGTATTGATGTGTGTATAAAGAAGCAAAATGTAAAACTGAAAATTTTAAAACGTTCCATAAATTGGAAGGAATTTGAAATTTAAGCCTAAAAATAAAGGTCCATATTTATCAAACATTCATGTACCGCAACATAACAAGCCACCTTGCTGTTGTGCGCTGTGTCACAGGGAATGGGTGGGAGTGAGCTGTAGTTAACCATTATATAGCACATTCCTGTCCTTTCCTAGCGCCGGCGTACTTCTAGCAGCCTAGCGCCAGTGCAGGCACCCTTGCATCATGTTGCAAGGGTGCTTGTGTTGCAGACAGGATGGTGTTTGTGTTAAAGGGACACCTCCCTCACAAAAACAGTCCTGAGAGGGTTTTTCCTCTTTCTATGTGTGCTGCAGAATGCAGCTCACTTGAAAAGAGAAAATAACGAGGAAAAATAAAAAGAATTCTCCTTGTTGCACTTCTGGTGGGGAGGTGTACAATTCTGACACATTCCTGGTTTTAACAGTGTTGGTAATCTGGGAATGCGCCAAAATCCATGGGTGGATGCGTGGGAACACTGCACTCCACCCATGGAACTCCTCCAGGGGGCAGAGTAATGCAATGCAGTGATTTGTGCTGTGTTGCATGACTCCAGATTTATCAAGCCATTCAGGGGCACGCAAGGTGGCCTTGTAGGGCGTGATTAATCTAATTCTAGGTTTTGCATTGCCTTTGCACCCCCTTGCGTGGCGCAGGGCGAAGCAAAACTCTGATACATCTAGGCCTTCAATAGAGGCCTCAGCTTGATTCGTGGGAGCAGGACATATGCATGAAAAAGAATACTGTATGGGCAATGGGTGGCCTCAGCTGAACTTAGGAAAGCCTCAACCTTCCCACTGAAATGAATACTTTGACTTTTATAGCTATTTTTGAATAAAATAAAATAATTTGTATTTGTTTGATGAATGCATGTTTCTTTTTATGTAGTGTTGTGAGGTTCAAATCACTGGAATGGCTTAGACCAGGGCCCAGCTTCCAGTAATGACTCTTTGGGGGCACTGGACTACATTAATGATTTATTGGCGGTCTCTGGATTCCAGGAATGATTAAGTGGGGGTCCACAGAACTAAAAAGGTTAAGAACCACTGCCCTACAGGATGCTTGTTTGGAAAAACAACTCAATGTGTTGTGTTTAGCCATTATTCTTTCACTGTTAACTCCTTCAAAAATAAGAAACCACAGACAGATGTTGAGTGAATCAAGATTAAACATTTCCAAAATTGAGGTCTGGAAGTGAAACAAAGTTAAAGGTTGGAGTCCAGTGTTCAGAGATAAAGGCTACGCAGGGTGGGAAAATGAGCTAGTCAGACAGCTGTGCATGCACTGCCTTGTCAAACCTAAGTGCAAAGCAGCTTAAACTGGCATCTTCTCTACAGTTTGGGATTAGATGCACACCTGGTTCCAATGTTCCTTATCTTACCTTTCAAAGTAGGCTTCAAAAAAGCATCCTGCTTTTTTCTTCTTTTTTTTCTGTTTATAACTGATTATTAAACAAGAATGAATGCTGTATGAAAAGCTCAGTTAATGAAAACATTTCTTTCAAAAAGTGTTCCAAGATGTCATTCATAGATGGAGATTTAAATGTCAGTGGAACTGCACTCTTGTACAAAATATACCAAATATTGTCCCTCACCTACTTGTGTGTCCAGCACACCCCTGAAGGGGCCTTTAATTTCTTTATATCCATTGTTGATAAAAAACTAAGCAGCGTCCTGTGGTGGCTCGAGTTGTACCTGAAGGTCAGAATGTGCCGACCCGTGGTTGAGTTGCACCCGAAGGACAGAACCTGCCGTCCAGTGGTTACTGAGTTGTACCTGACGGACAGAACCTGCTGTCCAATGGTCACTGAGTTGTACCTGAAGGACAGAACCTGCTGTCCAATGGTCGCTGAGTTGCACCTGAAGGACAGGACACGCTGTCCAGTGCTCACTGAATTGTACCTGAAGGACAGAACCTGCTGTCCAGTGGTCGCTGAGTTGTACTTGAAGGGTAGAAGATGCTGCCCCATGGTAGCTTAAATTGTACCTGAAGGCCAGAAACCAGCAAGCTGGCCAATTCAAGTTCCTTAATGTCTACACCGTAACAGTCTTATTTTAAACATGTACATGGTGTAGGGAAATGCCTCCCTTGGCATGGTTACCCCCTAACTTTTTGCCTTTTGTTGATGCTAGTTATGATTGAAAGTATGCTGGGACCCTGCTAACCAGGCCCCAGCACTAGTTTTCTTTCCCTAATCTGTACCTTTGTTACCACAATTGGCACAGCCCTGGCACACAGATAAGTCCCTTGTAACTGGTACCCCTGGTACCAAGTGCCCTGTGGCCAGGGAAGGTCTCTAAGGGCTGCAGCATGTATTATGCCACCCTGGTGACCCCTCACTCAGCACATTCACACTGCCTCACAGCTTGTGTGTGCTGGTGGGGAGAAAATGACTAAGTCGACATGGCACTCCCCTCAGGGTGCCATGCCCTCAACCCACTGCCTGTGGCATAGGTAAGTCACCCCTCTAGCAGGACTTACAGCCCTAAGGCAGGGTGCACTATACCACAGGTGAGGGCATAGTTGAAAGAGCACTAGGCCCCTAAAGTGTCTAAGCCAAACCGTATACATTGTAAGTGCAAGGTAGCCATAAAGAGTATATGGTCTGGGAGTCTGTCAGTTATGAACTTCACAGTTCCATAATGGCTACACTGAAATCTGGGAAGTTTGGTATCAAACTTCTCAGCACAATAAATCCACACTGATACAGTGTGGAATTTATTGAAAAATACACACAGAGGGCATCTTAGAGATGCCCCCTGAATCCCAGTCCGACTCCTAGTGTTAGGATGACCAGTTCCTGCCAGCCTGCCACAACCATACGAGTTTCTGGCCACATGGGGTGAGTGCCTTTGTCACTCTGTGGACAGGAACAAAGCCTGTACTAGGTGGAGGTGCTTCTCACCTCCCCCTGCAGGAACTGTAACACCTGGTGGTGAGCCTCAAATGCTCATGCCTGTTGTTACAGCGCCCCAGGGCATCCCAGCTAGTGGAGATGCCCGCACCTCCGGACACAGCCCCCATTTTTGGCGGCAAATCTGGAGGAGATAATGAGAAAAACAAGGAGGAGTCACCCACCAGTCAAGACAGCCCCTAAGGTGTCCTGAGCTGAGGTGACCCCTGCCTTAAGAAATCCTATTCCCCCAATAGGAATAGGGATGTGCCCCCCTTCCATCAGGGAGGAGGCACGAGGAGGGTGAAGCTACCCTCAAGGACAGTAGCCATTGGCTACTGCCCCCCAGACCTAAACACACCCCTAAATTGACTATTTAGGGGCGACCCTGAACCCGGGAAATCAGATTCCTGCAACCTACGACAAGAAGAAGGACTGCTGACCTGAAAGCCCTGCAGAGATGATGGAGACGACAACTGACTTGGCCCCAGCCCTACCGACCTGTCCCGAGACTCAAAGAACCTGCACAGCGACTCATCCAGTGGGACCAGCGACCTCTAAGGACTCAGAGGACTGCCCTGCACCTGAAGGACCAAGAACCTCTCGAGGGCAGCAGCTCTGTGCAGAAACAGCAACAAACTTGCAACAAAGAAGCAACTTTAAAGATACTCTCACTTCCCGCCAGAAGCGTGAGTCTTCACGCTCTGCACCCGACGCCACCGGCTCGAGTACAGGACAACAAACACCACAGAGAGGACTCCCAGGCGACTCCAAAGACTTGGACACCCTGAGTCGACCTCCCTGCACCCTCATGGCGACACCTGCATAGAGGATCCCGAGGCTCCCCCTGACTGCGACTGCCTGGTAACAAAGGAACCAGACGCATGGACCAAGCACTGCACCCGCAGCTCCCAGGACCGAGAGAAACCACCTACAGTGCAGGAGTGACCAGCAGGTGGCCCTCATCCTAGCCCAGTTGGTGGCTGGCTCGAGAAGCCCCCCCTGTGCCCTGCCTGCATCGCCAGAGTGACCCCCGGGTCCCTCCATTGATTTCTACAGCAAACCCGACGCTTACTTTGCACACTGCACCTGGCCGCCCCTGTGCCGCTGAGGATGTGTTTTGTGTGCTTGTGTGTGTATCCCCCAGTGCTCTACAAAACCCCCCTAGTCTGCTCCCCGAGGACACAGGTACTTACCTGCTAGCAGACTGAAACCGAAGCCCCCCTGTTCTCCATAGGCGCCTATGTGTTTTGGGCCCTCCTTTGACCTGGCATCTGACCGGCCCTGTGTATCTGGTCGGGTGGCTGAGGGGTTGCCTTGAACCCCCAAAAGTGAGCTACCTATGCCCAGGAGATTGACAGTGTAAGTGCTTTACTTACCTGAGAAACTAACAAAAACTTACTTCCCCCAGGAACTGTTGATTTTTGTATAGTGTCCACTTTTAAAATAGCTATTTGTCATTTTAACCAAAACTGTGTGTACTTCTGTTTTAAATCAAAGTTCTATACTTATCTGTGTGAAGTACCTTGCATTTGATGTACTTACCTCAAATTTGAATCTTGTGGTTCTAAAATAAATTAAGAAAATATATTTTTCTATATAAAAACGTATTGGCCTGGAATTAAGTCTTTGAGTGTGTGTTCCTCATTTATTGCCTCTGTGTGTAAAACAAATGCTTAACACTACCCTCTGATAAGCCTACTGCTCGACCACACTACCACAAAATTGTGCATTGGTATTATCTAATTTTGCCACCATCAACCTCTAAGGAGAACCCTTGGACCCTGTGCACACTATCTCTCACTTTGAGATAGTATATACAGCGTCAACTTCCTACACATGGAGTCACTGGAATCCCAGTGTCCCACAAAGATTTCCACATTCAACATTTACTGGGACAATATGCTGTTTTTTCCTGTGGTGACTCTAGCTATGACACTGCCAGAGATTAAGAATTAGCTCCCAGAAAGACGTCCGGATATCCAAAGCCTACCTCAACTGGAACCGCCCCAGGGGACTATTTGCTCTAATTTCCACCACCAGAATGCAACATCATAATCCGTGATCCAGCAAGTGTGGACCTGCTCCTGAGGTGTTGTTGGACAAATCTCTTTTCTTAGACCTGCAGGTTCGAAGGTTGCATCAGAGTGTTTTCTTTGTCTGTAAATTCTGACTAGAATCACCGACACTATTATCTCCTGCTACTCGTTACACTTGATTAGCAACCCACTACAATGTCAAAACATGCTCATTGAAGCGGGCTCCGGCTGGATCTGCTCAAGGAACAAATGTATCGGCACAAGTTATTCATAACTGGGAGATGCGAAAAACTTCGCCCAGATTTAAGAGAGCCATCTCACGAAACATTAGTGTGGTGATCTCATACATTATACATTTCATGCTAGACAAGGAATGTGGAATGAGTGATCCTCGGGGGGCATTCCAGAGGGGACAGTTGTAGAGAGTAGTCTGAGCAGTTGGTGACTGTGGCTAATAAAGATCAAACTTCATTGAACTGATCATTGGTGTTCATTCTCATTTTCTCTCCACAAAATCTGGCGACGAGCTTGCCAGAGTCAAGGACCCACTTCCCATTTCTCTGGACCTCGAGGGATTCTCTTTCATCAAGCGCGACGACCTTGCGAACTGCGCTACACGGTTTAGGCCAGTTTCTTGTTTTTGTTGTGAAGTTTTGACTGGCTCCATGTCAGAGACCCATCATGTACGTTCATCTCACTTAAATTTTACAACTTTATATGTGATCGTTACTTCCGCTTCCCAATGGTCTCCTCCGGGCGCTACATAGCCTCACTTGCATCCAGCATGACGCGCATTCAAGCACGTCCAGCATCATGTTACATCATTACGTATGTTCAGCTCTATGCACGTTACGTGGCACGTACAAATACATACGTCATCCATATTTTAGGAAACTGCGATCCACAGGCATAATAGGTACGGCGGACATACTTTGGCAAAATCCATTACAGAAACGTACGATCTGCATGCATAATATGTACGTACGATCTGCATGCATAATATGTACGTACGATCTGCATGCATAATATGTACGTACGATCTGCATGCATAATATGTAGCGACACATACGGCGATCAAACCCCGCACAGAAGCATGTGCACTCCATTGCGATCCACACGCATAATAAACCCCTCACAGAAATGTGTGGATTTCACTGCGATCCGCACGCAGAACAAACCCACTGCGATCCGCACGTACAATACTCACAAGCCGGTGGATTTTACTGCGACCCTCACGAATAAACTCACTGTGATCCGCACGTATAATATTCAGGAGTTTGCAGATTTGACTGCGATCCGCACGCAATTAGGGAGCCACTGAAATAAAAGTGAAGCAGTGTTAAACAAATGTATTATTACATACTACTACAACACATTATCATAGCCATTATTCAGAGCGTCAGCGCTCCGCCACCGTGTTTACAAACACCTGGAGATCCACCAATACCTTGGAGAAGTTGACATAGGGCTTTCACTACATATTTAGGAGCTGTAGGTGGTAATAGATATTGCCCAGAGAGGAAAATATTTTTATTAGAACACAATCTAGGGTTTCAATGCCAATTAGTTTATGAACACTTACCACCAAACGAATTACCGGGTGGTGAAGCGGATGACATTGATGAGCATTAACTTAGTAAAAAAAACTCAGAAAGCAGTTTGATGTTCTACCAAGTTTGATAGTAAATAGACATACATTTTTCTCATGAGCACAACGTCAAGATGAATCAATTGAGAGTTATGTAGCAATTTTACGTACATTAACTTCTGAATGCAAATTTGAAAGCTTTATGGCGCAACTTATTCACGATCAAACAGTGGTACACTGCTGGGATGAGAAAGTTCAAGAAAAACTGTTAACGTTAAATGCTTCTTCGACAGAAACAGTAGAAATTGTGAAAAGTATAGAAATTTCTGAGAAAGCATGCAAGGAACTATCAGAAAAAGAACATGTTGGAGTAAGCGCAGTCAAGGGAACTCCAGTGATTACACTAAAAAACAAACCAAACTAAAGATGAACTCTCCAGCAGAAGGAACATATGTTTTAGATGTGGTAATCCTAGACATGGTAAAAACGCTCGCCCACGTCCAGCTAAAAATGTCAAGTGCAGAATATGTGTCATTTTTCCAAAAGTTTGTCAAAGTAGTAAAACACATGATAAAGGGGATGTGATTGAATAACTTGATCCAAATGAACGTTCTAGCGATGAAATAAACAAAGAAAGATGTAATGGTCCAATGTGGTCCAATGTGGTGAACATAATTGCGTAGACCCTTATGAAAACATTGAGGTTGATGGGAAGAAACTACGCCTATTAATAGATTCTGGGACAAGGATGGCCATAATTACTGAAGAATTGCTTTTACAAGCATATGGGTAAAAGAACTTGTTACCCACTGACAGAAACCCTGTGTCCTACGATGGAAACAAAATAGACCTCATTGGTTATTTTGAAGCATATACGAAATATAAAAACAAAGTGATTCTTGGGAAAGTTTATGTAGCTAAAAAAGGTTTGAACATACTCAGGTGGTATCACCAAGGGTTATTCAGTATGACATCAAGACCAGGAAGGAGTGTTTAAGTTTCATTAGTTACCAATGAGTTAAATAATGAATCTCTGGTAGTTCAAGACAAACAACCCAAGAATATTTGATTACCAAAGTTCAATAAGGTGTTCAGTAATAATTTGGGCAAGATCACAGGTTTCAAACATAAGATCAAAGTACAAAATGGTGCTGCACCTGTAAAGCATAAATTGAGAAATGTACCTTCAGTGTACGTCAAGATTTTATAGAGAGAATTTTCAAACAAATGGTTGTTGATGGAGTTAGAAAACCTATAGAGTCATCACTTTGGTTATCTCCTTTGGTCATCGCACGAGAAACAAAATGTACAATTAAGAGTTTGTATTGAATTGCGTAGTGTGAACAAGGTCATAAGGGTCGATTCACATCCTTTACCACGTATTGATAACATCACATCTACTTTTGCTGGAAAAGAAGTTTTCAGCAAAATATACTTATCTTCTGCATATCATCAGGTTGAGTTAGACAAAACCTCAAGGCATTTCAATAGAGTTTGTGGATGAAGAAGATGAAGAGTGTTTGATTGCTGTTGTAGACGTGTGTGATGGGAACACTTTTATGGAGACTGAGTGGAACAAAGAAATGTTAAAAGATGAAGATATGGTCCGTATAAAGAATTATTTGACCCATGGTTGGCCCAAGGAAAGTTCTCTGCCAATAAATTTACAAGCCTATACTAAAGTTGCAGACTACTTATTGGTAGAGAACAATGGTGTTTTGATTGGGAACCATAAATTCATTCCACCCAGAGGCTTAAGAGACAAAATCATTATGATTGGTCATCATGGGCATTTAGGACAAACCATTATTAAGAGAAAGATAAGAGAGGGTTATTGGAGGCCAGGTATGGATCATTAAATAGTTATGTGTGTGAGAAATTGTGTGATCTGTGCAAACAGTGACAAAATGTTGAAAACTCTGCTAACACCTTTAACCCCAAGGCCCATATTTATACTTTTTTAGCACCGCATTTGCATCATTTTTTGACGCAAAAGCGGCGCAAACGTACAAAATACAATTGTAATTTGGAAGTTTGCGTCGTTTTTGCATCAAAAAGCAGCACAAATGCGGCGCTAAAAAAGTATAAATATGGGCCCAAGTATTTTGCCTGCGGACCCTGGATTAAGCTGGCCATTGATTGTATTGGTCCCTTTAGCACCCTAACAAGAAGATCTAGATTTGCGTTTGTGGTGGTGGACTGTTATAGCAAATGGTGGGAAGTAGAGTTTATGGAGGAACCCAATACAAATGTGGTTATTAAAACTTTGAAGAGATTATTTGCCAGAGAAGGAGTCCTTAAAGAATTAGTGTCAGACAACGGGGTACAGTTTACCTCTAGAGAAATGAAAGACGTTTGGGGGAAATATGCCATCCAACACAAGCGGGTAGCTCTTTATCATCCTCAAGGAAATGGTCTAGTTGAAAAAATTAATCGCAAACTGGTTGAATGTATACAATGGGCGATTCAAAATAAAATAGAAATGAATGAAGCAGTGGAGGACATGTTGTGGTCACATCGTTCCTCTCAAATGCGGTTACTGATGTAAGTGATGAGAGGTTGTGTTAAGACCAATGCCGATAAAGCTTAGTCTTTATATGAGATCATTAGATCTTGTGTTCAGAAGTTTCAGGATAAAATAAAAGATGATTATGATACAAAACACAGTGCACGGGTAGAAAGAACGGAAATTAATATAGGTGATTGGATACAAGTAAAAGACCCCACTCATGTCATTAAGGGGTTGTCCAAATTCAGAAATCCAGAGAGAGTAGACGCTGTTTCCAAAAACACAGGCCCGTATTTATACTTTTTTTAGCGCCGCATTTGCGCCGCTTTATGACGCAAAACGGCGCAAACCTACAAAATACAATGGTATTTTGCAAGTTTGCGCCGTTTTTGCGTCAAAAACGACGCAAATGCGGCGCTAAAAAAAGTATAAATACTGGCCGCAGTACGCATCAGAGGTCACGAATGGTAAAATAAAAGCAGAATAGTGAAAATTAAGAGAGATTAAGATGGTGACACTAGGGGGAGATCTCACGATGTTATTGAAAAGCCAAGTGGGATTAAAAATCACGGTGAACAAAAATAAAAAAAAAAACCTGGCTTGAAAGCAAACAATGAAGAACTATTAAGACACAGAAGTAAGAGGATTATTTAAAAAACCTGCTAGATGTTGTGATTAAGCCTTTACTTGTGTATTTTGAAATGCATTTATATTCAGTTGTTAGCATTTTGTATATAGAAGGAAGAGTGGTGGTGATCTCATACATTCTGCAGTCCATGCTATACCTGGAATTGGAATGAGAGATCCTCGGGGAGCACTCCAGAAGGGACAGTGGTAGAGAGCATTCTGAGTGGTGGATGACTTTGGCCAGTAAAGATCCAACTTCATTGAACTGATCACCAGTGTTCATTCTCATTTTTATCACCACAATTTTTTTTTTTTTTTTTTTACGCTAATGTGGCATTAGATGGCCAAAAACGCTACGCCATATTTACAAAGTGGCACAATGCATGCATTTACTACTTTGTAACCCCTTGCATCACATTATGCCTGCAGCAGGCATGATGTATGCACAGGGCATGTTCCCCCATTAGGGGGGCCAAAAAAAAGGCGCAAAGAAATCTAAGCGATTTCTTTGCATCATTTTTTCCGGCATTTTTAATGCCTGCTCAGACAGGTGTTACAAGGGGGCACACCATTGTTTACAATGGGCCCCTATGTACTATTCAAGGTTAGCACCAACATTTTGACAATAACCCTGAACAGTACATTAATATCGCCAAAACGTTTGACGCTATTGCCCCCTACCCTCTGCCATGGTGCACAGTATTTAAAATACGATGCACACAAGGTGGCATTAGGGGGGCACTAAGGGCCACAAGAAAAGTGCTTAAATATGCCTCTTTATCCCCATCTGTGCTCTCAGGTGCCAACTACAGTGGCTGCCTATAGGACAAAGAGTTTGGTTTAAATCCCTTTGCTTGGTTCATTGAGCGCATCATACTTCCAGCCTAAGGTACATTCAATCCAAATCTTCCATCTATGAACTGATCAGTACTTTGTGCTCAATAATTGATGCAAGGTTAAGAATTGCGTTCCAGAGGCACATGTGTGTTGGTGGACTGTGTTTTCAGGGTTCTGGCTATGAAACACTGGAATGCCCCCCTCCCCCCCTTTATCTGAGACAAACTCATGACCTTGTTACATTCAGGAACCTGCTCAAAACATCTCTTCTAACCACCTGATGTCTCAGTAGTTCTATTCCAGATTAGTGCCAAGACACCCTTAACAGCAGCAGCATGTACTTTATAAATGCTATTAATATAACATAGCTTCCATGGAAAAATTGTGTGCCATAATAAAATTGAATGGCACAGACCGAAATGCTACGTGGTATGGTAATATCAAATACTTTGGATTGAAATAATATGTTGACTGCACAACTACTAGGCAGATGGCACTACAAAGAAGAGCACATTCATGGCTGTACTTTGCCATTGCACTGTAGTGTGTTTCATTGCACTGTAGTGTGTGTCATTGCACTGCAGCGTGGGCCATTGCACTGCGCTGTGTGTCATTGCACTGCAGTGTGTGGGCCATTGCACAGTGGTGTGGGTAATTGCACTGCAGTGTGTGCCATTGCACTGTAATGGGGGCCTTTGCACTGTAGTGTGGGCCATTGCACAGTGGTGTGGGTCACTTCACGGTAGTGTGTGCCATTGCGCTGTGGTGTGACCCATTGCACTGCAGTGTGTGCTATTCCTCTGTGGTGTGGGCCATTGCATTGCAGTGTATGCTATTCCTCTGTGGTGCAGGCCATTGTATTGCAGTGTGAGCCATTGCACTGTGGTGTGGGCCATTGCACTGTATTGTGTCCCATTGCACTGTAGTGTTGGCCTTTGCACTATTGTGTGTGTCATTGTATTGCAGTGTGTGCCATTGCACTGTAGCATGTTGCACTGCACTGAGGTGTGTACCATTGTACTGTGGGGTGTGCCATTGCACTGTATGATGTTCCATTGCACTGCAGTGTGTGCCATTGCATTTCTAGTGTGTGACATTACACTGTAGTGTGTACCATTGCACTGCAGTGTCAATCAATCAATCAATCAGGGTCTTGAACAGTGCAAGATTGTCACCTCGGGGTCTCCAGGCACTGGCCGGATGCTGCGGGCCTCATCCGGCTGGTGATCGTGGTCGAAGAGCCAAGTCTTGAGCTGCTTTCTGAAGTTCTTCAGAGAAGTGGAGGTGAGCAGGTGGAGGGGGAGGTCATTCCAGGACCTGGCGGCCAGGTGGGTGAAGAAGCAGCCTCTGAAGAATTTGCAGCAGAGACAAGGGAGGTGGGCCTGGGCAAGGGAGGGTTAGCGGAGTTCTCTGGTTGGTCGGTGGTATGTGAGGCAGTTGTTGATGTGCCCGGGTCCAGCGTTGTGGAGCGCCTTGTTAGCTGCATGAGGAGCTTGAAGAGTCATCTTTGCTGGACAGGGAGCCAGTGGAGGGCACTGAGGTGGGGAGTCGAGGACGAGTCTTGCTGCTGCATTCTGGATGGTCTGGAGGCTGTTCATGAGCTGCTTTGTGGTTCCGGCATAGAGCTCATTGCCATAGCTGAGTCGGCTGAAATTGAAGGCCTGGATGACTGTTTTTCTGGTAGAGATGGGGATCCATCGGAAGATCTTGTGGAGGATCTGGAAGCAGGCAGAGGAGACGGTGTTGATCTGTTGCTTCAGGGTCAGTTGGGCATTCAGGATAATCCCGAAGTTGTGTGGCTGGTGTAGGTGGGTGGGGGACTGAGGGTGGCGGGCCACCACGTCTCGTCCCAGGTGAGGGCTTGTTCCTGAAAATGAGAATCACCATTTTGTCTCAATTTACCGTGAGGCAGTTGGTCCTCATCCAAGTGGCGATGTCTGTCATGGTGTTTTGGAAGTTTGTTCGTGTGATGGCGGTGTCATCTGTGAGGGATAGGATGAGCTGGGTGTCATTGGCAAAGAAGACGATGTCTCGGTGCTGTGATTGGGCCGGAAGCAGGATTGGGATAGGTTGAGCATGTTGTTGTCTTCGAGGTAGTCTCTTTTCCAAGACTTTGGCGGGGAATGGCAGGAGCGAGATGGAGCAGTATTATTTTCCTTGGGGTCGACTAAGGGTTTCTTCAGGAGGGGCTTGACCTTGGTGTGCTTCCAGGTGCCTGGGACAGTGGCTGTGGAGATGGAGGGGTTAAGGATTTCTGTGAGGTAGGCTCTGATTACCTCTCTTCCTAGGTTGTATAAGTAGTGCGGGCAGGGGTCTGCGGGGATCCCCAGTGGATGGAGGTCATGATGGAGATGGTATCTTCAGTAGATAGCTGCTTCCATTCAGTGATCTGTGAGGGGGAGGGGTGGGTTGGGGTCTGTAGGCAAGGGTTCCTCTGATGGTGGTTTTGGCGTTGGGTTTGATCTGGATGTTGAGGTGTTCCATGATAGATGTTGTATCGTCGTCCGAAGTGGTGCAGTAGAGGGAGTCCTTGTGGATGATGGTGATGCGTCCACCGTGTCTGTTAGGGCGGTCCCGGTGGATCATCTTATATACGGGGAGTTTAATGGGGACAACGTCTGGTGCAGATACAGGGGTGAGCCAGATTTCAGTGATTATCATTATGTTGGGTGTGAGGGTGGTGATAGTGTCCCAGATTTCTGTGGTGTGCTTGCAGAGAGATCGGACATTGAGTAGTATACAGTGGAGTTGAAGTTTATGGCCAGGCATCTGCTGGGTGGAGATTGCGGTGGTTCCAACATTGCAGGAGAAACTGTAGTTGTGGCAGGAGAAGGGGCCTTTGGTGGATTGAGGCGAGTCGATGCTGGAGTTGGGGTTCTGGGTCTTCGGCCTGAGGTGTTTGATCTCATCGGAGGAGTACTGGTGTCGGGTTGGAGATCCAGGGGTCCTGGTGCTGGGTGCGGTCCAGGCACAGATGAGCTTGCCTTTGGCCTTCAGTGGACCAGGGGTGCACCCGCTGCTTTGTTGCGCAGCACCACCATTAAGTAAGTCCTTGGGGGGTGTGTGAGGAGAGCAGAGCGGGAAGAAATGGCTGGCCACAGGGGGCCTGAGCGGGGGCAAAAGAGAGCGGGAAAAACACAGGGGAGGCGGGGGCCTGAAGCAAGCTGAGCATAGGAGGGCAGCAGGAGGCAGCAACCAGGGGACAGAGGCAGCAGTGGCACTGTACTGTAGGTGCTATATAGTGCTTAGCAGCAGTGCCAGGGGAACTGGAGGGGTCTGCTCAATGAGGTCGCTCAGCAGCTGCCATTATGTAAGCCATGGCGGATGTGGGGGGTGGGAGGGAAGCAGTGCTGGAAAAAAAATGGCAGGCAGTGGGGGAGCCAGAGCGGGGGCAAAAGAGAGCAGGAAGAGCGCAGGAGAGGTGGTGGGCCTGAGACAAGCTGAGCAAAGGAGGGCAGCAGGACGAATCAACAAGGGACAGAGGCAGGAGTGGCACTGTACTGTAGGTGCTACATAGAGCTTAGCAGCAGTGCCAAGGGAGCTGGAGGGGTGTAGGAAGTTGGCTCTGTATGCACTATTTCAAAGTAAGGAATAGTATGCACAGAGTCCAAGGGTTCCCCTTAGAGGTAAGATAGTGGCAAAAAGAGATAAATCTAATGCTCTATTTTGTGGTAGTGTGGTCGAGCAGTAGGCTTATCAAAGGAGTAGTGTTAAGCATTTGTTGTACACACACAGGCAATAAATGAGGAACACACACTCAAAGACAATTCCAAGCCAATAGGTTTTTGTATAGAAAAATGTCTTTTCTTAGTTTATTTTAAGAACCACAGGTTCAAATTTTACATGCAATACTTCAAATGAAAGGTATTGCAGGTAAGTACCCTAGGAACTTTGAATAATCACAATAGCATATATACTTTTCAAATAAATCACATATAGCTATTTTAAAACTAGACACAGTGCAATTTTCACAGTTCCTAGGGGGAGTAAGAGTTTGTTAGTTCCTGCAGGTAAGTAAACCACCTACGGGGTTCAAATTTGGGTCCAAAGTAGCCCACCGTTGGGGGATCAGAGCAACCCCAAAGTTACCACACCAGCAGCTCAGGGCCGGTCAGGTGCAGAGGTCAAAGTGGTGCCCAAAACCCATAGGCTTCAATGGAGAAGGGGGTGCCCCGGTTCCAGTCTGCCAGCAGGTTAGTACCCGCGTCTTCGGAGGGCAGACCAGGGGGGTTTTGTAGGGCACTGGGGGGGACACAAGTTAGCACAAAAAGTACACCCTCAGCAGCACGGGGCGGCCAGGTGCAGTGTGTAAACACTTGTCGGGTTTCCAATGTAAATCAATGGGAGACCAAAGGGTCTCTTCAGCGATGCAGGCAGGCAAGGGGGGGCTCCTCGGGGTAGCCACCACCTGGGCAAGGGAGAGGGCCTCCTGGGGGTCACTCCTGCGCTGGAGTTCTGATCTTTCAGGTCCTGGGGGCTGCGGGTGCAGAGTCTTTACCAGGCGTCGGGATCTGGGAGTCAGGCAGTAGCGGTCAGGGGGAGCCTCGGGATTCCCTCTGCAGGCGTCGCTGTGGGGGCTCAGGGGGGGCAACTCTGGCTACTCACGGTCTCGCAGTCGCCGGGGAGTCCTCCCTGAAGTGTTGTTTCTCCACAAGTCGAGCCGGGGGCGTCCGGTGCAGAGTAGCAAGTCTCACGCTTCCGGCGGTAAACGCAGTTGTCTTGAAGTTGCTTCTTTGGAAACAAAGTTGCAGTCTTGGATGAACAGGGCCGCTGTTCTCGGGAGTTTCTTGGTCCTTTTAGAGCAGGGCAGTCCTCTGAGGATTCAGAGGTCGCTGGTCCCTGGGGAAAGCGTCGCTGGAGCAGTGTCTTTAGAAGGGAGGGAGACAGGCTGGTAGAGCTGGGGCCAAAGCAGTTGGTGTCTCCGTCTTCTCTGCAGGGTTTTTCACCCTAGCAGTCCTCTTCTTCTTAGTTTGCAGGAATCTGAGTTCCTAGGTTCAGCGGAGCCCCTAAATACAGAATTTAGGGGTGTGTTTAGGTCAGGGAGGGCAGTAGCCAATGGCTACTAGCCCTGAGGGTGGCTACACCCTCTTTGTGCCTCCTCCCAAGGGAAGGGGGTCACATTCCTATCCCTATTGGGGGGATCCTCCATCTGCAAGATGGAGGATTCCTAAAAGTCAGAGTCACCTCAGCTCAGGACACCTTAGGGGCTGTCCTGACTGGTCAGTGACTCCTCCTTGTTTTTCTCATTATCTCCTCCGGCCTTGCCGCCAAAAGTGGGGCCGTGGTCGGAGGGGGCGGGCAACTCCACTAGCTGGAATGCCCTGTGGTGCTGCAACAAAGGGGGTGAGCCTTTGAGGCTCACCGCCAGGTGTTACAGCTCCTGCAAGGGGGAGGTGATAAGCATCTCCACCCAGTGCACGCTTTGTTACTAGCCACAGAGTGACAAAGGCACTCTCCCCATGTGGCCAGCAACATGTCTCGAGTGTGGCAGGCTGCTAAAACCAGTCAGCCTACATGGGTAGTTGGTTAAGGTTTCAGGGGGCACCTCTAAGGTGCCCTCTGGGGTGTATGTTACAATAAAATGTACACTGGCATCAGTGTGCATTTATTGTGCTGAGAAGTTTGATACCAAACTTCCCAGTTTTCAGTGTAGCCATTATGGTGCTGTGGAGTCCATGTATGACAGACTCCCAGACCATATACTCTTATGGCTACCCTGCACTTACAATGTCTTAGGTTTTGCTTAGACACTGTAGGGGCACAGTGCTCATGCACTGGTGCCCTCACCTATGGTATAGTGCACCCTGCCTTAGGGCTGTAAGGTCTGCTAGAGGGGTGACTTATCTATACTGCATAGGCAGTGTGAGGTTGGCATGGCACCCTGAGGGGAGTGCCATGTCGACTTACTCGTTTTGTCCTCACCAGCACACACAAGCTGGAAAGCAGTGTGTCTGTGCTGAGTGAGGGGTCCCCAGGGTGGCATAAGATATGCTGCAGCCCTTAGAAACCTTCCCTGGCATCAGGGCCCTTGTTACCAGGGGTACCAGTTACAAGGGACTTACCTGGATGCCAGGGAGTGCCAATTGTGAAAACAAAAGTACAGGTTAGGGAAAGAACACTGGTGCTGGGGCCTGGTTAGCAGGCCTCAGCACACTTTCAAATCAAAACTTAGCATTAGCAAAGGCAAAAAGTCAGGGGGTAACCATGCCAGGGAGGCATTTCCTTACACAACCCCCCCCCCCCCCTCAAACGAAAGAGGATGAGACTAACCTTTCCCAAGAGAGTCTTCATTTTCTAAGTGGAAGAACCTGGAAAGGCCATCTGCATTGGCATGGGCAGTCCCAGGTCTGTGTTCCATTATAAAGTCCATTCCCTGTAGGGAGATGGACCACCTCAACAGTTTTGGATTTTCACCTTTCATTTGCATCAGCCATCTGAGAGGTCTGTGGTCAGTTTGAACTACAAAGTGAGTACCAAAGAGGTATGGTCTCAGCTTCTTCAGGGACCAAACCACAGCAAAGGCCTCCCTCTCAATGGCACTCCAACTCTGCTCCCTGGGGAGTAACCTCCTGCTAATGAAAGCAACAGGCTGGTCAAGGCCATCATCATTTGTTTGGGACAAAACTGCCCCTATCCCATGTTCAGAGGCATCTGTCTGCACAATGAACTGCTTGGAGTAATCTGGAGCTTTTAGAACTGGTGCTGTGCACATTGCTTGTTTCAGGGTGTCAAAGGCCTGTTGGCATTCTACAGTCCAGTTTACCTTCTTGGGCATTTTCGTGGAGGTAAGTTCTGTGAGGGCTGTCACTATGGATCCATATCCCTTCACAAACCTCCTGTAATACCCAGTCAAACCAAGGAATGCCCTGACTTGAGTCTGGGTTTTTGGAGCTGCCCAGTCCAGAATAGTCTGGATCTTAGGCTGGAGTGGCTGAACTTGGCCTCCACCTACAAGGTGTCCCAAGTAAACCACAGTTCCCTGCCCTATCTGGCATTTGGATGCCTTGATAGAGAGGCCTGCTGATTGCAGAGCCTTCAAAACCTTTTTCAGGTGGACCAGGTGATCCTGCCAGTTGGAGCTAAAGACAGCAGTATCGTCAAGATAAGCTGCACTAAAGGATTGCAAGCCAGCAAGGACTTGATTCACCAACCTTTGGAAGGTGGCAGGGGCATTCTTTAAACCAAAGGGCATAACAGTAAACTGATAATGCCCATCAGGTGTGGAGAATGCTTTCTTTTCTTTTGCTCCAGGAGCCATTTTGATTTGCCAGTACCCTGCTGTTAAGTCAAAGGTACTTAAGAATTTGCCAGCACCTAATTTGTCAATCAGTTCATCAGCCCTTGGAATGGGATGGGCATCTGTCTTGGTGACAGAATTAAGTCCTCTGTAGTCCACACAGAACCTCATCTCTCTCTTTCCATCTTTGGTGTGAGGTTTGGGGACTAAGACCACTGGGCTAGCCCAGGGGCTGTCAGAGTGCTCAATGACTCCCAATTCCAGCATCTTGTGGACTTCCACCTTGATGCTTTCCTTAACTTGGTCAGACTGTCTGAGTATTTTGTTTTTGACAGGCATGCTGTCTCCTGTGTCCACATCATGGGTACACAGGTGTGTCTGACCAGGGGTTAGGGAAAAGAGCTCAGCCAACTGTTGCAGGACCTTCCTACAATCAGATTGCTGTTGGCTAGAGAGGGTGTCTGAGTAGATCACTCCGTCAACTGAGCCATCTTTAGGGTTTGATGAGAGGAGATCAGGGAGGGGTTCACTCTCAGCTTCCTGGTCTTCATCTGTTACCATCAACAGATTCACATCAGTCCTATCATGGAAGAGCTTAAGGCGGTTCACATGGATCACCCTCTTGGGGCTCCTGCTAGTGCCTAGGTCCACCAGGTAGGTGACCTGACTCTTCTTCTCTAGCACTGGGTAAGGGCCACTCCATTTGTCCTGAAGTGCCCTGGGAGCCACAGGCTCCAAAACCCAGATTTTCTGCCCTGGTTGAAATTCAACCATTGCAGCCTTTTGGTCATACCAAAACTTCTGGAGCTGTTGGCTGGCCTCAAGGTTTTTACTTGCCTTTTCCATGTACTCTGCCATCCTTGATCGTAGGCCAAGTACATAGTCCACTATGTCTTGTTTAGGCTCATGAAGAGGTCTCTCCCAGCGATCTTCACAGGAGCTAGTGGTCCCCTTACAGGGTGGCCAAACAGAAGTTCAAAGGGTGAGAACCCTACTCCCTTCTGAGGCACCTCTCTGTAAGCGAAAAGCAGACATGGCAAGAGGACATCCCATCTCCTTTTGAGTTTTTCAGGGAGCCCCATGATCATGCCTTTTAATGTCTTGTTGAATCTCTCAACAAAGCCATTAGTTTGTGGATGGTATGGTGCAGTGAATTTATAAGTCACTCCACACTCATTCCACATGTGTTTCAGGTATGCTGACATGAAGTTGGTACCTCTGTCAGACACCACCTCCTTAGGAAAACCCACTCTGGTAAAGATACCAGTGAGGGCCTGGGCTACTGCAGGGGCAGTAGTCGACCTAAGGGGAATAGCTTCAGGGTATCTAGTAGCATGATCAACTACTACTAGTATGTACATGTTCCCTGAGGCTGTGGGAGGTTCATGTGGACCCACTATGTCCACACCCACTCTTTCAAACGGGACCCCCACCACTGGAAGTGGAATGAGGGGGGCCTTTGGATGTCCACCTGTCTTACCACTGGCTTGACAGGTGGTACAGGAGACACAAAACTCCTTGACTTTCTGGGACATGTTGGGCCAGTAGAAGTGGTTGACTAGTCTCTCCCACGTCTAGGTTTGTCCCAAATGCCCAGCAAGAGGAATATCATGGGCTAAGGTCAGTATGAACTCTCTGAACTCCGGAGGCACTACCACTCTCCTAGTGGCACCAGGTTTGTTATCTCTTGCCTCAGTGTACAGGAGTCCATCTTCCCAATAGACCCTATGGCCCATATTTATACTTTTTGACGCTAAACTGCGCTAACGCAGTTTAGCGTCAAAAATGTTTGCGCCGTCTAACGCCATTCTGAAGCGCCATGCGGGCGCCGTATTTATGGAATGGCGTTAGCCGGCGCAAGCAGACCGGCGCTGCCTGGTTTGCGTGGAAAAAAACCACGTACACCAGACAGCGCCGGCGTAGGGGGAAAATGGCGTATGGGCGTCTTAAAATGGGGCAAGTCAGGTTACGTCGAAAAAATCGTCGTAACTCGACTTGCGCCATTTTTTTTCAACGCCCATCCCCCATCAACATGACTCCTATCATTGTAAAGATAGGAGTCATGCCCCCTTGCCCAATGGCCATGCCCAGGGGACTTATGTCCCCTGGGCATGGTCATTGGGCATAGTGGCATGTAGGGGGGCACAAATAAGGCCCCCCTATGCCACAAAAAAAAATTGAAAAATAACAAAAATTATACTTACCTGAACTTACCTGTACTTCACTGGGATGGGTCCCTCCATCCTTGGGTGTCCTCCTGGGGTGGGCAGGGGTGGCAGGGGGGGTCCCTGGGGGCAGGGGAGGGCACTGTGGGCTCATTTTGAGCCCACTTGTCCCTTAACGCCATCCCTGACCCAGGCGTTAAAAAGCGGCGCAAATGCGCCGTTTTTGGCCACGCCCACTCCCGGGCGTCATTTTTGCCCGGGAGTATAAATACCACGTAAAGGCCTGGGAGTCATTTTTTAAGACGGGAACGCCTCCCTTGCATCTCATTAACGCAAGGAAGGGGTTCACGCTAAAAAATTACGCTCACTCCGGGCACTTTGGCGCCCGAAGCGTCTAACGCCATAGTATAAATATGGCGTTAGTTGGCGTTAGTTTAGCGTCGAATTTGCGTCGAAAAAAACGACGCAAATTCGGCGCAACCAGAGTATAAATACGGCCCTATGTGTTCCAGTTTTCTTGCCATTGGACTCTTCAGCAGCTTGCTGCCTAAGGCCTTCAAGAGAGGGACGGGTTTCTTGCCCCTTACACAACTGCTCCCTTGAGGGTCCCCCTGGGCCTAGGAGCTCAACCTGATAAGGTTCTATCTCCAGAGGCTCAGTTCCCTCAGAGGGCAGAACTTCTTCCTGGGAAGAGAGGTTCTCTTTTTGTTGTTGTGTTGCAGCTGGTTTCCCAGTTGTCTTTCCTTTCCTCTTGGTAGGCTGGACCCTTTTTCCAGGCTCCAGCTCTACTTTTTCACCCTGAGCCTTGCACTGTGCCCTTGTCTTGACACACACCAGTTCAGGGATACCCAGTATGGCTGCATGGATTTTCAGTTCTACCTCAGCCCATGCTGAGGACTCCAGGTCATTTCCAAGCAAACAGTCTACTGGGATATTTGAGGAGACCACCACCTGTTTCAGGCCATTGACCCCTCCCCACTCTAAAGTTACCATAGCCATGGGATGTACTTTAGTCTGATTGTCAGCACTGGTGACTGGATAAGTTTGTCCAACCAGGTATTGACCAGGGGAAACCAGTTTCTCTGTCACCATAGTGACACTGGCACCTGTATCCCTCAGGCCCTCTACACTTGTCCCATTAATTAAGAGCTGCTGCCTGTATTTTTGCATGTTAGGGGGCCAGGCAGCCAGTGTGGCTAAATCCACCCCACCCTCAGAGACTAATGTAGCTTCAATGTGACACCTGATTTGCTCTGGGCACACTGTTGATCCCACTTGGAGACTGGCCATTCCAGTTTTAGCTGGATGGGAGTTAGAAGTGGTATCTTTCTTGGGACAGGCCTTGTCTCCAGTTTGGTGCCCAGGCTGATTACAGCTACGACACCAGGACTTTTTGGGATCAAAGTTTTTACCCTTGTACCCAAAATTGTTTTGTGAAGAGGCTCTGGGCCCACCCTCCTGTGCAGGTTTTTGGGGGCCTGTAGAAGACTCTTTACTATTTTTGTTTTTGGATGTCTCAACACTCTCCCCCTGGGGAGGCTTTGTGACCCCTTTCTTTTGGTCACCCCCTGTGGAAGTCTTGGTCACCCTAGTCTTGACCCAATGGTCCGCCTTCTTTCCCAATTCTTGGGGAGAAATTGGTCCTAGGTCTACCAGATGCTGATGCAGTTTATCATTTGAACAATTACTCAACAGGTGTTCTTTCACAAATAAATTGTACAGCCCATCATAATCATTAACACCACTGCCTTGAATCCAACCATCCAGTGTTTTCACTGAGTAGTCCACAAAATCAACCCAGGTCTGGCTCGAGGATTTCTGAGCCCCCCCTGAATCTAATTCTATACTCCTCAGTGGAGAATCCAAAGCCCTCAATCAGGGTTCCCTTCATGAGGTCATAAGATTCTGCATCTTTTCCAGAGAGTGTGAGGAGTCTATCCCTACACTTTCCAGTGAACATTTCCCAAAGGAGAGCACCCCAGTGAGATCTGTTTACTTTTCTGGTTGCACAAGCCCTCTCAAAAGCTGTGAACCATTTGGTGATGTCATCACCATCTTCATATTTAGTCACAATCCCTTTAGGGATTTTTAACATGTCAGGAGAATCTCTGACCCTATTTAAGTTGTTGCCACCGTGAATGGGACCAAAACCCATTTCTTGTCTTTCCCTTTCTATGGCTAGGAGCTGTCTCTCTAAAGCCAATCTTTTGGCCATCCTGGCTAACAGGAGGTCTTCTCCACTGAGGCTATCCTCAGTTATTTCAGAGGTGCTGGTCCCTCCTGTGAGGGAAGCAGTATCTCTGACTGTCACATTTGGAATCAGGGATTGAGGGTCCCTGAGTTCCCTAATTAGGACTGGAAGGCGGGAATTCTCCTCCAAGTCACTAATCTTCATCCTCTGGGTTGTCATCCTCAGAGGGGTTGACTTTTTCAAACTCTGCCAAAAGCTCCTGGAGCTGTTGTTTGGAGGGTCTTAAGCCAATTTGGGATTTTCTTTATTTTGCAGAGAGACCTTAGCTCCCTCATCTTAAGATGGAGGTAGGGTGTGAGGTCGAGTTCCACCACATTCTCATCTGCACCAGGCATTATGTTTCTAAAAGTTGGAATACTTTTTAAGAATCTAAAACTAGTTCTAGAACCTAATTCAAACTTTCACAAAACTTTTAAACTCTAAAAGAAATGCTAACAGGGACTAACACAAGGCCGTAGCAGGACTTTTAAGAATTTAGAAAAATAGTTCAAATTGCAAAAATAAATTTCTAATGACAATTTTTGGAATTTGTCGTGTGATCAGGTATTGGCTGAGTAGTCCAGCAAATGCAAAGTCTTGTACCCCACCGCTGATCCACCAATGTAGAAAGTTGGCTCTGTATGCACTATTTCAAAGTAAGGAATAGTATGCACAGAGTCTAAGGGTTCCCCTTAGAGGTAAGATAGTGGCAAAAATAGATAATACTAATGCTCTATTTTGTGGTAGTGTGGTCGAGCAGTAGGTTTATCAAAGGAGTAGAGTTAAGCATTTGTTGTACACACACAGGCAATAAATGAGGAACACACACTCAATGACAATTCCAGGCCAATAGGTTTTTGTATAGTAAAATATATTTTCTTAGTTTATTTTAAGAACCACAGGTTAAAATTTTACATGTAATACTTCAAATGAAAGGTATGGCAGGTAAGTACTTTAGGAACTTTGAATAATCACAATAGCATATATACTTTTCAGGTAAATCACATATAGCTATTTTAAAACTAGACAGTGCAATTTTCACAGTTCTTAGGGGGAGTAAGAGTTTGTTAGTTCCTACAGGTAAGTAAACCACCTACGGGGTTCAGATTTGGGGGTTCAGAGCAACCCCAAAGTTACCACACCAGCAGCTCAGGGCCGGTAAGGTGCAGAGGTCAAAGTGGTGCCCAAAACGCATAGGCTTCAATGGAGAAGGGGGTGCCCCGGTTCCAGTCTGCCAGCAGGTAAGTACACGCGTCTTCGGAGGGCAGACCAGGGGGGTTTTGTAGGGCACCGGGGGACACACAAGTTAGCACAAAAAGTACACCCTCAGCAGCATGGGGGCGGCTGGGTGCAGTGTGTAAACACGCGTCGGGTTTCCAATGTAAATCAATGGGAGACCAAGGGGTCTCTTCAGCAATGCAGGCAGGCAAGGGGGGGTCTCCTCGGGGTAGCCACCACCTGGGCAAGGGAGGGGGCCTCCTGGGGGTCACTCCTGCACTGGAGTTCCGATCTTTCAGGTCCTGGGGGCTGCGGGTGCAGAGTCTTTACCAGGCGTCGGGATCTGGGAGTCAGGCAGTCGCGGTCAGGGGGAGCCTCGGGATTCCCTCTGCAGGCGTCGCTGTGGGTGCTCAGGGGGGGCAACTCTGGCTACTCACAGTCTCGCAGTCGCCGGGGAGTCCTCCCTGAAGTGTTGTTTCTCCACAAGTCGAGCCGGGGGCGTCGGGTGCAGAGTAGCAAGTCTCACTCTTCCAGCGGTAAACGCAGTTGTCTTGAAGTTGCTTCTTTGGAAACAAAGTTGCAGTCTTGGATGAACAGGGCCGCTGTTCTCAGGAGTTTCTTGGTCCTTTTAGAGCAGGGCAGTCCTCTGAGGATTCAGAGGTCGCTGGTCCCTGGGGAAAGCGTCGCTGGAGCAGTGTCTTTAGAAGGGAGGGAGACAAGCCGGTAGAGCTGGGTCCAAAGCAGTTGGTGTCTCTGTCTTCTCTGCAGGGTTTTTCAGCTTAGCAGTCCTCTTCTTCTTAGGTTGCAGGAATCTGAGTTCCTAGGTTCAGGGGAGCCCCTAAATACAGAATTTAGGGGTGTGTTTAGGTCAGGGAGGGCAGTAGCCAGTGGCTACTAGCCCTGATGGTGGCTACACCCTCTTTGTGCCTCCTCCCAAGGGAAGGGGGTCACATTCCTATCCCTATTGGGGGGATCCTCCATCTGCAAGATGGAGGATTCCTAAAAGTCAGAGTCACCTCAGCTCAGGACACCTTAGGGGCTGTCCTGACTGGTCAGTGACTCCTCCTTGTTTTTCTCATTATCTCCTCCGGCCTTGCCGCCAAAAGTGGGGCCGTGGTCGGAGGGGGCGGGCAACTCCACTAGCTGGAATGCCCTGTGGTGCTGCAACAAAGGGGGTGAGCCTTTGAGGCTCACCGCCAGGTGTTACAGCTCCTGCAAGGGGGAGGTGATAAGCATCTCCACCCAGTGCACGCTTTGTTACTAGCCACAGAGTGACAAAGGCACTCTCCCCATGTGGCCAGCAACATGTCTCGAGTGTGGCAGGCTGCTAAAACCAGTCAGCCTACATGGGTAGTTGGTTAAGGTTTCAGGGGGCACCTCTAAGGTGCCCTCTGGGGTGTATGTTACAATAAAATGTACACTGGCATCAGTGTGCATTTATTGTGCTGAGAAGTTTGATACCAAACTTCCAAGTTTTCAGTGTAGCCATTATGGTGCTGTGGAGTCCATGTATGACAGACTCCCAGACCATATACTCTTATGGCTACCCTGCACTTACAATGTCTTAGGTTTTGCTTAGACACTGTAGGGGCACAGTGCTCATGCACTGGTGCCCTCACCTATGGTATAGTGCACCCTGCCTTAGGGCTGTAAGGCCTGCTAGAGGGGTGACTTATCTATACTGCATAGGCAGTGTGAGGTTGGCATGGCACCCTGAGGGGAGTGCCATGTCGACTTACTCGTTTTGTCCTCACCAGCACACACAAGCTGGAAAGCAGTGTGTCTGTGCTGAGTGAGGGGTCCCCAGGGTGGCATAAGATATGCTGCAGCCCTTAGAGACCTTCCCTGGCATCAGGGCCCTTGTTACCAGGGGTACCAGTTACAAGGGACTTACCTGGATGCCAGGGTGTGCCAATTGTGAAAACAAAAGTACAGGTTAGGGAAAGAACACTGGTGCTGGGGCCTGGTTAGCAGGCCTCAGCACACTTTCAAATCAAAACTTAGCATCAGCAAAGGCAAAAAGTCAGGGGGTAACCATGCCAAGGAGGCATTTCCTTACAAGGGGCCTGCACTTTAGTGTGCGCCACTGCACTGTGGTGTGTTGCATTGCACTGTAGGGTGTGCCATCGCACTGCGCACAAGAGGGCTATTTCAGATTAACAAGCACTTTCATGTTTTGATTATGGTTATTATAGTGCTGCTCCAGAGGCATCAAACGGAAGGCGGCTTGGTGTAGTGTTGTAAGACGCTTGGCATTCATTCAGTGGGCGCGGCCCAGGAGTCCTTGCGCCATTCCACAACAAACCCCTGCTATGTTGGCACAAAACTGATGACTCACTACACCGGCAGAAGCCACAGGCAACACATGAGGTAAAATGTTGCTAATGCACCTGCCAGAATGGAGAGGTCAGCACAGGATACTCCCTTATCAACAAGCTGGTTCAGGGAGAGCTGGTTCATGATGTGGAGCACATTAGCAATGTGTCATCTGGATGGCAATACTCATAACAGTAACAACCAGGGATGTTTCGTGCCTATATTGATTTTACTGAAAGGGTACATGCACCTTTTCACGGAGGCTGGAATGGAAGGCCTGCAGACACATTTTGCATGGGCTCTCATGGGTGGCATAATACATGCTGCAGCCCATGGGAGACCCCTGGTGTACCAGTGCCCTGGATACCTAAGTACCATGTACTAGGGTCTTACAGCGGTATACCTGTATGCCAATAATTAGAGGAGAGAGCACAATCATTGGGGTCCTGGTTAGGAGGATCCCAGTGAAAACAGTCTAAGCACACTGCGATCAGGCAATAAATGGGGGTATAAATGCCAAAAAGAGTGACTTTCCTACAATCTCTGTCAGGGCGATGAAGTAATTTACTCCGTCACCCGACGGAGAAACAGGCCTCCCACCGATGTATATATATATATATATATATATATATATATATATATATATATATTGGCCCTTAAGACTAGGGGTTTTCAGGGCCTGACTTGCCACTTTGTGTGCAGAAGGTGCAACTTGTCGGTCGAAGGGCTGTACTCAGAAATTAACTTGGGAATTTTGTTTGACAACGGTTCATGTTGGGCTGAGCTCAGGGCTTCAAAAGAGAGTGGGCCATTTCCTATTCTGGTGTCCCTGAACCGAGTCACAATATGCCCCGTTATTCCTTACATGGATGTTCTGAGGTTCTGTGACACAGGATAAGTGGGGACGGGCCTAAGCACCTGTTTCTGGGGTGCATTCAGTGGGGTAAAACAGGACATTGGAAGTATAATGGTTGGATTGGACATGACGGTTGTATCTTGTGATAATCAAGCTCTGCATCTAACATTTCATTTTAGCTTTTAGCATGTGCTCGTTTGCCTTAGAAATGCCATTTACCTGAAAGAGGAGTCATTGACTAAATCCCATCAATGTTTTTGCAGGTCTGTGTTTTATCTACACCCACATGCGCATAATGCCAAGACCCTGAAAGCTGCATATATAACCAGGGATGGAAGCAGGAAGGATGCTCTACAATTGATTTCTATCTGCAAATCATAACTTAGTACAGTCATTTGCAACCCAAATCTTGATGTGTCCCTCAAAAATATTTGTTTACTCTACCCAGCATGTGTGGATGTCAGGCATTTATAAATTGTGGGTTTGGCCCAAAAGTGCCGCGCAGAGAATACCTGGATCAGGATAACAAGGGTTTTAAGGGGCTGTTAGTGTACCGTAAATCACCTTGTTTGCATCAAACATATGGAATGGGATTGTCACATCATACTGGGGTACTTAGGTGATTGATCAAATGCCACAGATTACTGTTGTTGCAAGAGCAAGAAATAATTCAATTTTGTAAGATATGAACATGTAAGAGCTTGCTACATTTTCCTATATAGATATTTATATACCTGTGTCTGTGAATAGTCATAGTTAGGTCAGAGTTCCCGTAGGAAGAGCATTTTTTGCTTTGCTAATAAGTTTTGCGCCATTTGATGAATCTTCACAAATCTTTCAAAAAACACGTTTATTAACATCAGCTACTTCCTGGAAAGTTTTGGAGTGATCTGTCAAGTGCGGACAAGAAAAAATTGGGGGGTCCCAAACGCTTTTTCCCCATGCAGTTGCCATAGGGAATTTTAGCTGCAGCCAAAATGTCTGACCTGAATAACACCAAAGTTGGCAGAAAGCTAGCTCTTTACGCAGAAAGTGTGCTTGGTGTAATTCTGTTCAAGAAATTTAAGGTTCACAATTTATAGATATATTGAAAGTTGGTCTCCCAGGACTAAAAATTTAAAAACTGGAGCTGGATTGCCAACAGGGTCTCTTTTCCCCTCTGCCATGTTGCTCCCATGGGAGCAATGCAGTCCCGCTGGAATTTGTGCTGTGATTGGCTGGCTCCAAAAATGTCAGTCCCCCGTTCCCAGTCTCCTGAGTTTCTTCCAAAAATACAATTGAAGGAGGCAGAGTAAGGTGTCTTGGTCCTGGCACTTGTGGGGGTCCGAGAGGGCCCCTTGTGGGGAACATTTATTAAAACATTGTTCCCGGTTTGCTGCTCCTGGGGGAGTCTCCTGGGCCCGTGGTGTCCCCCACATGAGTCTTGCAAGATCACAAAAAACTATGAGGTCATGCTTCTACTATACACAGCCTTCTCCATGTACAGACGATTTTGCGTATATATCAGTCCTACTACACACAGCATCCACCCCGCACAGAGGTCTTTGCTGACATGCCAGAACCTCACCAAACCCTACTACACGCAGCGTTCACCCTCCACAGAGGTCTTTGGAGAAAGGCCATCTCTACTGCACAGGCCTTTGCAGGCCTGGCCCCCTGCACCTATCCCTTCCACAGGAAGGTGTTGAGGAGAAAATTATAGTAACACATATTGCAAGAGTTTACAGCTTGGTGCTTTGGTTGTGAGAGATGAAGGAAGGAATGGTCCATTTACACTAGCTACGCAAGCTTGCAAGATAGCTCACAAAAAGAACAACAGACACCAGTGTTACATGCAAAGATGAAATATAAGGCTGAGGTCAAATGTAGGATAGTGAGGCTTTCTGTGCCCCAAGGAGGTATTCAGACAAAATATTGTGTAAAAACACTGTCGGCCACAAATATAATCTCAAAAGCGTTGTGATACCGAAAATACGGTGTAACAGAATATAGAAATTAAGAATATTGTTTCTCCAGGTATCTAATATTGGTTTTAAATACAGTTGTATATATTTTCATTTTTTTTAAATATTGATGTATAAAATGCATTGTTTTAGTTTAATAAATGTTAGTTATTTCAGTATTAATCTAAGTTATTAATATTATAGTAATATTTGTGTTCAATGTGTTTTGATATAGTTTATCAGTTTTATACTAAATGTATTTTTAATTTAATTATAAATGGTTAACTGAGTAATAATGTAAAACATTTTTTTCATTTTAACTGCTAATTATGTAAACTGATTATAGATCAATTTGTATTTTGAGTATTTGTTGATTTTTAATTGTTAATTGGTTGATCAGTTTAAATATTACAGTGTTTGTTAATGTTATATGTATTCATTTAATTGTAATTGGTTTAATTTTCATTTTAATAATGCTTTTATCATTACTTTTAATTATCAGTGTTCTTTCTTTTTTTTAGATAGTACGGATGGAAATGTTTAATTTAAAATATTTTAGTTTTTTTTAGTTTTAATTTGTTTGTAATGTAATTATTTAAAATGTAATGTATTACTTTTATATTTAATGAATGGATTTATTAGCTTAAATGTGTTTTATTTGTAATTTTGTAATTTTGGTCTACATTTAAATGTTTTAATGACCCCTCCAAAGTCCAACACTTTCCCTACTTTTCCTTACATTAACTTGGGAATAGTAAATCTGATCCCTTCAAAGTCCAACACTTGACCTATGATTGCTCAGGGTGGAGTGAGAGTAGTGAATTTTACCCCCTCCACACCTATTTGTTTTTTATTTGCTTTAAGTTTTTTAATATATTTTTTTGTTTTAATTTTAAATGTTAGTTTAATGTAAACTATTTTATTTCTCATATTTATTTTATTAATGTGTTATTGTGTACATTATTTAAAATGTTTAATTGTGATACTGTTATTATTTTTAGTAGTATTATTATTCATGTTTAATAATAGTTGTATATATTTTTTAATGTTTATTTTATTTTTGACAGTTTGTAGTATATATTTGTATTTTATATATCTGTTATATTTTCATTGTTTATATTAGAAGTATCTTTTAAAAATTAAATATTATCATTTTAATAAATATGCTATATTTTTTAAGTTAATATACTGTATAATGGGGGCGTGGCCAAGGAACATGGCCGACGGGACGCGCTTCTAGTGTGCTCCCGCCTCTGTGAAATCCTTCCGTGATCCTGTGGCTCCCCCTGGGCTGGGAGAGCCGATTCATTGGATCAGGAGGACGGCTGGTGGGCTCCGCCATCTCAGGAACCCTTTATCGGAGATTGCCGTCTCGTTCAGAAGGCGGCGCACGCACAATCCTATCAAGCCGCGGCTGAGCTTTTGAGCTGCAAGGCCCTTTCTCTGTGCCCGGAGTGAATTGAGCAGTCGAGGGGTGGGGGGCTGGAAAGGGGTGGACTCCCCCCTATGTATTTGAGAAACTGTACCCGCGGCCCGCCCAGGAGATTTGGAGGACCCGCGGCTAGGGGGCGGCCCTTAGGTGGTGGAGACGCCTTTAGGATTGGGCCCATGGTGAGAGGCCTGATTTTTGGACCGCTTCTGGAGCTGGCCTGTGCTCCGAACAGCATGCCGAGTTGCTGAGCCTGCTGGACTTGGATACTGCAGGCCTGGGGACGGGGTTTGGAGCAGGGAGGTGACCCGCTGTGTTCCTCTGAGGCCCTGGGGTGCTGGCTGCCTTTCTGGCCTTCTGGAGCTGAATTGTTGGGCAGCAGGATTCGTGGAGAGAGAGCCTGGAGGCTTCTGCCAACGGCCTAGCTGTCTTCTCGCTCTTCTTGGCCTGCGCCGTGCTGTTGTTCCTGCGCTGCTTTTGCTGGTGCCTGTTGCCAGCTGGCTTTGCATCTTCTGGTGGACCTTGTGGCCATCTTATCCTTCTGCCTGTTTGGACTCTGTATCCCTAAGGAGTGGAGTATTGTGACAACTGCTTTGGGGGGCTCCGTTGTGTGGACGCAGCAGAAGGTGGTCAGTTGCATTTTGGCCCTGCGTGGTGCAACATGGGGCGTCACAAACGGACGGATGCTTCACAGGGAAATACTATGGAGCAGTATACTACCCCTGTGACTCCCCCTCTGCAGCCGGTGGGATTGGAGGTGAGTGGAGATGTAGCTTGAGCGCCTCTCAGTGTTGGTGAGCCTTCGTGAACGGAGCTACTTGCGGCCATTCAGGGCTCCCGGGTGGCGCTGGAGGGCAAAATCGAGACAGTCGGGGTGGAGGTCAATTTGCTGAGAGCGGATCTTCGGAAGGTGACAGACAAGATGAAGGTGGCGGAGGGTTCCATTGCGGAGCTGCAGTCTGAGGTGGGGACATTGCGATCACAGGTGGCTCAGGCTACATCTACAGTGGGCCGGCTGGAGGAAAGGCTGGGGGACGCGGAGGGAAGGTCTCGGCGGAACAATATCAGGTTGCTGGGCTTCTGGGAGCGAGCGGAGGGGTTGGCTGTGGAATCCTTTGTGGAGAGCTGGATTAAAGACGTGTTGCAGCTGGTGGGGCTATGCAGAATGTTTGTGGTGGAGCATGCGCATCGGGCTCTTGTGGCGCCGCCGCAGCCTGGTGCTCCTCCTAGGGCTATTTTCACACGCTTGCTCAATTATAAGGAATGGGACTGTATCCTGCGCACAGCACGGGAGTCGGCTAGGGTGATTTACGAGAACTGCAAGATCTCAATATATCCTGACTACACCAATAAGGTGCAGAACTCTCGTAAGGGCTTTATGGAATTTAAGGCGAAGCTCAGAGCCATGAACATCAGATTCATGCTCCTGTATCCAGCCCATCTGAAGGTGTTGTCGGGGGGCAAATCATACTTTTTTGAGAGACCTGAGGAAGTGTGGCGCTGGCTGGAGATGTGGGACAAAGTGGCCCCTGGCAGACCGGAGGGATCTGGAGGCGCCCCCCGACGGGCATCGGGTTCTGGAAGCCCGGCTTGGCGATCACATGGTTCGGGGCGGCTGGTGGAAACTTTCCACAGGGTGGAGATACAGCGAGATGGAACAATGGCGGTAGTGCCTGTGGACTCGGATAGAGGCACAGTCTTGGAGTGTAACTTGGAGGTGGGTGGAGATGCCGAAATTACCTGACTGTTATTGCTGTCTGCTGTTAGTTGGTGGCCCTGGAGAGCTGATGTGGGATTGGCCCCTTGGGCCGCTATTGGTGCCTTAGTCCTCAGGTCTGGGGGGTGCTGGTTATATCTTGATTTGATGCCGGGGGGTGGTCACTCCACAGTTGTGGTAGGCCGTTTGTTGTGGTAGGATGGGGTTTAGGCTGCTGTCCTGGCAGCAATCATGGACTGGACTTACAGTATGGTATAATTTGGTTGTTTTACTGTATTTCCAGGGGCTGGGTTGGGGGAAAGGGGGTATGTTCATGTTCATGTTTACAGTTTATCCAACAGTGCGGGTGGTACAGCAGGGTATGTAGGTTGTCCTTTTCTATGTTGTCTTGGGGAGGGTAAAGCATGGTGTGTGGTATCCTGTGGGCGGGGGCTTCGATTCTTACTGATATGGGTTGTCTTATTAATATGCTGACTTGGAATGTCCAAGGCCTGAAAAGTTACACAAAACGCTATAGGGTGCACTCGTTCCTTCGTAGGTACTGTTTTCAGGAGACTCATATGACGGATGAGAAAGCGCATAAATTGGCTAAGAAGTGGCGGGGTCAGATGTTTTCATCCTCCTTTTCTTTCTATGCATGGGGGTATCTGTGTGGGTGTCTCCCGGGGTTTCCCTTTACCCATGTGTACAGTGAGGTGGATGTGGAGGGTCGTTATATTATGGTGGAGGGAATATTGGATGGCCTACTGTAAGGAAATGGCTCCCTGTTGCAGTTACCCCCCACTTTTTGCCTGATACTGATGCTAACTTGACTGAAGTGTGCTGGGACCCTGCTAACCAGGCCCCAGCACCAGTGTTCTTTCACCTAAAATGTACCATTGTTTCCACGATTGGCACACCCCCGACACACAGATAAGTCCCTTGTAAAAGGTACCAGTGGTACCAAGGGCCCTGTGACCAGGGAAGGTCCCTAAGGGCTGCAGCATATGTTGTGCCACCCTAAGGGACCCCTCACCTAACACATTCACACTGCCATTGCAGATTGTGTGTGTTGGTGGGGAGAAAAAGGCAAAGTCAACATGGCATCCCCCTCAGGATGCCATGCCCACAAAGTACTGCCTGTGACATAGGTAAGTCACCCAACTAGCAGGCCTTACAGCCCTACAGCAGGGTGCACTATACCACAGGTGAGGGCATAGCTGCATGAGCAATATGCCCCAACAGTGTCTAAGCCAATTCTTAGACATTGTAAGTACAGTGTGGCCATATTAAGTATATGGTCTGGGAGTTTGTCAAAAACTAACTCCACAGCTCCATAATGGCTACACTGAATACTGGGAAGTTTGGTATCAAACTTCTCAGAATAATAAACCCACACTGATGCCAGTGTCGGATTTATTACGAAATGCACACAGAAGGCATCTTAGAGATGCCCCCTGTATTTTACCCAATTGTTCAGTGCAGGACTGACTGGTCTGTGCCAGCCTGCTGCTGAGAGACGAGTTTCTGACCCCATGTGGTGAGGGCCTTTGTGCTCTCTGAGGACAGAAACAAAAGCCTGCTCTGGATGGAGGTGCTTAACACCTCCCCCCTGCAGGAACTGTAACACCTATCAGTGAGCCGCAAAGGCTCAGGCTTCATGTTACAATGCCCCAGGGCACTCCAGTTAGTGGAGATGCCCGCCCCCTGGACACAGCCCCCACTTTTGGCGGCAAGTCCAGGGGAGATAATGAGAAAAACAAGGATGAGTCACCCACAAGTCAAGACAGCCCCTAAGGTGTCCTGGGCTGAGGTGACCCCTGCCTTTAGAAATCCTTCATCTTGATTTTGGAGGATTTCCCTGATAGGAATAGGGATGTGACCTCCCGCCCCACAGGGAGGAGGCACAAAGAGGGTGTAGCCACCCTCAAGGACAGTAGCCATTGGCTACTGCCCTCCCAGACCTAAACACACCCCTAAATTCAGTATTTAGGGGCTCCCCAGAACCTAGGAAATTAGATTCCTGTAACCTGAAGACGAAGAAGGACTGCTGAACTGAAGCCCTGCAGAGAAGACGGAGACACCAACTGCTTTGGCCCCAGCCCTACCGGCCTGCCTCCCCACTTCAAGAAAAACTGCAACAGCGACGCGTCCCCCAGGGTCCAGCGACCTCTGAAGCCTCAGAAGACTACCCTGCATCTAAAAGGACCAAGAAACTCCCAAAGACAGCAGCCCTGTTCAACAAACCTGCAACTTTGCAACAAAGAAGCAACTTTTAAAGACCACAAGTTTCCCGCCGGAAGCATGAGACTTTCCACTCTGCACCCGACGCCCCCGGCTCGACCTGCGGAAACCAAACTCTACAGGGAGGACTCCTGGCAACTGCGAGCCCGTGAGTAGCCAGAGTTGATCCCCCTGGGCCCCCACAGCGACGCCTGCAGAGGGAATCCAGAGGCTCCCCCTCACCGCGACTGCCTGCTTCAAGGAACCCGACGCCTGGAAAACACACTGCACCCGCAGCCCCCAGGACCTGAAGGAACCGAACTCCAGTGCAGGAGCGACCCCCAGGCGGCCCTCTTCCTAGCCCAGGTGGTGGCTACCCCGAGGAGCCCCCCTTGCCTGCCTGAATCGCTGAAGACACCCCCAGGCCTCCCATTGAATCCTATTGCAAACCAAACGCCTGTTTGCACTCTGCACCCGGCCGCCCCTGTGACGCTGAGGGTGTACTTTCTGTGCCTACTTGTGTCCCCCCCGGTGCCCTAAAAAAAAACCCTGGTCTGCCCTCCGAAGTCACGGGTACTTACCTGCTGGCCGACTGGAACCGGGGCACCCCTATTCCCATTGAAGCCTATGTGTTTTGGGCACCTCTTTGACCTCTGCACCTAAACGGCCCTGAGCTGCTGGTGTGGTAACTTTGGGGTTGCCTTGAACCCCCAACGGTGGGCTACTGTGGACCCAAATTTGAACCCTGTAAGTGCTTTACTTACCTGTGAACTTAACAAATACTTATCTCCCCCAGGAACTGTTGATTTTTTGCAGTGTCCATTTTTAAAATAGCTTATTGCCATTTTTGCCAAAACTTTACATGCTATTGTGATGATTCAAAGTTCCTAAGATACCTGAGTGAAATATCTTTCATTTAAAGTATTGTTTGTAAATCTTGAACCTGTGGTTCTTAAAATAAACTAAGAAAATATATTTTTCTATATAAAAACCTATTGGCCTGGAATTGTCTTTGAGTGTGTGTTCCTCATTTATTGCCTGTGTGTGTACAACAAATGCTTAACACTACCCTCTGGTAAGCCTACTGCTCGACCACACTACCACAAAATAGAGCATTAGAATTATCTCTTTTTGCCATTATCTTATCTCTAAGGGGAACCCTTGGACTCTGTGCATGCTATTTCTTACTTTGAAACAGTGCATACAGTGCCAACTCCCTACACCTACCCATTGTGATCCTTAATTTTTATGCTCCTAACACGGATGATCCTGTCTTTTACTCTAGATCTTAGAGGACAGCCTGGATAAGTCCTTGGTCTGGGCAGGGGACTATAATTGTGTGATAAATGGAGGGCTGGATCGTTACCTGCCAAAGTTAGGAACCAAACCCCTAATGGTAAAATCTCTCAGGCATGTGATGGTGCACTTGGGTCTCTGGGATGGTTGAAGGGAACGACACCCTGAGGGTAAGGAATACACTTGTCATTCAAGAACACATGATACTTATTCTCCACTGGACAGGTTTCTGTTGGGGGGCATTGATGGTTCGCAGGTACAGGATTTTATTCATCTGGGTCAGTTTTTATCAGATCACGCGCCAGTTCGCCTTCAGTTGTGTTGGGGTAAGAATCTTCCCTGTGCGGCTCGAGGTTGGCGTATGTCCACGGATTTGTTGTCAGATAGGGATGTCGAGAACGAGTAGGCGCTGCCATAAAACAGTATTTTGAATTAAATTGGAACACAACTGCGCCTCCCGGTTTGGAATGGGAGGCTATGAAGGTGGTCATCCGTGGGGAATGTAAAAGCATGGTGGGAGGGGTGCACAGACAGTTGGAGCAGGACCTTGCGGCATTGGAGGGGGCACTGGGGGAGGTGCAGCGGCAGCCACCTGAGTCGAGCGCAACCAGGCGGGAGGAGCTCAGGTTGTATAAGGAGATGAATGCATGTTGGGACACACTAAGTAGAACAACTCTCGAAGGGTATAGGCAGCAGTTGCACCGCAAAGGTGATAAGGCAGGCAAACTCTTAGTGTGGATTCTGAAATGGGAGGTGGAGGCTCGCCGATTCTGAGCATAAGGAATACTGAGGGTGTGCTTCTCATGGGGCGTAGGGACATTCTCAGGGAATTGGCGTCCCACTTTCAAAGGGTGTCCGGGGCTGGCATGGTACCCTTGGGAGGGGGCGTGGAACATTTTATGCAGCAGTTGCGATTGCCAAGGTTGGACCCTGAGAGCAGGGATGCGCTCGAACTTCCGATCACAGTAGAGGAGGTGGGAGAGGCTGTGACGGCTATAGCAAAATCTAAATCTCCTGGTAGTGACGGATTCCCTGTGGAGTTGTACCAGGCTTTTTCCTCTACACGTGGGGAGAGATTGTTGGAGTTGTTTGAGGAAGCAAGAGAGTGTGGTAAGTTGCCAGACGCCATGCGTCAAGGTATAGTGTGTTTGTTGCTTAAGCCTGGGGGGGTGGTGGTGCTGCAGATCCATCTTCGTATCGACCGCTCACCATGTTGAACAGTGATATCAAGGTACTTTGTAAAATTTTGGCTAGGGGTACTCGACAGGGGTGCCCGCTTTCACCACTCTTATTTGCCCTGGCTGTGGAGCACTTGTCGATTTGGCTTCGACAGGAGTTGGCGCAGTGGGGGATCCCGGTGGGTCGGGCCGTGCATGTAATTTCTATGTATGCAGATGACGCTTTGGTATATGTGCGGGATCCTCGTGTGTCGGAGCTGCTGCAGAGAATGAAGGTATTCGGGCTGTATCTGGTCTTAACATCAATATGAAAAAATCCATTCTGTTCCCTCTGGGATCTCTGGTTGGTATTCCTCTGGCTCCCTGATCTGGGGTTGCACTGGGAGGTTGAGTGCTTTCGGTACCTGGGTATCTGGGTCGCCAGTTCTGTGGATGTGTACAATAAACACACTAGTGAGTGGGTGGTGGCCGGATTGGAGCGCTCGGTGGCTTTCTGGAACAAGTTGCCTCTTTCTGTTATGGGTCGGGCAGCAGTCGCAAAGGTGGTGTTTTTACCCTGGTGCCTCTATTTGGTACAGAACTCACTCCATCCACTGCCTGTTCGGCTCTTTCGACGGTTTGATAGCCTGTTGATCTCCCTAGTATGGGCGGGCAGGCGAAGTAGGGTGGCGCTGTCGGGTCTGCAGTACCTAGAGAGGGGGGAACTGGCAATCCCTAACATAAGATATTATTACTTTGCAGCGCAGCTACAGTGTGCAGCGAAATGGATGTCAGAGGAGAATAACTGGGAAAAGAGGTTGTATACTGGCATGTGCGATGGGCAGGCTCTGGAGGCAGATCTGACCCCGCTGCACCTTATCTGGTGAGAACCACTGCCGGGATCTGGGAGCAGGTGGTTAAACAGGTGCTTGGACGGGCTCCTTTTGACAGGGAATTAAGGATATGGGACCTGTCTCCGTTTCGGGATATAGTAAGGACAATGTCAATGGAGGCCTGGCGATTGGGTGGTTGTGAGGTGGTTGGTGATCTGTACCCTAATGGTGAATTTATTTCATTCCCCGATGCCCAGGAGCTCTTTGAGTTGGGCTTTGGCCAGTTTCTGCAATATGCCAAACATGAAAGTGTAACCTGCAAAATCTGGGATGGATTCCCGATGGCCCCCAGGGCTTCTTCCGTACTGCACGGTCTTCTTAACTGGGGTGAAGATACGCACTTGATCGCTCGGTTCTATAAGGCTGTACGGGAGGATCGATCGGGGGTGCTTATCATGGGACGTAAGGCATGGGATATTGACTTGGGGATGCCTATTGGGGACGATGATTGAGATGCGGCCTTGTCTTTGGATTGAACAGGCTCCTGCAATCACAGGTTTAAACTTTTGCATTTTAACTCTATCCATAGAACGTACATCGCTCCCAGCAAGTTAAACAAGGTAGACCCGGTCGAGGGGCTTGTTGTCCTAGATGTGGTGAGCTTAATGCTTCATTTCTGCATATGGCCTGGTCCTGTAGTGTTGTTTGTGCATTCTAGCAGGAAGTCATGGAAGCGATATCCGAGGCTACGGAGATAGAGTTGGAGGTTACTCCTTTGTCTTGTCTTCTGGGGGTGGTGCGCAGGTCGTGGGGCAGAGGGGTCATCTATAAGTTGGTGCAGTTAGCGTTAGTACTGGCTAAGCGTAGAGTAGCGATTGGCTGGATGAGTGTGCAGACACCGGCGACTTCTGATTGGTTGCGGGATTTGCTGGAGTGGGGGGCGGCGGAGGAACAGCATATGCGTATGACACACAGGGATGACAGGGCGCTCACTGATGTGGCTGCTTGGGGCGTTCTGCTGGAGAAGTTCACTGGGGAGGGGGACGCGGGCTTTATGAATAGCAGTGGGGCGGTGGGGGATGGGGATGGGGATGCAGGATCTCCCTCTTCTCACTCTTGACGACCAAACGCGGAATTTGGTTACCTTGCTTGGTTATGCTTTGAAACGTCTGGTCTCATTGGGATGTAGGACCGGGGCTTTTTGTGATTCAGGGTGGGATCAGGGGTGTGTCCCTGTTTTCCCTGTGAGTACAATGCTGTGTTCGCTCTTCGGACATTATTTTATGTGGGTAAAATTCTGCTCTGTTACACCTGCACTGTGTTGAGTTATTACAGAAGTTTGTAATGTTTTCATTGGAAAAATAAAAACAGATTTTAAAAAATATATATACTGTATAATATTTACAATTTGAGTAACTTACCAGGTTTTTGACTATACTGTAGTCTACTATATTTTTGTTGTCAATATTTTTAACTTTACATACAAAGTTTATAAAATCGGTATTTGTGTTAACAATATTTTTGGGTGATTTTTTTGGTCACCAATATTTTGACAACTGCCAGCGGGAGGTGTGAGGAAATGATGTGCTGAAGCTCAGGTTAGTGTCATAACAATGGGCCTCTGTAATTAGGAACGTCAGTGGACTTGTAGTTTAACTGAAAGGCATTTTCGAGAAGCCAGAAAATGGACTAAAACATTGGGGCCAGGTAGGCCTAACTGCACTGGGATAACTTGCTAACAGCTTATCAAATATCACGCTGATTCATTAACCAGCTCGACAGTTATAAGTAAATTAACTTTTTTTGCCCACCTTATTTAACTCCATCCCTTCTTGATGGATTTGCATGAAACACACAACCGTATTTATACTTTTTTTGCGCCGCATTTGCGTCGTTTTTTGATGCAAAAACGGCGCAAACTTGCAAAATGCCATTGTATTTTGTAGGTTTGCCAAAAAGCGGCGCAAATGCGGCGCTAAAAAAAGTATAAATACGGGCCACAGTTTTCTAAACATAAGGCTTTTATGTAGATCGGTGATAAGATACCAAAGGTATTAGCATACCAAGGAGATTTTGATGCCCTCTTTAAATTTGATTACCTTTTATTGATCTAGGGACAAGGGGGGGTTACTTGGGTGTTACATGGGGGCACCCGTGCTACCACCCATGCTTTTTAACGCTAAACCCTATTCTTAAACATCAGTGGAAAGGGTTTAGCATCAAAAATTAACGCCGCTAAAAAGCAGACGTTAAACGGAGAAATGTTTACATTTCTCCGTGCTTTTCCGACTTTGCATGTGTGCCGCACTGTACAGCAGACATCCAAAGAAGGAAAAGTTTTTTTCAATGGTGTAGGCATAGCATTTTGTACAGAAAGGATACCCTCCCTTACAAAACCTATGCTAGACTCACGCAAACACTGTGATGCTAATGAGTGTGCATGGCGCACAGCAGCTGAAATCAGCACAGGCGTTAGGGAGACGGGAGGAAAGTGCTGTATCTATGAATACGACGCTCTCCTGCTCGCTCCTTCTCACTCAGCACAGCATTTCTGGCTGCTGCGCTGTGTTGCATGTCCCTCTCAGAATCTGGGCCTAAGTATGCTCAGATCACTCTTGGTATTTTCATGTTTGATCAGATCAACTAAGTGGGGCCCAGTTAAAACAAGCATTGGCACAGCCAATAGGTCTCACCTTTGGGACCTTATAAGTGTTTAACCATGCAACACATGATCCTGGGTGCTGTGCTGCCAGGGATTGAAGAGCTATACAACTGCTACATACAACCGTAAAAAAATGCCAATAGTCTTGGAGAGAGGATGTGGCATAACATTTAGAGGTTCCAACTTTGGAACTGGGAAGCCGGATTTGAGTCTTGGCATCGGTTCTCCCTGTGCAGTTAAAAAAAACTATAAAACGTAAGTTTCAATCCAAGGAGCAGTTAATTGAAAAATTACAATTATACGAAACATGAAGCATGGCGCCTAGCCGCTTGGGCTCAAAAAGCGTTTGAGGAATTAAAGTTTGTTTACACATAGTCAGCTGAGCATGTTTCGCAGACATGAGCCAAGTTCTGCGAAACAAACCATTGCGGATACGAGCAGAAGTCGAGCAGCAGTGAAGGTGAGGCTGACAGGAGAGGTGGAGAGCTTAGAATGAGGTGGAGCATGAGAAGGGTGAGGAGGGGAAGGACAAGCAGAGAGATGGGATGATAATAGGGAGGAGGCTGGGGCAATGGGAGAAAAGAGGTGGATGGTGAAGGGGAGAAAAGGAGAGCAAGTTGGGAAGACAAGGTGAGCAAAAGTGAGAAGAGGGTGAGGGAAAGAGAAAAGGGTGAGGAAAAGAGAGAAGGGTGAGGAAGAAAGAGCAGGGTGAGGTGGAGAGAGAAGACTGAGGTCGAAATAGAAGGGTGAAGTGGAGTGAAAGTAATATGAACCACAGTGAGATGATGCTGACTTCAGAAGAGAGGGACATTAGGATAAGAAACAAAGAGAAGCGGGATGTGAGAGAAACATGAGCGTAAAGTGGAGCAAGAGGAGGGCACAACAGGGAAACCGGTGGATAAGTTGGCGAGAGAACAGTTTGAGCTCAAGAGTTAAGAGAGTGAGATGGGAGGAAGCAGAGTGTGAGGTAAGCGGAACAACTGGGTGAAGTGGAGAAACAGGAGGGCGAAGTCTGGAGAGAGAAGTGTGAGATAGAGAAAAAGGAATTTAAGGTGGGGAGAGCCAAAGAGCTCAAACCCATAGGTATAAACCTCTAGACATGCACAGTGAAAACTAGTAGGCGGAACCCGTAGGAGACCATTCAGCATGCCCATTCCCAGCTCTCAGACACCACCAGACTGGTTAATCACACTCATCTTTATGGCCCACTGTAGGAAGCTGGCTCTGTATGTACTATATCAAAATGAGATGTAGTGTGCAGAGTCCAGGGGTTCCCCAAGAGGCTTGACAGAGGCCATAATAGATAATACTAATGCTCGATTTGTGGTAGTGTGTTGGAGCAGAGGGTAGTGCAAAGCATTTTTGGTACACGCATAGGCAGTAGAAGAAACACACACTCAATGACTTGAATCCAAACCAATAGGATTTTAGATAAAAAATATATTTTTGTTACTTTATAACTAGAACCACAACATTCAGTTCAGAAGTAAATACTGTTGTTGGTAAGTACTTAACGTAGACATCAATGTAACTTTGTTTCACTTTGGTCAAGTAAACAGTTTTTAAGAAAACAGAGAATATCTAATTTAAAGGTGGACACAGTGAATTTTCTGAACAGTTAATGGGGGAAGAAAATAAAGTACAGTTTTAGAGGTAAGTACACGACTTAAAGTTCCAGTCTCTGGGTTATAGGTGGTCCACCGTTGGGGGTTCCAGTTAACCCCAAACACCCACCACCAGCAACACGGGGCCGGCCGGGTGCAGAGATCAAAGTTAAGCAATTTTAACGTGCGCTCCTATGGAGACAGGGGGTACTGGGAATTCGGTCTACCAGCAGGTATGTACCCACAGCTCGGAAGGCAGACCAGGGGGGGTTAGAAGAGCACTGGAGGGGCCACAAGTAGACACCAAACACACACCCTCGGCTGCACAGGGGCGGCCAGATGCTAAGTATAAACAGGACGTCGGGCTTCCAATGCTGGTCTATGAGGGGGCCCCGGGGGTCACTCAGAGGCTGCAGGCAAGGTCCAGTGGGGTGTCTCTGGCACAACACTGTTCGGACAGGGAAGAGGGTCGCCTGTTGCTCAATACTGCACCGGGTGGCGGTTTCTCCAAGGCCTGGGGCTGTGGGTGCAATGGGTCCTTTGGCGTCGGATATCTTCGTCCGGAGCTTTTGCAGTCAGGGGGTCCTCGGGATTCCCTCTGCATGCGTCATCGTGTAGGGGTCAACCCAGGGTGAGCACTTGCTCGGAATCACCTGGGGACCCTCTCTGGCTGGGTGTACCACCTGGACACGGGCCGTGAGTGTCAGGTGCAGAGTGGTCAGGACTCACGCTTCTGGAGTGAGGTGGGAGTCGTTAAGAAGAGGTTTCTTCTTCTTTTCTTCTTTGGAGAAGGCTGCTGTCCACGGGAGTTCTTGAACCTCTGTGATGCAGGCAGAACTCTGTTTTTTTTTCAGAGGTTGCTGGACCTGCAGAACGCGTCGCCTTTCTTCTGCAAGTTCTTTAAAGCAGGGGACAGGCCAGTAGGGCTGGGGCCAAGTCAGTTGTTGTCTCCTTTCCTTCTCTGCTGGGGTTTCAGCTAAGCAATCCTTCTTCTTGTGAGGTTGTCAGGAATCTAATGAGTTGGGTTCAGGGAAGCCCTTAAATACAAGATTTAGGGGCGTTACATGGGTCAGAGGGCAATCGCCAATGGCTACTGTCCCTGAGGGTGGCTACACCCTCCTTGTGTCCACTCCTTATGGGGAGGGGGGCACATTCCTATTCCTATTGGTCCCTGTCCTCCAAACCAAGATGGAGAATTCTGCAGGGAGTGGGTCACTTCAGCTCTGAAAACCTTAGGGGTTGTCCCAGCTGAAGTGGTCACTCCTTCTTGTTTTTCTTAAGTTTCCCACCAAACTGGCCACCCAAAGTGGGGGCTTGTCCGGGGGCTGGGCATCTCCACTAGCTGGAGTGCCCTGAGGCACTGTAACACAAGGCCTGAGCCTTTGAGGCTCACCGCGAGGTGTTACAGTTCCTGCAGGGGGGAGGTGTGAAGCACCTCCACCCAGAGTAGGCTTTTGTTTCTGGCCTCAGAGAGCACAAAGGCCTCCCCCATGGGGTCAGAAACTCATCTTCTCAGTGGCAGGCTGGCACAGACCAGTCAGTCCTACACTAGAGGTTTGGGTAAAATACAGGGGGAATCTCTAAGATGCCTTCTGTGTGCATTTTTTTAAATAAATCCGACACTGGAATCAGTGAGGGTTTATTGTGCTGAGAAGTTTGACACCAAACTTCCCAGTATTCAGTGTAGCCATTATGGAACGGTGGAGTTAGTTTTGAGAAACTCCCAGACCATATACTTAATATGGCCACACTGTACTTACAATGTGTAAGAACGGACTTAGACACTGTAGGGGCGTATTGCTCATGCAGCTACGCCCTCACCTGTGGTATATTGCACCCTGACTTAGGGCTGTAAGGCATGCTAGAGGGGTGACTTACCTATGCCACAGGCAGTATTTTGTGTGCATGGCATCCTGAGGGGGAATGCCATGTCGACTTTGCCTTTTTCTCCCCACCAACACACACAATCTGCAATGGCAGTGTGCATGTGTTAGGTGAGGGGTCCCTTAGGGATGGCACAACATATGCTGCAGCCCTTAGGGACCTTCCCTGGTCACAGGGCCCTTGGTACCACTGGTACCTTTTACAAGGGACTTATCTGTGTGCCAGGGGTGTGCCAATTGTGGAAACAATGGTACATTTTAGGTGAAAGAACACTGGTGCTGGGGCCTGGTTAGCAGGGTCCCAGCACACTTCTCAGTCAAGTCAGCATCAGTATCAGGCAAAAAGTGGGGGGTAACTGCAACAAGTGCCAGTTTCCTGCACCCACTCATTCTTTGTGGCCCTCCCAGATCCCAAGACTTGGAGCTGGGCCTGCCAGGTGTGGGTATTCATACCGTACAGAGGGCTACCAGGTGGCTTCATGTTACCATGCCCCAACGTTTCTTACCATTTACAAAGCACTGTTTCCAGACGTGGTAATCTAGGAGTTTCAGCTACACTAAACTGAGAGCATCAGTACCAAAACACACTGATCCCTTAAGGAGGGGCTGACACAAGGCATCCGGGTGATACAAATGCAAACTTTCAATACTAACACTAACATGGAGCCTTCTGGTCACCCAAGTCATGCGTGAAACCGGCTACTTCACACTCGTGATTTCAACCGCAGCTTGCAAGGCACAACAGACCATGCCTAGGTCTGATCACATGAAGGCAATAGGACTGATTCCCTGCGGGATCCCTGCTCCGAAGGGAAACGTGTCCGTTCTGTCCAAAGGATGAAGGGCCTCTCATGAAAAAAGCAAGAGGTTTGTGCCCACCGAAGGGTCACCGGTCTCCTTCCATCTGTTGCCAACACGTTCAATGAGGCGGGCCTGAACCCCCGCAGCTGAGGAGCCACGGGGCCTAGGTAGAGCTCAGTTACTGGACGTCAGTCATTGGGCGCACCTAGCACAGAAGCGACGACCTGGCCCGAAAACAGCTCGGGGGGCAAACAGGCACATTCCACAAAAGACCACACTATATAACATCCTACTTCAAGGAGTTGGGGCTCCTGATGCTCCTCTCCCCTAGAGTGGCACCAACAAGGACCGGTGACACCCCCTCTGTGGAATATACTTCTAAGGGACGTCTGCTAGCGAGAGCCCTCGCCTCTAGGAAGAATGTGGCTCCTTCAGTGACTGAAATGTCTGAAGCTTCAGACAAAACCGATCACATCCTCAGAAATGGTGTGTGACAATAACAGCCGTGAGAGAGACCTTGAGGCAGTGCTTAATTTGTAAATAAAAACGTGCCCAAAGCCCTCCTCTTAAATACGTGGCCGCTGCAATTAATTGTGAGAACACGGAATACTGAGTCAGTAATCCTGAAGCCATCTAGGGCCTCTTCAATCCATTTACAGCCACTCCCTGCACCTCCAGCTCACTCTTGCAGCTTTCTGCTTTCTCTCTTTGTGACGCTTTTTTGTTTTTCCCTCCCTCCTTCTGTCCCATGTGTGTCTTTTGCTCACAGCAAATGCTTGAGGCTGAAGAGTAAGCCCCTCAAAAATAAGTGCCGGTGCTCAGCACCGGAAATAACAAGCACAAATTAAGCCCTGCCTTGAGGGGGCAGAAGGTCTCCGCTTCTAGCTCCACACTCCAACACTTGAGCCAGGCAGGATTTGGATCACACTCTGGAACAAGACTTAAAGCGTATGTGCGCACGGAAACCAAACAATTGGGCTGAATGTGGTTGCTGCTTTTGTTTTGAATGTTTCAGGAAAATGAATATTAATAAATCAACAACAAAAGGAATTTTAGGAGGTTGCCGTGAATTACTAATGATTTATTCTAAATATATACATTTTTACAAATTGCACATCTAAAAGTTCAAAGCTTTGGCAGACAACTAGTGCTCCTTTCTTCAAGACTTGTTTCTAAAACAACATAAAATGTGGGCTTCCTTGGAATCTGTTCTCTAATTTTGCACTGATTGCTTAGTTCACTTAGGGCCAGATGTAGGTAAGTTACAAATTGCAACTCGCAATCCGAGATGCAGAAAGGTGTCTCAGACACCTTCTGCGACTCGCAAAGACCCATCTCATGAATATTAATGAGGTGGGTCGCAGTTTGCGACCCCATAGCGAGTCCAGGCACTCACAGGGATGGTGGCCTGCTGGAGTCAGCAGACCACCATGTCTGTGACTGCTTTTAAATAAAGCAGTTTTTTTTTTCTTTTTGCAGCCCGTTTTCCTTAAAGGAAAACGAGCTGCAAAAAGAAAAAATACCGAAACCATTTAGTTTCGGTTTTTTCAGAGTAGGCAGTGGTCCATAGGACCACTGCCTGCTCTGAAAAATACTTTTTTGTGGCATTCACAAAGGGGAAGGGGACCCATGGGGACCCCTTCCCTTTTGCGAATGAGTTACCATCCACTTCAAGTGGATGTTAACTGCGAGTTGGATTGCGACCGCTTTCGCGGTCACAAAGCAACTCAACATCGCGATGCGGTTGCAAATAGGAAGGGAACACCCCTTCCTATTTGCGAGTCGGAATCACATTTTGCGAGTCGGTACCGACTCACAAAATGTGACTCTGCATCACGTAAGGCCTTTTGCGCCTCGCAAACTGCGTTTTTCACCATTTGCGAGACGCAAAAGGCTACCTACATCTGGCCCTATGTGTTTAAATCGTGACTCTACTATTCTAAGGCGGCCACCAAATGGCCCGTGGGGGGGACAAGCGGCTGCCAAATCTGCAAGTCCAAGTCTACACATCCCACGTCCTCTATTCAATATAACAAGATAATGCTTCATTGACCTGACGGAGAGGATGTGGCATCACATTTAGAGCTGCTGACTTTGGAACTGGGAAGCCGGGTTTGAGTCACGCCATTGGCAGTTAAAAAAAATGTAAAACTAAAGTTTCAATCCAAGGAGCAGTTAATTAAAAAATAACAATAATATGAAACATGAAACATGGCGCTGAGCCGCGTGGGCTCCAGAAGCGTATCAGGAATTAAAGTTTGTTTACACATGCATACACGGCTACATTCTGGTTGGCAGATGGTGTCAGCAGAGCGTGTTTTGTGGACATGAGCCAAGTGCCCCGAAACGAACCATTGTGAATGCGGAGCAGAACACGAACAGGAAACTAACAAAGCGAGCTGAAGCAAAAGAAAAAAGTAGTGCGCACACAAACGTATGTGGGCGAAGGTGCAATAATGCATGTAACAGGGTCAGTCTCCAGGGAGGGAACAAAACAGCCAAAAGGCGGGACAAAAGCAAAGCATTTACCAAAGAAACCAAAGGAGTTATGAAAGGCAGGCCAAGGAATGATTGAAAGTGATGGGCCTGATGCAAGCCCACAGATGTAGATTACATCCTGTCGATAGACAGCGCGTGAGCCCTGCATAGGCTCCACCTAAAAAAGGAGGAGCCAAGAAAGGGTTCACTTGCTAATGCATTTGCCACTGTGAGTCAAATCTGCATAAAATGTGGCAAAAGCTTAGAAGGATAACTTTTCTGTTGGTCTGTCAAGTGTTGCATCATTCATCAAGGAGAGAAAATAAAGGGGCAACACATTTTCCATTTGCTAATAATTTAGTGCCGTTAAGCGAATCTGTATCAATTATGGTGAGCACTTAGCAAGTTACACCAAGTGCAGGAACGTGTTTTCTTGTAGATGCATTTGGTGAGAAGAGCAAACCTGAAGTGGAAAGGTGAGGGCGTTTTTGATTTTCTAACAACTTTGGCACAGTTTGATGAATGTGCATGAAATGTGGCAAACACTTATCATGTTTAGTCCACAGTGGGGCAGGCTTGAAGGACGGGCCATGGAAGCACACGAGCGGCTGGGACACGGACCTTAGGTGCTTCTTCTGGTTGTGGCCTTTGGAGTTCTAAGTTCTTTTACTCCCCCCCCCCCCGGGGGCCCCCTTTGACCTTTTTAGCAAAGAATCCTCTTGGCTTATCCTAACCTGAGGTAAGCAACCTAACATGCTAACTTTACTTGGTTGTTCTTGTAGGAGGCAAGCCTGGCTTGTAGTGGGTACCAAGGGGCACTTACACTCTGTACCAGGTCCAGTTATCCCTTTTTAGTAGACTAGAGGTGTTTCTAGCAGCTTAGGCTGATAGAAGGTAGCTATAGCTGAGCAGCTTAGGCTGAACTAGGAGACATGCAAAGCTCCTACTATACCACTGGTGTCATATGCACAATATCATAAGAAAACACAATACACAGATATACTAAAAATAAAGGTACTTTATTTTTATGACAATATGCCTAAAGTATCTCACTGAGTACCCTCAGGATGAGGATGCCAAATATACACAAGACATATGTACACAATACCAAAAATATGCAGTAATAGCAAAAGGAAGTAATGCAAGCAATGTAAAGTTACAGTAGATTGCAATAGGAGCACATAGGTATAGGGGCAAAACAAACCATATACTCCAAAAGTGGAATGCGAACCACAAATGGACCCCAAACCTATGTGAGCTTGTAGAGGGTCGCTGGGGCTGTAAGAAAACAGTGAGGGTTAGAAAAATAGCCCACCCCAAGACCCTGAAAAGTAGGTGTAAAGTGCACCTATATTCCCCAGAGAGCACAGAAGTCGTGATAGGGGAATTCTGCAAGGAAGACCAACACCAGCAATGCAACCAAAGTGGATTTCTGGACGAGAGTACCTGTGGAACAAGGGGACCAAGTCCAAGAGTCGCGACAAAGTCGAGAGTTGGCAGATGCCCAGGAAATGCCAGCTGAGGGTGCAAAGGAGCTGCCACCGGATGGTAGAAGCTGTGGATTTTGCAAGAACGAAGAGGGCTAGAAACTTCCCCTTTGGAGGATGGATGTCCCACGTCGTGTAGAAGCTTGCAGAGGTATTCCCACGCAGAAAGACCGCAAACAAGCCTTGCTAGCTGCAAGGGTCGCGGTTAGGGTTTTTGGATGCTGCTGTGGCCCAGGAGGAACCAGGATGTCTCCACTTGGATGAGGAGACAGAGGGGGCGCCCAGCAAGTCAGGGACCCCTCACAGAAGCAGGCAGCACCCGCAGAAGTACCAGAACAGGCACTTAGAAGAGGAGTGAACCGGAGCTCACCCGAAGACACAAAAGGGAGTCCCACGACGCTGGACGACAACTCAGGAGGTTGTGCACTGCAGGTTAGAGTGTCGGGACCCAGGCTTGGCTGTGCATGAAGGAAATCCTGGAAGAGTGCACAGGAGCCGGAGCAGCTGCAAATCACATGCCACCCAGCAATGTAGTCTAGCGTGGGGAGGCAAGGACTTACCTCCACCAAACATGGACTGAAGAGTCACTGGACTGTGGGAGTCACTTGGACAGAGTTGCTGAGTTCCAGGGACCACGCTCGTCGTGCTGAGAGGGGACCCAGAGGACCAGTGATGCAGTCTTTTGTTGCCTGCGGTTGCAGGGGGAAGATTCCGTCGACCCACGGGAGATTTCTTCAGAGCTCCTGGTGCAAGAAGGAGGCAGGCTACCCCCAGAGCATGTACCACCAGGAAAACAGTCGAGATGGCGGCAGGATCAGCGATACAAGGTTGCAGTAGTCGTCTTTGCTACTTTGTTGCAGTTTTGCAAGCGTCCTGAGCAGTCAGCGGTCGATCCTTTGGCAGAAGGTGAAGAGAGAGATGCAGAGGAACTCTGATGAGCTCTTGCATTCGTTATCTAAAGAATTCCCCAAAGCAGAGACCCTAAATAGCCAGAAAAGGAGGAGGTTTGGCTACCTAGGAAGGAGGATAGGCTAGCAACACAGGTAAGAGCCTATCAGAAGGAATCTCTGACGTCACCTGCTGGCACTGGCCACTCAGAGCAGTCCAGTGTACCAGCAGCACCTCTGTTTCCAAGATGGCAGAGGTCTGGAGCACACTGGAGGAGCTCTGGGCACCTCCCCTGGGAGGTGCAGGTCAGGGGAGTGGTCACTCCCCCTTCCTTTGTCCAGTTTCACGCCAGAGCAGGGCTGGGGGATCCCTGAACCGGTGTAGACTGGCTTATACAGAGATGGGCACCATCTGTGCCCATCAAAGCATTTCCAGAGGCTGGGGGAGGCTACTCCTCCCCAGCCCTGACACCTTTTCCCAAAGGGAGAGGGTGTAACACCCTCTCTCTGAGGAAGTCCTTTGTTCTGCCTTCCTGGGCCAAGCCTGGCTGGACCCCAGGAGGGCAGAAACCTGTCTGAGGGGTTGGCAGCAGCTGCAGTGAAACCCTGGGAAAGGCAGTTTGGCAGTACCCGTGTGCTAGAGACTCGGCGGATCATGGAATTGTCTCCCCAATGTCAGAATGGCATTGTCTAATGCCAGGATGGCATTGGGGTGACAATTCCATGATCTTAGACGTGTTACATGGCCATGTTCGGAGTTACCATTGTGAAGCTACATATAGGTAGTGACCTATGTATAGTGCACGCGTGAAATGGTGTCCCCGCACTCACAAAGTCCGGGGAATTTGCCCTGAACGATGTGGGGGCACCTTGGCTAGTGCCAAGGTGCCCACACACTAAGGGCCAGATGTAGGAAACGATTTGCGACTCGCAAACGGCAAAAAATGCCATTTGCGATTCGCAAATCGCAGTTTCCTATGCAGAAATGCATTTTGCGAGTCGGGACCGACTCGCAAAATGCATTTCCGAATCGCAAATAGGAAGGGGTATTCCCTTCCTATTTGCGATTAACAGTGGTATGCAATACCATTTGCGACCCCATATGCGGTTGCAAATGGTGTCGCAGTTACCATCCACTTGAAGTGGATGGTAACCCACTCGCAAATTGGAAGGGGTCCCCATGGGACCCCTTCCCCTTTGTGAATGGACCACAAATTATTTTTTCAGGGCAGGTAGTGGTCCAAGGGACCACTACATGCCCTGAAAAAATACCGAAACTAAAGGTTTCGGATTTTTTTTTAAGTGCAGCTCGTTTTCCTTTAAGGAAAACGGGCTACACTTAAAAAAAAAAAACTGCTTTATTTAAAAGCAGTCACGAACATGGAGGTCTGCTGACTACAGCAGGCCTCCATGTTTGCGAGTGCCCATAGTCGCTATGGGGTCACAAAATGCGACCCACCTCATTAATATTAATGAGGTGGGTCTTTGCGACCCCATAGCGACTCGCAGACGGTGTCTGAGACACCGTTCTGCATTGCAAATTGCGACTTGCAATTTGCGAGTCGGAAGGACTCGCAAATTGCAAGTCGCAATTTGCACTTTTGCTACATCTGGCCCTAAGTAACTTTGCACCCAACCTTCACCAGGTGAAGGTTAGACATATAGGTGACTTATAAGTTACTTAAGTGCAGTGGTAAATGGCTGTGAAATAACGTGGACGTTATTTCACTCAGGCTGCAGTGGCAGGCCTGTGTAAGAATTGTCAGAGCTCCCTATGGGTGGCAAAAGAAATGCTGCAGCCCATAGGGATCTCCTGGAACCCCAATACCCTGGGTACCTCAGTACCATATACTAGGGAATTATAAGGGTGTTCCAGTATGCCAATGTGAATTGGTGAAATTGGTAACTAGCCTGTTAGTGACAATTTGGAAAGCGGAGAGAGCATAACCATGGAGGTTCTGGTTAGCAGAGCCTCAGTGAGACAGTTAGTCATCACACAGGGAACACATACAGGGCACACTTATGAGCACTGGGGCCCTGGCTGGCAGGGTCCCAGTGATACATACACTAAAACAACATATATACAGTGAAATATGGGGGTAACATGCCAGGCAAGATGGTACTTTCCTGCACACACACCCCCAAACGAAGGACAATAAGAGTAACCATGACCTGATGAGTCTTCATTGTCTAAGTGGAAATATCTGGAGAGTCCATCTGCATTGGAGTGGGTACTCCCAGGTATATGTTCCACTGTATAGTCCATTCCCTGTAGAGATATGGACCACCTCAACAATTTAGGGTTTTCACCTTTCATTTGTTTTAGCCAAAGTAGAGGTTTGTGGTCTGTCTGAACAATGAAGTGAGTGCCAAACAGGTATGGCCTCAACTTCTTCAGTGCCGAGACCACAGCAAAGGCCTCCCTCTCTATGGCAGACCAACGCTTTTCTCTAGGGTCAACCTCCTGCTGATAAAAGCAACAGGTTGATCCTGGCCCTCAAAATTGAGTTGTGATAAGACTGCCCCTACCCCTAATTCAGATGCATCAGTTTGAACAATTAATTTCTTGGAGTAACATTGGCTTTTTAGGACAGGTGCAGTGCACATGGCCTGTTTCAGCTCCTCAAAAGCTTTCTGACAGCTAGCTGTCCACAATACCTTTTTTGGCATTTTCTTGGAAGTGAGGTCATTAAGTGGGGCTGCAATGGAGCCATAGTTCTTAATGAACCTCCTGTAATACCCAGTGAGGCCTAAGAAGGCTCTCACCTGGGTCTGAGTTGTAGGGGGAACCCAATCCATGATTGTTTGGATTTTCACCTGAAGTGGTGCAATCTGTTCTCCACCTACCAGGTGTCCCAGATAAACCACTTTCCCCTGCCCTATCTGGCACTTTGAAGCCTTGATAGTGAGGCCTGCCTTTTGCAGGGCCTCTAAAACTTTCCACAGGTGGACCAGGTGATCATCCCAGGTGGAGCTAAATACAGCTATATCCTCCAGATATGCTGCACTAAAAGCTTCCAACCCTTGCAGGACTGTATTCACCAACCTCTGAAAAGTGGCAGGTGCATTTTTCAAACCAAAGGGCATTACTGTGAATTGGTAGTGCCCTCCAATAGTCGAAAATGCAGTTTTTGCTTTAGCATCCTCTGATAACTTGATCTGCCAATACCCTGCAGTCAAACCAAAGGTGCTTAGATACTTGGCAGATGCCAGTGTATCTATGAGCTCATCTGCCCTGGGTATAGGGTGAGCATCGGTTTTAGTTACCTGGTTGAGACCTCTGTAATCTACACAAAACCTCATCTCGCTTTTCCCATCTTTTGAGTGAGGCTTTGGTACAAGCACCACAGGAGAGGCCCATGGGCTTTCAGAATGTTCAACCACTCCTAGTTCAAGCATTTTCTGAACTTCTTGTTTTATGCAGTCCCTGACATGGTCAGGCTGCCTATAGATCTTACTTTTGACAGGCATGCTGTCTCCAGTATCTATAGTGTGCTCACACCAAGAAGTGGTGCCTGGCACAGTAGAAAAGAGTTCAGAAAACTGACCTAGGAGATTTATGCAGTTGTCTTTCTGCTCAGCAGTAAGACAGTCTGCCAAAACTACACCTTCCACTAGACCATCCTGTTCTGTAGAAGAGAAGAGATCAGGGAGAGGATCACTCTCTTCTTCCTGTCCTTCATCTGTTGCCATGAGCAGGGTGAGATCAGCCCTGTCATAGTAGGGTTTTAGGCGAATGACATGGAGCACCCTAAGGGGACTCCTGGAAGTGCCCAGGTCAACCAAATAGGTGACCTCTCCCTTCTTTTCAACAATGAGATGGGGTTCACTCCATTTGTCTTGGAGTGCTCCTGGGGCCACAGGCTCCAATACCCACACCTTCTGTCTTGGTTGGTACTGAATCGGAACAGCCTTCTGGTCATGCCATTGCTTTTGGAGCTCCTGGCTGGCCTGAAGGTTTTTACTGGCCTTTTTCATGTACTCAGCCATTCTGGATCTTAGGCCGAGTACATAGTCCACTATGTCTTGCTTGGGAGCTTTTAAAGGTTGTTCCCAACCCTCCTTCACAAGTGTTAGGGGACCTCTTACAGGGTGTCCAAATAGGTGTTCAAAGGGGCTGAAGCCCACTCCTTTCTTGGGTACCTCCCTGTAAGCAAAAAGGAGGCATGGTAACAGGACATCCCATCTCCTCCTGAGTTTTTCAGGGAGTCCCATTATCATTCCTTTGAGAGTTTTATTAAACCTCTCTACCAGTCCATTTGTTTGTGGATGATAAGGTGTGGTGAATTTGTATGTTACACCACATTCCTTCCACATGGCCTTCAAGTATGCAGACATAAAGTTGCAACCCCTGTCTGATACCACCTCTTTTGGGAAACCAACCCTTGAAAAGATTCCCAGGAGGGCTTTTGCCACTGCAGGTGCTGTAGTGGTCCTTAGAGGAATTGCTTCAGGATATCTTATGGCATGGTCCACTACCACCAAGATAAACCTATTGCCTGAAGCAGTAGGAGGGTCAAGGGGGCCAACTATGTCAACCCCTACCCTTTCAAAGGGAACCCCAACCACAGGCAGTGGAATAAGGGGAGCCTTCGGGGTGCCACCAGCCTTGCCACTGGCTTGGCAGGTCACACAGGACTTACAAAAGTCTTTTGTGTCCTCTGACATCCTAGGCCAGTGAAACAGGGGGACAAGCCTTTCCCATGTTTTAATCTGACCCAAATGTCCAGCCAAGGGAATGTCGTGTGCCAGAGTTAGGAGGAACTCTCTGTACTGCAGGGGAAAGACCAATCTCCTGGCTGCTCCAGGTTTTGGGTCCCTTGCCTCTGTGTACAAGAGGTTGTCCTCCCAGTAAACTCTATGTGAGTCACTGACATCCCCATTTTGCTGTTTGACAGCTTGCTGTCTGAGACCCTCTAATGTGGGACAGGTTTGCTGTGCCACACTCAGCTCCTCCCTGGCAGGCCCCCCTCCACCCAAAAGCTCAGCAGTGTCTGCTGCCAGCTCCTCTGGTGAAGGTTCTGCACAGGGGGGAAATTCTTCTTCCTCAGAAGTTGAATCATCTGTAGAGGGAGGGATAGTGGGTAGGGATTTACCCTTACTAACCCTAGCTTTAGGGAGCACTTGGTCCATTGTTCCAGGATCCAAGTCACCCGGTCCTTTTTGCTTTTTGGCCTGAGCCCTTGTCAAAGCAAAAATATGCCCAGGAATGCCCAGCATTGCTGCATGAGCCTCCAACTCCACTTCTGCCCAAGCTGATGTCTCTAAATCATTCCCTAGTAGACAGTCTACAGGTAAATCTGAGGCAACCACAACTTTCTTTGGACCAGTAACCCCCTCCCCCCCCAGTTGAGATTCACAACAGCCATGGGGTGGCTAAGAGTGTTGTTAGGAGCGTCTGTCACTTGGTACTGGTGACCAAGTAGGTGTTGTTCAGGGTGTACCAGTTTCTCTACTACCATGGTAACACTGGCACCTGTGTCCCTGTAGGCCTGAACCTCAACACCATTTATTAGGGGAAGTTGCTTGTACTTATCCATATTAAGGGGACAAGCAACCAAGGTGGCCAAATCAATGGCACCTTCAGAGACTAGCACAGCCTCTGTGGTCTCCCTAACAAGACCAACCCCAACTAAATTACCAAATGTGAGCCCAGCTAATCCCTTGGATTGGCTATTAGTAGGTTTGCTCCCACCTCCACTGCTATTATTAGGGGCACTAGAGGTTGCAGGAGGGGTTGTGGTAGTGGGAGGTTTGGTGCTTTTCTTTGGACAACTGGCATCAGTTGTCCAATGGCCTTTTACTTTACATAAATACCACCATTGTTTATTTACTTGATTAGAAGAGGATTTGGACCCACCACACCCAGCAGAGTGTTTTTGTGGGCCTGATGAAGACTCATTTTTAGATTTGTCCCCACCCTTGTCTGAAGACTTACCATCCTTCTTCTTGCCATTCTCGTCACCCCCTGTATGAACTTTTCTGTTCACTCTTGTTCTGACCCATTTGTCTGCCTTCTTTCCCAATTCTTGGGGAGAGGTCAGATCTGAGTCCACTAGATATTGGTGTAACAAATCAGACACACAGTTATTCAGAATATGCTCTCTCAGGATTAGATTGTACAGGCTTTCATAGTCAGAAACTTTACTGCCATGTAACCACCCCTCCAAGGCCTTCACTGAATAGTCAACAAAGTCTACCCAGTCTTGTGAGGACTCTTTTCTGGTTTCTCTGAACTTTATCCTGTATTGTTCAGTGGTTAAGCCAAATCCATCCAAGAGTGCATTCTTCAAAACTGTAAAATTATTGGCATCACTTTCCTTAACAGTAAGGAGCCTATCCCTACCCTGGTATTCCAGTATGCCGATGTGAATTGGTGAAATTGGTCACTAGCCTGTGACAATTTGAAAAGCAGAGAGAGCATAACCACTGAGGTTCTGGTTAGCAGTGCCTCAGTGAGACAGTTAGTCATCACACAGGGAACACATACAGGGCACACTTATGAGCACTGGGGCCCTGGCTGGCAGGGTCCCAGTGACACATACACTAAAACAACATATATACAGTGAAATATGGGGGTAACATGCCAGGCAAGATGGTACTTTCCTACAGACATCCCATCTCTTTTTGAGATTTTCAGGGAGCCCCATGATCATGTCCTTCAATGTCTTGTTAAATCTCTCAACAAGACCAATGGTTTGTGGATGGTATGGTGTGGTGAATTTGTAAGACGCCACACACTCATTCCACATACGTTTTAGGTAAGCTGACATGAAGTTGCTACCTCTGTCAGAAACCACCCTCCTTAGGAAATCCCACTCTAGTAGAAATACAAATGAGTGCCTTGGCTACTGCAGGGGCAGTAGTGGATCTAAGGGGAATTGCTTCAGGGTATCTAGTAGCTTGATCTACTACTACTAGGATATAATGATTCCCTGATGCTGTGAGAGGTTCAAGTGGACCCACTATGTCCATTCCCACTCTTTTAAAGGGGACCCCCACCACTGGAAGTTGAATGAGGGGGCCCTTTGGATGGCCACCTGTCTTACCACTGGCTTGACAGGTGACACAAAAGGTGCAAAACTACTTTACCTTCCACTGAAAGATAGCCATAGGATAGCAGCCCACTGCCTTTGAGGGACCCCCTGTACCATACAGGCCCTCTCAAGTGCAGCAAACCACTTGTTAATGTCATCCCCCTCCTTGTAAGGGGAAACTATCTTATGCAGATTCCTAGAATCATGCTCTTTAACAGGATTACTATCAGGAATACTGCTGCTGCCGCCATGGGGTCCAAACCCCAACCTCTGTCTCTCTTTTTTCTAAGTCTAGGGATTCCCTGTCTAGAGCCAGCTGTTGCTGTTTAAGCTTCAGCCTGGTCTCTTCCACTCTCAACTTATTGAGTTCCCTTTCTAACATCTTGTCATCAGGGTGGGTGGGTTGGGAATGTTTTGACACAGAAGAAAGATTTGAATGAGCAGAGGGAGATCTGTCCCTAACAGTTGGCACCCTAACAACCTGGCCTACAGGAATAAACACATCCCTACTGTGATGGGAGCTTCTAGTACTACCAGCATTGCTAGGTGGTCTGCTAAGGGGCAGATTAGGAAGGGAACCCTGTAACACTCCTACTGGGGGCTCCCCTGAGTCAGAGTGTGAGCTATCTCCTAACTTCTCAATTGAACTGCCAGCTAAGTCCTTATCATTCTCAATGTGCATGTTAGACAATAATTCTCTAGAAAGGTTCTTTCCTACCACTAAACCTCTATAAATGCAGAGACTCCTTAGGCTCTTAAAGTTAAGGTGGTCATAAGTTGTATTGACCAAATTAAGAGGAGTTCCTACACCAGACATGATATAAAAAGGTTTAGAGACAGATAAAAGATAGAAAAAGTTTCAGGATTTTTTAGAGAAACAGAAAAAAAAAACTTTTTCAACTTTTTGAAACTTTTAGAAAGTTTAGAGGTACTTTTCAGCACTTAGCAGATAGTGTAAGAGAAGAAAAGCAAAACTTTTTGGTTAGGTGTACATACACTGAACTTGTTTTGTATATTATTCTCTTATGAAAAGTACAATATGACAAAGTAGTAAGTAGTTACAAGTACTTATCCCACCGCTGCACAACCAATGTAGGAGGCTGGCCTGGCTTGTAGTGGGTACCACGGGGTACTTACACTCTGTGCCAGGTCCAGTTATCCCTTATTAGTGTAGAAGAGGTGTTTCTAGCAGCTTAGGCTGATAGAAGGTAGCTATAGCAGAGCAGCTTAGGCTGAACTAGGAGACATGCAAAGCTCCTACTATACCACTGGTGTCATATGCACAATATCACAAGAAAACACAATACACAGATATACTAAAAATAAAGGTACTTTATTTTTATGACAATATGCCAAAAGTATCTCAGTGAGTACCCTCAGTATGAGGATGCCAAATATACACCAGAATTATGTACACAATACCAAAAATCTGCAGTAATAGCAAAAGGAAGTAATGCAAGCAATGTAAAGTTACAGTAGATTGCAATAGGAGCACATAGGTATAGGGGCAACACAAACCATATACTCCAAAAGTGGAATGCGAACCACGAATGGACCCCAAACCTATGTGAGCTTGTAGAGGGTCGCTGGGACTGTAAGAAAACAGTGAGGGTTAGAAAAATAGCCCACCCCAAGACCCTGAAAAGTAGGTGTAAAGTGCACCTATAACCCCCAGAGAGCACAGATGTTGTGATAGGGGGTTTCTGCAAGGAAGACCAACACCAGCAAAGCAACAACAGTGGATTTCCGGACCTGAGTACCTGTGAAACAAGGGAACCAAGTCCAAGAGTCGCGACAATGTCGAGAGTGGGCAGATGCCCAGGAAATGCCAGCTGAGGGTGCAAAGAAGCTGCCACCGGATGGAAGAAGCTTTGGTTTCTGCAAGAACGAAGAGGACTAGGAACTTTCCCTTTGGAGGATGGATGTCCCACGTTGTGAAGAAGCTTGTAGAGGTGTTCCCACGCAGAAAGACCGCAAACAAGCCTTGCTAGCTGCAAGGGTTGTGGTTAGGGTTTTTGGATGCTGCTGTGGCCCATGAGGGACCAGGATGCCGCCACTTGGATGAGGAGACAGAGGGGGCGCCCAGCAAGTCAGGGACCCCTCACAGAAGCAGGCAGCACCCGCAGAAGTACCGGAACAGGCACTTGGAAGAGGAGTGAACCGGAATCCACCAGAAGACACAAAAGGGAGTCCCACGACGCCGGAGGACAACTCAGAAGGTTGTGCACTGCAGGTTAGAGTGTCGGGGACCCAGGCTTGGCTGTGCATGAAGGAAATCCTGGAAGAGTGCACAGGAGCCGGAGCAGCTGCAAATCACGCGGTACCCAGCAATGCAGTCTAGCGTGGGGAGGCAAGGACTTACCTCCACCAAATTGGACTGAAGAGTCACTGGACTGTGGGAGTCACTTGGACAGAGTTGCTGAGTTCCAGGGACCACGCTCGTTGCGCTGAGAGGGGACCCAGAGGACCGGTGATGCAGTCTTTTGTTGCCTGCAGTTGCAGGGGGAAGATTCCGTCGTCCCACAGGAGATTTCTTCAGAGCTCCTGGTGCAAGAAGGAGGCAGGCTACCCCCAGAGCATGCACTACCAGGAAACAGGCGAGAAAGCGGCAGGATAAGCGATACAAGGTTGCAGTAGTCGTCTTTGCTACTTTGTTGCGGTTTTGCAGGGGTCCTGAACAGTCAGCGGTCGATCCTTTGGCAGAAGGTGAAGAGAGAGATGCAGAGGAACTCTGGTGAGCTCTTGCATTCGGTATCTGAAGAATTCCCCAAAGCAGAGACCCTAAATAGCCAGAAAAGGAGGTTTGGCTACCTAGGAAGGAGGATAGGCTAGTAACACAGGTAAGAGCCTATCAGAAGGAGTCTCTGACGTCACCTGCTGGCCCTGGCCACTCAGAGCAGTCCAGTGTGCCAGCACACCTCTGAATCCAAGATGGCAGAGGTCTGGGGCACGCTGAAGGAGCTCTGGGCACCTCCCCTGGGAGGTGCAGGTCAGGGGAGTGGTCACTCCCCTTTCCTTTGTCCAGTTTCGCGCCAGAGCAGGGCTGGGGGATCCCTGAACCGGTGTAGACTGGCTTATGCAGAGATGGGCACCATCTGTGCCCATCAAAGCATTTCCAGAGGCTGGGGGAGGCTACTCCTCCCCAGCCCTGACACCTTTTTCCAAAGGGAGAGGGTGTAACACCGTCTCTCTGAGGAAGTCCTTTGTTCTGCCTTCCTGAGCCAGGCCTGGCTGGACCCCAGGAGGGCAGAAACCTGTCTGAGGGGTTGGCAGCAGCAGTAGCTGCAGTGAAACCCCGGGAAAGGCAGTTTGGCAGTACCCGCGTCTGTGCTAGAGACTCGGGGGATCATGGAATTGTCTCCCCAATGCCAGAATGGCATTGGGGTGACAATTCCATGATCTTAGACGTGTTACATGGCCATGTTCGGAGTTACCATTGTGACGCTATACATAGGTAGTGACCTATGTATAGTGCACGTGTGAAATGGTGTCCCCGCACTCACAAAGCCCAGGGAATTTGCCCTGAATGATGTGGGGGCACCTTGGCTAGTGCCAGGGTGACCACACACTAAGTAACTTTGGACCCAACTTTCACCAGGTGAAGGTTAGACATATAGGTGACTTATAAGTTACTTAAGTGCAGTGGTAAATGGCTGTGAAATAACGTGGACGTTATTTCACTCAGGCTGCAGTGGCAGGCCTGTGTAATAATTGTCAGAGCTCCCTATGGGTGGCAAAAGAAATGCTGCAGCCCATAGGGATCTCCTGGAACCCCAATACCCTCGGTACCTCAGTACCATATACTAGGGAATTATAAGGGTGTTCCAGTATGCCAATGTGAATTGGTGAAATTGGTCACTAGCCTGTGACAATTTGGAAAGCAGAGAGAGCATAACCACTGAGGTTCTGGTTAGCAGTGCCTCAGTGAGACAGTTAGTCATCACACAGGGAACACATACAGGGCACACTTATGAGCACTGGGGCCCTGGCTGGCAGGGTCCCAGTGACACATACACTAAAACAACATATATACAGTGAAATATGGGGGTAACATGCCAGGCAAGATGGTACTTTCCTACAGACATCACATCTCTTTTTGAGATTTTCAGGGAGCCCCATGATCATGTCCTTCAATGTCTTGTTAAATCTCTCAACAAGACCAATGGTTTGTGGATGGTATGGTGTGGTGAATTTGTAAGACGCCACACACTCATTCCACATACGTTTTAGGTAAGCTGACATGAAGTTGCTACCTCTGTCAGAAACCACCCTCCTTAGGAAATCCCACTCTAGTAGAAATACAAATGAGTGCCTTGGCTACTGCAGGGGCAGTAGTGGATCTAAGGGGAATTGCTTCAGGGTATCTAGTAGCTTGATCCACTACTACTAGGATATAATGATTCCCTGATGCTGTGAGAGGTTCAAGTGGACCCACTATGTCCATTCCCACTCTTTTAAAGGGGACCCCCACCACTGGAAGTTGAATGAGGGGGCCCTTTGGATGGCCACCTGTCTTACCACTGGCTTGACAGGTGACACAAAAGATGCAAAACTACTTTACCTTCTGGGACATATTGGGCCAATAGAAATGGTTGACTAACCTCTCCCATGTCTTGGTTTGTCCCAAATGCCCAGCAAGTGGAATGTCATGGGCTAAAGTTAGAATGAACTCCCTAAACTCCTAAGGCACTACGACTCTCCTAGTGGCACCAGGTTTGGGATCTCTTGCCTCAGTGTAAAGGAGTCCATCTTCCCAATAGACCATGTGAGTTCGACTGACATTTCCTTTTTCTTGCTCGGTTGCTTGCTATCCTAGGCCTTCAATATAGGGACAAGTTTCTTGCCCCTTACACAGCTGTTTCCTTGAGGGTCCCGCTGGCCCCAAGAGCTCAACCTGATAAGGTTCCAGCTCCATGGGCTAAGTTCCCTCAGAGGATAGAACTTCTTCCTGGGAAGAGGAGTTCTGTTTCTTGTGCTGTGTTGAAGCTGGTTCCCCAGTCTTCCTTCCTTTTCTCTAGGAAGGTTGGGCCATTATTCCAGACTCCAACACTTCTTTTTCACCCTGAGCCCTGCACTGTGCCCTTGTCTTGACACACACCAGTTCAGGGATACCCAGCACAGCTGCATGGGTTTTGAGTTCTACCTCAGCCCATGCTGAGGACTCCAGATCATTTCCAAGCAGACATTCTACTTGGATAGCAGAAGAGACTACCACCTGTTTCAGGCCAGTGACCCCTCCCCATTCTAAAGTTACCATTGCCATGGGATGGACTTTAGTCTGATTGTCAGCATTGGTGACTGGATATGTCTGTCCAGCCAGGTACTGTCCTGGGGAAACCAGTTTGTCTGTCACCATAGTGACACTGGCACCTGTATCCCTCAGGGCTTCTACACTTGTCCCATTAATTAAGAGCTGCTGCCTGTATTTTTGCATGTTAGGAGGCCAGACAGCCAGTGTGGCTAGGTCCACCCCACCCTCTGAGACTAATGTAGCTTCAGTGTGAACCCTGATGTGCTCTGGGCACACTGCTGATCCCACCTGGAGACTGGCTATTCCAGTGCTAACTGGAGTAATAGTTGTTGTGGAACCTTTCTTGGGACAGGCCTCGTCTCCAGTTTGGTGTCCATGCTGAGTACAGATGCGACACCAGGCCTTTTTGGGATCAACGTTTTTACCCTTATACCCAAATGAGGATTGTGAAGAGGCTTTGGACCCACCCTCCTGAGCAGGTTTTTGGGGCCCTGTAGAAGACTCTTTACTTTTTCCATTGGATGCCTCAACACTCCTCCCCTAGGGAGACTTTGTGACCCCATTCTTTTGGTCACCCCTTGTGGAAGTCTTGGTCACCCTTGTCTTGACCCAGTGGTCTACCTTCTTTCCCAATTCTTGGGGACAAATTGGACCTAGGTCTACCAGATGCTGATGCAGTTTATCATTGAAATAATTACTTAAAAGATGTTCTTTCATAAACAAGTTATACAGCCCATCATAATCATTTACACCACTGCCATTAATCCAACGATCTCGTGTTTTGGCTGAGAAGTCATCAACCCTGGTCTGGCTCAAGGATTTTTGAGCCCCCCTGAACCTAATCCTGTACTCCTCAGTTGAGAATCCAAAGCCCTCAATCAGGGTAGCCTTAAAGACTTCATAGAATTCTGCATCCTTACCAGAGAGTGTGAGGAGTCTATCCCTACACTTTCCAGTGAACATTTCCCAAATGAGAGCACCCCAGTGAGATTTGTTTACTTTTCTGGTTGCACAAGCCCTCTCAAAAGCTGTGAACCACTTGGTGATATCATCACCATCTTCATATTTTGTTACAATCCCTTTGGGGATTTTTAGCATGTCAGTATTTTCTCTGACCCTATTTATGTTGTTGCCACCATTGATGGGAGCTAAACCCATCTCTTGTCTTTCCCTCTCTATGACTAGGTGCTGTCTCTCCAAAGCCATTATTTTGGCCATCGTGGCCAACAGGAGGTCATCTTCATTGAGGCTGCCCTCAATGCTTCCAGAGTTACTGGTCTCCCCTGTGGAAGAACCAGTAACTCTGAATATCACTTGTGGATTCAGGGTTTGAAGGACCCTGTTCTCCCTAACCAGGACAGGAGGGAGGGAATCATCCTCCTGGTCCCTAGCTTCCCCCTCTGTAGGGTTATCCTCAGAGGGGTGGTCCTTTGCAAACTCTGGCAAAAGCTCCTGGAGCTTAACTTTGGTAGGGTTAGACCCAGTTTTTATATTTTGTAGCTTACAGAGAGTCCTTAACTCTGACATCCCTATATGCAGGTAAGGGGTGAGGTTGAGTTCCACCATCATCTCATCTGTGCTAGACATTATTTCTCTAAAAGTTGGGATAACTTTTTAAGAATCTAAAAACTACTTCTAGAACTTAAACCCAAACTTTTACAAACTTTTAAACTCTAAAAGAAATGCTAACAGGGACTTACACAAGGCCCTAGCAGGACTTTTACAAATTTAGAAAAATAGTTCAAATTTCAAAAATCAGTTTCTAATGACAATTTTGGGAATTTAGTCTTGTGATCAGGTATTGGCTAAGTAGTCCAGCAAATGCAAAGTCTTAGACCCCACCGCTGATCCACCAATCTAAGAAGTTGGCTCTGTATATACTATTTCAAAGTAAACAATAGTGTGCACAGAGTCCAAGGGTTCCCCTTAGAGGTAAGATATTGGCAAAATTAGATAATTCTAATGCTCTATTTTGTGGTGGTGTGGTCAAGCAGTAGGCTTATCAAAGGGTAGTGTTAAGCATTTGTTGTAGTCACACAGGCAATAAATGAGGAACACACACTCAAAGACTTACTCCAAGCCAATAGGTTTTTATATAGAAAAATATAGTTTATTTTTAGAACCAGAAGTTCAAGATTTGAAGTAAATACATAAAATGCAAGGTACTCCACACAGGTAAGTTAGGAACTTTGAATTAAAGCAATATCATATACAGTCTTTGTTAAAATGACAATAAGTTATTTTAAAAGTGGACACAGTGCAAAAATCAACAGTTCATGGGCGAGGTAAGTAAAGGTTAGATTAGGAGGTAAGTAAAACACTTACAAGTCTCAGTTCTGGGGCATGGCAGCCCACTGTTGGGGGTTCAAGGCAACCACAAAGTTACCACACCAGCAGCTCAGGCCCCGTCAGGTGCAGAGGTCAAAGAGATGCCCAAAACACATGGGCGCCTATGGAGAACAGGGGTGCTCCGGTTCCAGTCTGCCAGCAGTTAAGTACCCGCGTCCTCGGGGGACAGACCAGGGGGGTTTTGTAGAGCACTGGGGGGGCACAAGTAGGCACATAAAACACACCCTCAGCGGCACCGGGGTGGCCAGGTGCAGTGTGCAAAGCAGGCATTGGGTTTTGTATAGGAAACAATGGAGGGACCCAGGGGTCACTCTAGCGGTGCGGGGAGACACAGGGGGGGGCTTCTTGGGACAGCCACCACCTGGGCTAGGCAGAGGGTCGCCTGGGGGTCACTCTTGCACTGAGGTTCGGTTCCTTCCGGTCCTGGGGCTGCGGTGCAGTGCTTGGTCAAGGCATCAGGTCCCTTGTTACAGGCAGTCGAGATCAGGGGGAGCCTCTGGATTCTCTCTGCAGGCATCTCTGTGGAGGTCCAGGGGGGTCGTCTCGGGCTACTCACGGGGTCGTAGTCACCGGGGAGTCCTCCCTGTGTTGTTTGTTCTCTGGGTCTTGAGCCGGGGGCATCAGGTGCAGAGTATGAAGTCTCACGCTTCTGGCGGGAAGAGTGAGTTCTTTGGAAGTTGCTTCTTGTAGGAAAGTACCATCTTGCCTGGCATGTTACCCCCATTTTTCACTGTATATATGTTGTTTTAGTTGTATGTGTCACTGGAACCCTGTTCACCAGGGCCCCAGTGGTCATAAGTGTGCCTGAATGTGTTACCTGTGTAGTGACTAACTGTCTCACTGAGGCTCTGCTAATCAGAACCTCAGTGGTTATGCTCTCTCATTTCTTTCCAAATTGTCACTAACAGGCTAGTGACTAATTTTACCAATTTACATTGGCTTACTGGAACACCCTTATAATTCCCTAGTATATGGTACTGAGGTACCCAGGGTATTGGGGTTCCAGGAGATCCCTATAGGCTGCAGCATTTCTTTTGCCACCCATAGGGAGCTCTGACAATTCTTACACAGGCCTGCCACTGCAGCCTGAGTGAAATAACGTCCACGTTATTTCACAGCCATTTTACACTGCACTTAAGTAACTTATAAGTCACCTATATGTCTAACCTTTACCTAGTAAAGGTTAGGTGCAAAGTTACTTAGTGTGAGGGCACCCTGGCACTAGCCAAGGTGCCCCCACATTGTTCAGGGCCAATTCCCCGGACTTTGTGAGTGCGGGGACACCATTACACGCGTGCACTACATATAGGTCACTACCTATATGTAGCTTCACAATGGTAACTCCGAATATGGCCATGTAACATGTCTATGATCATGGAATTGCCCCCTCTATGCCATCCTGGCATAGTTGGCACAATCCCATGATCCCAGTGGTCTGTAGCACAGACCCTGGTACTGCCAAACTGCCCTTCCTGGGGTTTCACTGCAGCTGCTGCTGCTGCCAACCCCTCAGACAGGCATCTGCCCTCCTGGGGTCCAGCCAGGCCTGGCCCAGGATGGCAGAACAAAGGACTTCTTCTGAGAGAGGGTGTTACACCCTCTCCCTTTGGAAAATGGTGTGAAGGCAGGGGAGGAGTAGCCTCCCCCAGCCTCTGGAAATGCTTTCTTGGGCACAGATGTGCCCAATTCTGCATAAGCCAGTCTACACCGGTTCAGGGGACCCCTTAGCCCTGCTCTGGCGCGAAACTGGACAAAGGAAAGGGGAGTGACCACTCCCCTGACCTGCACCTCCCCTGGGAGGTGTCCAGAGCTCCTCCAGTGTGCTCCAGACCTCTGCCATCTTGGAAACAGAGGTGCTGCTGGCACACTGGACTGCTCTGAGTGGCCAGTGCCACCAGGTGACGTCAGAGACTCCTTCTGATAGGCTCCTTCAGGTGTTGCTAGCCTATCCTCTCTCCTAGGTAGACAAACCCTCTTTTCTGGCTATTTAGGGTCTCTGTCTCTGGGGAAACTTTAGATAACGAATGCAAGAGCTCATCCGAGTTCCTCTGCATCTCTCTCTTCACCTTCTGCCAAGGAATCGACTGCTGACCGCGCTGGAAGCCTGCAAAACTGCAACATAGTAGCTAAGACGACTACTGCAACTCTGTAACGCTGATCCTGCCGCCTTCTCGACTGTTTTCCTGGTGGTGCATGCTGTGGGGGTAGTCTGCCTCCTCTCTGCACTAGAAGCTCCGAAGAAATCTCCTGTGGGTCGACGGAATCTTCCCCCTGCAACCGCAGGCACCAAAAAGCTGCATTACCGGTCCCTTGGGTCTCCTCTCAGCACAACGAGCGAGGTCCCTCGAATCCAGCAACTCTGTCCAAGTGACTCCCACAGTCCAGTGACTCTTCAGTCCAAGTTTGGTGGAGGTAAGTCCTTGCCTCACCTCGCTAGACTGCATTGCTGGGAACCGCGACTTTTGCAGCTACTCCGGCCCCTGTGCACTTCCGGCGGAAATCCTTTGTGCACAGCCAAGCCTGGGTCCACGGCACTCTAACCTGCATTGCACGACTTTCTAAGTTGGTCTCCGGCGACGTGGGACTCCTTTGTGTAACTTCGGGTGAGCACTGTTTCACGCATCCTCGTAGTGCCTGTTTCTGGCACTTCTCCGGGTGCTACCTGCTGCTAAGAGGGCTCCTTGTCTTGCTCGACGTCCCCTCTACCTCCTGGTCCAATTTGCGACCTCCTGGTCCCTCCTGGGCCACAGCAGCATCCAAAAACGCTAACCGCACGATTTGCAGCTAGCAAGGCTTGTTAGCGTTCTTTTGGCAGGAAAACACTTCTGCACGACTCTCCACGGCGAGAGGGATCCGTCCACCAAAGGGGAAGTCTCTAGCCCTTTTCGTTCCTGCAGAAACCTCAGCTTCTTCTGTCCAGTAGAAGCTTCTTTGCACCCGCAGCTGGCATTTCCTGGGCATTTGCCCATCTCCGACTTGCTTGTGACTTTTGGACTTGGTCCCCTTGTTCCACAGGTACCCTAGATTGGAAATCCACCGTTGTTGCATTGTTGGTTTGTGTCTTTCCTGCATTATTCCTCTATCACGACTTCTTTGTCCTTTGGGGAACTTTAGTGCACTTTGCACTCACTTTTCAGGGTCTTGGGGAGGGTTATTTTTCTAACTCTCACTATTTTCTAATAGTCCCAGCGACCCTCTACAAGGTCACATAGGTTTGGGGTCCATTCGTGGTTCGCATTCCACTTTTGGAGTGTATGGTTTGTGTTGCCCCTATCCCTATGTGTCCCCATTGCATCCTATTGTAACTATACATTGTTTGCACTGTTTTCTAAGACTATACTGCATATTTTTGCTATTGTGTATATATATCTTGTGTATATTTCCTATCCTCTCACTGAGGGTACACTCTAAGATACTTTGGCATATTGTCATAAAAATAAAGTACCTTTATTTTTAGTATAACTGTGTATTGTGTTTTCTTATGATATTGTGCATATGACACTAAGTGGTACCGTAGTAGCTTCACACGTCTCCTAGTTCAGCCTAAGCTGCTCTGCTAAGCTACCATTATCTATCAGCCTAAGCTGCTAGACACCCTATACACTAATAAGGGATAACTGGGCCTGGTGCAAGGTGCAAGTACCCCTTGGTACTCACTACAAGCCAGTCCAGCCTCCTACACTTCTTTGTTGCAAAGATGTAGCTGTTGTTGAGCAGAGCCGCTGCTCACAGGAGTTTCTTGGTCCTGGGGGTCATGGCAGTCCTCTGAGGCTTCAGAGGTCGCTGGTCCCTGTTGTATGCGTCGCTGGTTGCAGTTTTTGGACTCTGGAGACAGGCCGGTAGGGCTGGGGCCAAAGCAGTTGTCGTCGTTTGTCGTCTCTGCAGGCTTGTAGGTCAGCAGTCCTTCTTTGTAGTTCAGGTTGCAGGAATCTGATTTCCTGGTTCTGGGGTGCCCCTAAATACTAAATTTAGGGGGGTGTTTAGGTCTGGGAGGGCAGTAGCCAATGGCTACTGTCCTGGAGGGTGGCTACACCCTCTTTGTTCCTCCTCCCTGTGGGGAGGGGGGCACATCCCAAATCCTATTGGGGGAATCCTCCAAAACTAAGATGGGGGATTTCCAAAGGCAGGGGTCACCTCAGCTCAGGGTACCTTAGGGGCTGTCCTGACTGGTGGGTGACTCCTGCTTGTTTTTCTTATTATCTCCTCCAGCCTTGCTGCCAAAAGTGGGGTCAGTGGCTGGAGGGGTGGGCATCTCCACTAGCTGGGATGTCCTGGGGAACTGTAACAAAGGGGGTGAGCCTTTGAGGCTCACCGCCAGGTATTACAGTTCCTGCAGGGGGAGGTGTGAAGCACCTCCACCCAGTGCAGGCTTTGTTCCTGGCCACAGAGTGACAAAGGCACTCTCCCCATGTGGCCAGCAACTCATCTGGTTGTGGCAGGCTGGCAGAAACTGGTCAGCCCCACACTAGAAGTCAGATTGGTATTCAGGGGGCATCTCTAAGATGCCCTCTGGGTGCATGTTACAATAAATTGCACACTGGCATCAGTGTGCATTTATTGTGCTGAGAAGTTTGATACCAAACTTCCCAGATTTCAGTGTAGCCATTATGGAACTATGGAGTTTGTGTTTGACAAACTCCCAGACCATATACTCTTACGCTACCCTACACTTACAATGTCTAAGGTTTTGTTTAGACACTGTAGGGGGATAGGGCTCATGCACATATGCCCTCACCTGTGGTATGGTGCACCCTACCTTAGGGCTGTAAGACCTGCTAGAGGGGTGGGTGACTTACCTATGCCACAGGCAGTGTGAGGTTGGCATGGCACTCTGAGGGCAGTGCCATGTCGACTTAGTCTTTTTCTCCCTACCAGCACACACAAGCTGTGAGGCAGTGTGCATGTGCTGTGTGAGGGGTCCCCAGGGTGGCATAAGACATGCTGCAGCCCTTAGAGACCTTCCCTGGCATCAGGGCCCTTGATAACCATGGCACTTATCGGAATGCCATGGTTGTGCCAATTGTGGAAGCAAAGGGACAATTTAGGGAAAGAACACTGGTGCTGGGGCCTGGTTAGCAGGGTCCCAGCACACTTTCAATCAAAACTTAGCATCAGCAAAGGCAAAAAATCAGGGGTTAACCATGCCAAGGAGGCATTTCCTTACAGTGGTAAATTAAATGAGGCAGCAGGGGGTTCCTTTTGTATTCAGTGGTCAGCGACCGGCCCCTGGACACAAACATCCCCGACCTTCCTCAGCTCACCTAAATCACTGATAACTTAGATGCCTCACGTGGATACTGGTTGGTTGATGTGTGTCAGCAGGGGTCAGAGGATGAAGGGATGGCAAGGAAGGGCACAGCAGACAGTGTGCATTTCAAGGGTGCTGGGGAACTACAGCATGGGCAGTGCACGGGGGCCCATGTGTGCACTTGTTCTCTGCCAGCCTTTTCATGGCAGTGGAAACGCCATAAAAAGGCTGGCGGATAATCAGCAGTATGGTGCTGAGCTCAGCTCCGCCCTGGCTCATTACAACCTGCACCGCCGTTGGTATCTAAGATTCTGGCGGGGATGGCAGTAGCTTGGCAGGTCTGTCCACCAACCTCGTAATGTGGCGGTTGGACTGCCACAGCAGTCCGACCGCCAACAGTCTGGCGGTCGTAGGACTGCCAGACTCGTAATCAAGACCTAAGTAGTAAGTTTTATTTATTTATTTGTGTATTTTTATATAGCACAGACACCACTCAAAGATGTTAGAGTGCTTTACAAAAAACATAGATTGTTACATAACCCAACCCAACCCAGCCTTTAGCATGGGAGAGTTGAGCCCAGGCGAGGGGCACCAATAGTCTGCATGTAGCTGTGTGCATTGAGGTTATGCCAACAGTAACACACCTGCCATCTTGCTTCAGCCTTGTCTGTGTCCCTACCTGTTTGTTTCTGTCTGATTTGCCAGTTTGACATGGTTTTAATCCTTCATTATCATACTATGGGTAATTGTATTTTTTTTTTGCAGATTTTTTTTATATGGCACAAACTGGACCCGAAGGAGCACTTTACATGAGCACCAGTTACGTTATGTTACGTTACACAAGAACATATTCATTTATTGGTAGGCACAGGTAGATTAAATGATTTGCCCAGAATCACAGTATGTTGAGCCGATGCTGAGACTTGAACCTGGTTCCCCAACTCCAACATCGGCAGCTCTGGCCATTACGCCACACCCTCTCCCCATTGTTTTTAACAAGCCAGTGCGCATTTCAAGGGTGCTGGAGCCCCCTGAGTGTAGCAGCATTGCCGCTGGCTCTATTATGAGCCTGCAGCAATGTTGCCGCACCTTTACCACTGGGCTGCAGAGTTTCTACCAGTCATCCCAGTGGGAAAGTTGTAATGGGGCCGGCGGAGAGGTCGCCTGCACCGATGCGACCTCCTTGTCTGGAGTTTAGCAGACGGATGTTTCCGTCCGCTGAACTTGTAATCAGCCCCTTACTCTTTTTTTTTTCGTGCACGAGTTTTGAGTGTGGGTGGCAAGAAAAAGCTAGAAGAAAGCTTGACTTCTTTTGGATTGAGCCAGAGCCAGGAGTCTGGTTTGATCTTTTCAGTGGTTCGTCCAGCTCCATAATGGAATAAAAAAAGAATACAGGTCTAAAACCGCACAGAAAAAAATTGGACTGGTTGACCTATGAAACATGTAAGCTGTGCCATTAGCATGCCAAGTTCCTGCCGGGAACGCATGTGGCATAACAGCCAGACCGGCAGACTTTAGAACTGGGAAACCAGGTTCACGTTTTGACATCAGCTCAATGTTCTGTGATTCTGGACAAATTACGTAATCTACCCATGCTTAACAAAATGAAAAAGTGACTTTATGTACAGTCCTGGCAGGCTTCTCTGCTCCATGCATTATGTGCTGCTTCAGGTCAGGTTTTTTTTCTCCATGATTTCTGAGACTTGTTGTATTGCCTATTCAATTATATAACAGAACTACAAGTCCCAGAATTCAAAGGAAGAAATCTGGCCTGAAGCAGCACATCACGCATGGACCTAGGAAACTTGGTAGCTATGTTAATGTAACTGCTTCTCATGTAAAGAGCTCAAATATCTTTAGGTCGAGTTGGTGCCACCTATGTACACCTGGAAAACAAATACTGAACAAATAATAAATGTAATGAAGGAGATAGGTCGTGACAAAAATAATAATGATGGTAAATAAAAAGGGACGAGGCCAGTTCAGCTTCTGCTGCTGTGGAAGCATCTAAGGTGGGGCGGTGGTTGCTGCACATAAATGTCAGGTGCCAAGGAAGTTGTCACAGCCCCTGTACAATAGTGGCATTGATCCCATTCCAAGATGGCTGTCCTCACAGCACTGGAAAGAACGCAGCCTGTTTCAAGATGGCCGCCGATGGCCTAGCACTAAACGGATAAAAGGTGGAGGGCATACATATTGACGAGGAGGTGGTCTAGTCGTTGCTTTTAAAGATCCTGTTCCACGATGGCGACTGACGTTACGTCTCCAGTCTGAATCTGCCGTTCCGGGGTTTGATTGGCTGCTCCCTGCGTGATGACGTCAACGCGGGCTCCGGTCCAGTAACCCTGAACCATGGCGGTCCTGGCGCCCCTGCTCGCCCTGCTGTACTCGGCCCCGCGGCTCACGCGGTGGCTGGCGCGGCCCTACTACCTCTTCTCGGCTCTGCTGTCGCTCGCCTTCCCGCTGGTGCGGAAGGCGCCGCCGCTGTGCCTGGGCCTGCCCACCCAGCGCGAGGACGGCAACTCCTGCGACTTTGACTGGGTAAGCGCTCGTGACGTCACGGCCCTTTAAAGGGACAGAGGAGCCCGTGCCTGACCTTAACGGCAGGGCTGTGGGTCATGACCTCACGCGACCCTCTGGTGACCTCACGCTCCCTGCACGCGAGTCCTATAACCAGGGCTTCTGGATGCCACCTGCTTGTGACCCCTGGTAGCCAGGGTCAGGAGGTGACCTTGTAACCTTACCAGATGACGTCATATCCAGGGTTACCAGGTGACAACTTATAACGTGACCTCTGTTGGTGACCCCTGATAACATGGGTGACCAGATGACCCCTGTTTGTGATCCCTTGTAACTAGTGACATCAGGTGACTTTATATCCAGGTTTACCAGATGACCCCTGTTGGTAACCCCTAAAAACCGAGTTACCAGGTTACTCTTGTTGGTGACCCCTTATAGCCAGGGTTACCAGGTGACACCTGATTGTGGTCCCTTATAATTAGTGATACCAGATGGCTTTGTAACTAGGGTTACCAGATGACATCTGTTGGTCACCCCTTATAAAAAGGGTTACCAGATGACCCCTGTTGGTGACCCATTATAACTAGTGTTACCAGAGGACACCTGTTTGTAATCCCTTATAACTAGTGTTACCAGATGACATCTGTTGGTCACCCCTTATAAAAAGGGTTACCAGATGACCCCTGTTGGGGACCCATTATAACTAGTGTTACCAGAGGACACCTGTTTGTAATCCCTTATAACTAGTGTTACCAGATGACATCTGTTGGTCACCCCTTATAAAAAGGGTTACCAGATGACCCCTGTTGGTGACCCATTATAACTAGAGTTACCAGATGCCACCTGTTTGTGATCCCCTATAACTAGAGTTAACAGATGACGTTAGAACTAGGGTTACCCGATGGCCCCTATTGGTGACCCCTTATAGCCAGGAATACCTGTTGGAACCTGTTTGTGACCCCTTAAAACTAGTGTTACCAGGTTACCTTATAACTTTACCATATGACTTTATATCTAGGGTTACCTGATGACACTTGTTTGGCACCCCTTATAACTAGTGTTACCATATGACCTTTTAACCAGAGTCACCAGATGACAGCTGTTTATGACCCCTTATAATCGGGCTTTATCAGGTGCCACCTGCCTATGATTCCCTATAATCAGGTTTACCAGATGACACCTGTTTTGTAACCCCTTCAAACCAGAGTTATCATATGACAACTGCTTAGATGGCACCTACTTGTGACCCCTTGTAAAAAGGGTTACCAGGTGGCACCTGCTTGTGACCCCTTATAACCAGGGTTACCAGATGGCTTATATTTGTGACCCCTTATAACCGGGGTTGCCGGAAGACACCTGTTTGTGACCCTTTATAAGTAGGTGTACCACAGATAACCGTATAACTAGCCTTATGAGATGCCTTCTGCTTGTGATGCCTTATAACTAGAGTTACTAAGTGACGCCTATTGGTGACCCCTTATAAACAGGTTTACCGGATGACACCTGCTTGTGATCCGTGATAACCAGGTTTACCAGGTGACACCTACTTATGATCCCTTACAACCAGGTTTACTAGATGACACCTGCTTTGACTCATTATAACTGGGGTTACCAGATGACATCTGCTTGTGACCCTCTTATAATCAGGGTTACCAGATGGCATCTGTTTCTGACCCCTTATAAACAAGGCTAACAGATGACACCTACTCCTGACCCCCATAACTAGACCTGGCAGATGACCTTATTACCAGGCTAACCAAGTGCCTCCACACTAGATACAGCTCTTCCAGCCCAGGGAGTTCCATTTCACCATTCAATGTTTCTAGCTGTATCAGTTCACTGATCTGAGACTACAAATCTCGCAGTCTACTGGTCCGTTAAATGAAATCCCAAAGTCTGAAGGTGTTTTGGTGGCATCAAAACAAACAGACTGTACTGATGGCCTAGGATATCCTTCCTAACCTTCAATACCCTCTCATACCCATAGCAGCAACCCCTGTCAGCTTCACTTACCATGGCAGTAACTCCTTGACTAGCCTTTCGCCCCTTGGTGGTTAACATGCATATCATGATCCATGGTGACTACACTCCGGCTTTGACTGCAGTTATTCACACAAACCTGCCATACCATGCCTGTGACCCCTGATAACCTCTTTCCTCTGCCCCGATCCAGCCCCGGCTACCTGCTGCTGTACTCCTGCCTCAGTCCACCCCGGCTACCTGCAGCTGTACTCCTGCCCCAGTCCACCCCCCGGCTACCTGCAGCTGTACTCCTGCCCCAGTCCACCCCCCGGCTACCTGCAGCTGTACTCCTGCCCCAGTCCACCCCCCGGCTACCTGCAGCTGTACTCCTGCCCCAAAAGACCCCACGGCTACCTGCAGCTGTACTCCTGCCCCAAAAGACCCCACGGCTACCTGCAGCTGTACTCCTGCCCCAGTCAACCCCCCGGCTACCTGTAGCTGTACTCCTGCCCCAGTCCAACCCCCCCGGCTACCTGTAGCTGTACTCCTGCCCCAGTCCACCCCCCGGCTACCCGCAGCTGTACTCCTGCCCCAGTCCACCCCCCGGCTACCCGCAGCTGTACTCCTGCCCCAGTCCACCCCCCGGCTACCTGTAGCTGTACTCCTGCCCCAGTCCACCCCCCGGCTACCTGCAGCTGTACTCCTGCCCCAATCCACCCCCGGCTACCTGCAGCTATACTCCTGCCCCAATCCACCCACGGCTACCTGCAGCTGTACTCCTGCCCCAATCCACCCCGGCTACCTGCAGCTATACTCCTGCCCCAGTCCACCCCTACGGCTACCTGTAGCTGTACTCCTGCCCCAGTCCACCCCCCGGCTACCTGCAGCTGTACTCCTGCCCCAAAAGACCCCACGGCTATCTGCAGCTGTACTCCTGCCCCAGTCCACCCCCGGCTACCTGCAGCTGTACTCCTGCCCCAGTCCACCCCCCGGCTACCTGCAGCTGTACTCCTGCCGCAGTCCACCCCCGGCTACCTGCAGCTGTACTCCTGCCCCAGTCCACCCCCCGGCTACCTGCAGCTGTACTCCTGCCCCAGTCCACCCCCCGGCTACCTGCAGCTGTACTCCTGCCCCAGTCCACCCCCCGGCTACCTGCAGCTGTACTCCTGCCCCAGTCCACCCCCCGGCTACCTGCAGCTGTACTCCTGCCCCAGTCCACACCCCGGCTACCTGTAGCTGTATTCCTGTCCCAATCCACCCCCCGGCTACCAGTAGCTGTACTCCTGTCCCAATCCACCCCCCGGCTACCAGTAGCTGTACTCCTGCCCCAGTCCACCCCCGGCTACCTGTAGCTGTACTCCTGCCCCAGTCCACCCCCCGGCTACCTGTAGCTGTACTCCTGCCCCAGTCCACCCCCCGGCTACCTGTAGCTGTACTCCTGCCCCAGTCCACCCCCCGGCTACCTGTAGCTGTACTCCTGCCCCAGTCCACCCCCCGGCTACCTGTAGCTGTACTCCTGCCCCAGTCCACCCCCCGGCTACCTGTAGCTGTACTCCTGCCCCAGTCCACCCCCCGGCTACCTGTAGCTGTACTCCTGCCCCAGTCCACCCCCCGGCTACCTGTAGCTGTACTCCTGCCCCAATCCACCCCGGCTACCTGCAGCTGTACTCCTCCCCAATCCACCCCCGGCTATCTGCCACCCCCGGCTACCTGCAGCTGTACTCCTGCCCCAATCCACCCCACGGCTACCTGCAGCTGTACTCCTGCCCCAGTCCACACCCCGGCTACCTGCAGCTGTACTCCCGCCCCAATCCACCCCTGGCTACCTGCAGCTGTACTCCCGCCCCAATCCACCCCCGGCTACCAGTAGCTGTACTCCTGTCCCAGTCCATCCCCCGGCTACCAGTAGCTGTACTCCTGTCCCAGTCCATCCCCCGGCTACCTGTAGCTGTACTCCTGCCCCAATCCACCCCCGGCTACCTGCAGCTGTACTCCTGCCCCAATCCACCCCCGGCTACCTGCAGCTGTACTCCTGCCCCAATCCACCCCCGGCTACCTGCAGCTGTACTCCTGCCCCAATCCACCCCCGGCTACATGCAGCTGTACTCCTGCCCCAATCCACCCCCGGCTACCTGCAGCTGTACTCCTGCCCCAATCCACCCCCGGCTACCTGCAGCTGTACTCCTGCCCCAATCCACCCCCGGCTACCTGCAGCTGTACTCCTGCCCCAATCCACCCCCGGCTACCTGCAGCTGTACTCCTGCCCCAATCCACCCCCGGCTACCTGCAGCTGTACTCCTGCCCCAATCCACCCCCGGCTACCTGCAGCTGTACTCCTGCCCCAATCCACCCCCAGCTCCCTGCGGCTACCTGTAGCTGTACTCCTGCCCCAGTCCACCCCCGGCTACCTGCAGCTGTACTCCTGCCCCAGTCCACCCCCCGGCTACCTGTAGCTGTACTCCTGCCCCAGTCCACCCCCCGGCTACCTGTAGCTGTACTCCTGCCCCAGTCCACCCTCTGGCTACCTGTAGCTGTACTCCTGCCCCAGTCCACCCTCCGGCTACCTGCAGCTGTACTCCTGCCCCGATCCACCCACGGCTACCTGCAGCTGTACTCCTGCCCCGATCCACCCACGGCTACCTGCAGCTGTACTCCTGCCCCGATCCAGCCACGGTTACCTGCAGCTGTACTCCTGCCCCGATCCAGCCACGGTTACCTGCAGCTGTACTCCTGCCCCGATCCAGCCACGGTTACCTGCAGCTGTACTCCTGCCCCAATCCAGCCCCGGCTACCTGCAGCTGTACTCCTGCCCCAATCCAGCCCCGGCTACCTGCAGCTGTACTCCTGCAGCTGTACTCCTGCCCCAGTCCACCCCCTGGCTACCTGCAGCTGTACTCCTGCCCCAGTCCACCCCCTGGCTACCTGCAGCTGTACTCCTGTCCCAGTCCACCCCCGGCTACCTGCTGCTGTACTCCTGTCCCAGTCCACCCCCGGCTACCTGCCGCTGTACTCCTGCCCCAATCCAGCCCGGCTACCTGCCGTTGTACTCCTGCCCCAATCCAGCCCCGGCTACCTGCCGTTGTACTCCTGCCCCAATCCAGCCCCGGCTACCTGCAGCTGTACTCCTGTCCCAATCCACCCCCGGCTTCCTGCAGCTGTACTCCTGTCCCAATCCACCCCCGGCTTCCTGCAGCTGTACTCCTGTCCCAGTCCACCCCCGGCTTCCTGCTGCTGTACTCCTGCCCCAGTCCAGCCCCGGCTTCCTGCTGCTGTACTCCTGCCCCAGTCCAGCCCCGGCTTCCTGCTGCTGTACTCCTGCCCCAGTCCAGCCCCGGCTTCCTGCTGCTGTACTCCTGCCCCAGTCCAGCCCCGGCTTCCTGCTGCTGTACTCCTGCCCCAGTCCAGCCCCGGCTTCCTGCTGCTGTACTCCTGCCCCAGTCCAGCCCCGGCTACCTGCTGCTGTACTCCTGCCCCAGTCCAGCCCCGGCTACCTGCTGCTGTACTCCTGCCCCAGTCCAGCCCCGGCTACCTGCTGTTGTACTCCTGCCCCAATCCAGCCCCGGCTACCTGCTGTTGTACTCCTGCCCCAATCCAGCCCCGGCTACCTGCAGCTGTACTCCTGTCCCAATCCACCCCCGGCTTCCTGCTGCTGTACTCCTGCCCCAGTCCAGCCCCGGCTACCTGCAGCTGTACTCCTGTCCCAATCCACCCCCGGCTTCCTGCTGCTGTACTCCTGCCTCCAAGCCTCCTTATGTGGACTGGTGATCTGTGCCCATTATACTGCAGGATGCTATCAGCCTTATCGTTGTCAGTTAAGAGCCTTAACGCTACACAAAAACACAGAATACTTGTAAAACAAAACACAAGTCCACAGAGGCAGATACCACATGTACACATTTAAAGGTAAAACCATCTATGAAGGCTGCAAATGTCCTCTCCTAAAAGATGTAAGCTGAATGTGAAACTTTCTGTTCTCCGCCTCTCCTGCCGCAGCTGGGGTGAGGGGACATTATCCAGGGAGACCAATGTGAGGAAAAATGGCAACAAAACTGACAACCCAGTGGAAATGCAATGTGAGGAACAGGAAAACCTTAAGACGTGAAGAGTTCTTGGTGTGTGGATGCTTAAGTGATGAGAGCGTAAAGCGCATGATTGATTTACTCCCGCTTACCTGTGGTCACATAAAGCACCATCATTATCTCTGTTTCCCAGTTGGCACATGCTCTCTGGGCCTTGTCTCTGTGTCGGGGGTTCCCTCGCTGCAGGTTCTCATGGCTGACCCTCCTGTGACCGCCTTGTCCATCTCTTTCAGAGGGAGGTGGAGATACTGATGTTCCTCAGCGCCATCGTCATGATGAAGAACCGGCGCTCCAGTAAGCCCAGTGCATGTTCTCTCATCTCCTTGGAGCTCTTTCTCATGTTCTGCTGTCTCTGATTTGCTCTCTCTTTTTTTTACCATACCAGTGTTGGCTTGTACAGTCTTTTCGGGACGTTTGCTCCCAGTATATCGCGTGCTAATTTAGCGTTCCTCTCCATCTGGTTTCCTTTTCCCCATCACATCACATTTTTCTATTTTTCCTCCATCATTCTCCCTCCCACATTTTTGGCTGTTTCTTTGTGGTTTGCCTGTCTTGTCTGTGAGCTGTCTACTTCTCAGTCCTCGTGGTGGATGCAAGCACAGGCACGGGTCATCCATGTCCTGCCTGCCTACACTGTTCCTTCCTACTGCCAGACACAGCTTGGACCCCCTTCACCCTCTACTTTAAAACCAAAAGCATGTTTGATGGCGCAAGGCCTTGTCGTGAGACCCAGGACAGGCTGTGGGTACTGGGCAGCGTCTGATCCATATACTGGCTTCACCACTGATCCACAGTACTCGCTCAGTCCACTTGGATACCCAGGATACTCCTTTGGGGCTGTCAGCCGTAGCAGTGATGAGCAGTGAGGACATGATTCCAAGGGGCGGAGGGGTTAGAAACTCAAGACTCTGTAAATAATATCCTCAAGTATCGATGTTAAGTGGCAGCTTTACTTTAGAAAAACAATGTTATTAGCATGTTAGTAAATAGTTCAGTTAAAAACAAGGTGCGCACAAAACAGATGATTCCAGCACCTCCTGGGGAGAGATATGAACCCTTACAGTACTACAGAACCTTTGCTCTAGGTGCTAGTACTCTGGCCAGTGTTACCCTACAGGGCTTGAACTGGGTGATCGCGGGATCTTCGGGAATGCCTAGATCCTGGAGTTTTTTCGGAAGAGCTGAGCTCCAGCCCAAGGGTCTGAAAGGTGGCTCAGGGTACAGATGCAAGGTCTCTGGACCCATCTCTGGTCCTAGAAAATTCCTGGATGCTACACTCATACCAAGGTCAGAATAAAGTGCTCCAAACCCAAATATAGCTCAAGGACAGTATGAAGGTGTCGCCCCTAAAAATGTTTATCCACAAACCCACTACCCAAGCTATTAGAATACTACCAAATACAGTGGTGATGTTCTTAATACAAGCACTCACCTAGTGACAGTCAAGTGTCCGCAGTCACCGGTCCAGACTTGTAATCCTGATTTTTCAGCAGGACGGATAGATTAGTGATTTGGTACTCGCTAAGTTTGTCCAAGAGTGCCTTTTTAGGATTCGCCTAGAATGAAAAAAAATAATAAAAAATAACTTAAAAAGGGGCTTGGAGCCCGCCAACTATGTACCAATATTTACCATTGGTTGGGTTCCATGTCACTCTCGTTTCCTTGCTTCTTCTGATCACGCCTCCTCCTTCCTGCTGCTGCCTCCTGCTGCCCGTTGGTGCTTCTGCCACCCCCTCCAACCTCTCAACCCCCTCTGTTTGTTTCCCCACCAACCACCCTCCTCCCTCTTGTTGCTTGCCCCCTTCAACCTCTATGCTGTTTTTTTACATATATCGCACAGCAACAACATAGCTTAAGGGGAAAAATGGTATGAGACAGTCACCACTGGCCATTGACAAAACCGTAGGCAAAACTATGGGCTTTGCCAAAGCCTGTTCCTTTAGGCATCTGTATTTCAAAAACTACAGTTCAGATTTTCCAGATGTGGTAACAGCCAGAGGAGTCATTACTCTGCCCAGGATCAGTCTTTATGTTGAGGCCCTGACTGTGATAGATTGTCTACAGAGCCATAATGGCTTTGATGACAATTCCAGCTGAATCATGGCAACCTGAAACCTACATTGCTGGACCTCTTGCTGGTGGTGTGAAGACCAAAGCCTCCTAGTTCTTCTGGAGCTGGGTAAAGCGGGATGAAGCCACTTTGAAGGTCTGGGGCAGTTGGACCTCCGATGAACTTCTCAGATCAACAACAGTTGATGCGGCGGCAGCTGACCCAGATGAGGCTCTTCCCTGCATTTGTATTTCTTGCTGGGGTTGTGACAGCCTCCTGGCTCTTGGGCGCAGTCTCTCTGTTCAGATGTCCTCAAGCGGGTTCTGCATCCAGCAGGACCTTCTGTTGCTTGCCCCATGGATCCTGTTGGCTCGTGTTAACAAGGGCAGGTGTGCCCCTTGTGCAGGCAGACATGCTGTCCTCTCCACGGCACAGCAAGGCTGCTTCCCAGACTTAGGCCTAGATTGTTGGAAGAATGCCATCTGTGCAATGTCCACTGCTAGACCTCTTGTTCTCGCTTCCTACACTGTTGCACAGGAGACCTCGATGACCTCATGCAATATCTGTCTGCTGCTCCATGGTGGGATGCCACAGGCAGCCAGAGGGTCTGCAGCAGTTCAAAGTCCTCCTGCAATCCTGTAGAAGCATCATGCCCCTCTCCCAGGCCTCATATCACAGACTAATGAACCCAGTACACAGGAAGCCTAGGTCACGTTGTTGTTGATGTTATGTGTATTGGCTTCAGACAGACCCTGCATCTTTTCCTGTTGCTATAATTGGACACCGACTCAACACGGAGAATGGGAAGTGTGGTGTAGCATAGGTGAAAGCTGTTCTGGACAGAAGGAACTGGCTGGATACCTCTCCACCCTCCAGGACCTCGGATTCAGAATGGGGGAAGGAAGCGCGTATTTGCAGACTGGTGTGTCCAAGATGGACTCTGTCAGCTCACAGAAAGGAGATCACTGTTTGTAGCACTTGCACACTGATGCCCAATATACCACACAGGTCACCAGGCCACCTGTAACTCGTGCCTCTCACATGCACGTAATGCAGATCTGGCGCACATAATGAATGCGATGGACCCTATCTAAAGAAACCGAGGAGGCCCTTACTGGGGTGCACCAAGAGGAGTTCCTACCACCAGGTTACAGGTAGAAAGCCAGTGCCTCTGTGCTATAGCACAAAGCCACCATCGCCAGTCACACCGAAGCCTAGGTTGCAGATCTCCTCACTCAGGGGTTACACTCTTAGTTGTCCCCATATCCTCAGTGCAAGAGCAGCGGTGCACAGGCATCTGCTGTGGATGTTCCTAACATAGGTCAGCACTGGATGAATGCACAGTTCAGGAGCCATCAGCCAGCGAACCTTGAGTGAGGAGCATGCATGTCCATCACACAGAGCCGACAGCAGAGGGTGCATGGTGCCCTTGATCACAAGGTGGCGGCCTCTGTCCCTTGATAAACATGCAGTTTGTATTACTGGCCCTGCCCACCGTATGGGATCCTTGTGATAAGACAAAGTTGGACTAGGTTGAGCAAAAACCGAGGTTCTGAAGGTGCTGAAGATTTCTGTGAGGTGCAAGTATCGGCGTTCTCCGAGCACTGCTGACTGTTGGTGCAAAATCTGGAATTTGGAGCCAAACATGGCATAGGTGTGCCACAGAGATGTAGAAAACCAACAAGGATTGCTGAGCAGCTGGCAGGCTGGACAACCACTATGGATTAATGTGTGATGGTGCAAATCTGGGCACGCAGGCAGGATGTCTGAGTGTTAGTGCAAAGGTCAGCAGACACAGATTGCTACTTAGGCACTTTGAAAATCTGATTATCTATGGAAGATTTGTCAGTGATCTGGACAGGCACTGAATGATGGGGCAAATCTGAACATGAGGTATGGATTAATAAGCAATAGTGCAAATGTGGTCAAGATTTATATAAAACGGTGCAAATCTGGATAGTAAATCAAGGTTTATGAATTTGCATTCAAGATTAAATGAGGGGCACTGAGCATTCCAGAGTGATCAGGCAGTTAGAAATAATGAGTGATGGTACAAATATGAACATATGTAATGGTGGCAGTTCATTAATACACTCCCCCCATTTACTCAGCCATTCATCTGTGCACTCATATACAAGCGTTCATTGATGCATTCAGATTCATCCATCCATGCCCTTGCACACTCATTAATCGTCCATTAATTTAGACACACCTTCATTCAGCAATCCATCTGTTTATATTGAATTGATAACTGACGATGTGCACGATAATCTGTTTTTGTATGTGTAGGAAGTTGGCTCTGTATGCGCTATTTCAAAGTAAGGAATAGTATGCACAGAGTCCAAGGGTTCCCCTTAGAGGTAAGATAGTGGCAAAAAGAGATAATTCTAATGCTCTATTTTGTGGTAGTGTGGTCGAGCAGTAGGCTTATCAGAGGGTAGTGTTAAGCATTTGTTGTACATACACAGGCAATAAATGAGGAACACACACTCAGAGACAATTCCAGGCCAATAGGTTTTAGTATAGAAAAATATCTTTTCTTAGTTTATTTTAAGAACCACAGGTTCAAGATTTACAAGTAATACTTCAAATGAAAGGTATTTCAGGTAGGTACTTTAGGAACTTTGAATTAGCAAAATAGCATATACAGTTTTCACATAAATGACAAATAGCTATTTTAAAACTAGACAGTGCAATTTTCAACAGTTCCTGGGGGAGGTAAGTGTCTGTTAGTTTTTGCAGGTAAGTAAACCACCTACGGGGTTCAAGTTTGGGTCCAAGGTAGCTCACCGTTGAGGGTTCAGAGCAACCCCAAAGTTACCACACCAGCAGCTCAGGGCCAGTCAGGTGCAGAGGTCAAAGTGGTGCCCAAAACGCATAGACTTCAATGGAGAAGGGGGTGCCCCGGTTCTAGTCTGCCAGCAGGTAAGTACCCGCGTCTGACCAGACCAGGGGGGTTTTGTAGGGCACCGGGGGGGACACAAGTCTGCACAGAAAGTACACCCTCAGCGGCACGGGGGTGGCCGGGTGCAGTGTGCAAACAAGCGTCGGGTTCTCAATAGGATTCAATGGGAGACCAAGGGGTCTATTCAGCGATGCAGGCGGGGGGGGCTCCTCGGGGTAGCCACCACCTGGGCAAGGGAGAGGGCCACCTGGGGGTCGCTCCTGCACTGGAGGTCGGATCCTTCAGGTCCTGGGGGCTGCGGATGCAGTGCCTCTACCGGGTGTCGGGTCTTTGAAGCAGGCAGTCGCGGTCAGGGGGAGCATCGGGATTCTCTCTGCAGGCGTCGCTGTGGGGGCTCAGGGGGTTCAACTCTGGCTACTCACAGTCTCGCAGTCGCCGGGGAGTCCTCCCTGAAGTGATTGTTCTCCACAAGTCGAGCCGGGGGCGTCGGGTGCGGAGTGCCAAGTCTCATGCTTCCGGAGGGAAACGCGTGTTGTTTCAAAGTTGCCTCTTTGTTGCAAAGTTGCAGTCTTTGGTGAACAGAGGCGCTGTCCTCAGGAGTTCTTGGTCCTTCTAGATGCAGGGCAGTCCTCTGAGGCTTCAGAGGTCGCTGGTCCCGTTGGAAAGCGTCGCTGGAGCAGTGTCTTTAGAAGTGGGGAGACAGGCCGGTAGAGCTGGGGCTAAAGCAGTTGGTGTCTCCGTCTTCTCTGCAGGGTTTTTCAGCTCAGCAGTTCTCTTCTTCTTAGGTTGCAGGAATCTGAGTTCCTAGGTTCTGGGGAGCCCCTAAATACTGAATTTAGGGGTGTGTTTAGGTCTGGGGGGGTTAGTAGCCAATGGCTACTAGCCCTGAGGTTGGCTACACCCTCTTTGTGCCTACTCCCTGAGGGGAGGGGGGTACATCCCTAATCCTATTGGGGGAATCCTCCATCTGCAAGATGGAGGATTTCTAAAAGTTGGTCACCTCAGCTCAGGACACCTTAGGGGCTGTCCTGACTGGCCAGTGACTCCTCCTTGTTTTTCTCATTATCTCCTCCGGCCTTGCCGCCAAAAGTGGGGCCGTGGACGGAGGGGGCGGGCAACTCCACTAGCTGGAGTGCCCTGGGGTGCTGTAACAAAGGGGGTGAGCCTTTGAGACTCACCGCCAGGTGTTACAATTCCTGCAGGGGGAGGTGATAAGCATCTCCACCCAGTACAGGCTTTGTTACTAACCACAGAGTGACAAAGGCACTCTCCCCATGTGGCCAGCAACATGTCTGGTGTGTGGCAGGCTGCTGAAACTAGTCAGCCTACACGGATAGTCGGTCAAGGTTTCAGGGGGCACCTCTAAGGTGCCCTCTGGGGTGTATGTTACAATAAACTGTACACTGGCATCAGTGTGCATTTATTGTGCTGAGAAGTTGTATACCAAACTTCACAGTTTTCAGTGTAGCCATTATGGTGCTGTGGAGTTCGTGCATGACAGACTCCCAGACCATATACTCTTATGGCTACCCTGCACTTACAATGTCTAAGGTTTTGCTTAGACACTGTAGGGGCACAGTGCTCATGCACTTATGCCCTCACCTATGGTATAGTGCAGCCTGCCTTAGTGCTGTAAGGCCTGCTAGAGGGGTGACTTATCTATACTGCATAGGCAGTGTGAGGTTGGCATGGCACCCTGAGGGGAGTGCCATGTCGACTTAGTCGTTTTATCCCCACTAGCACACACAAGCTGGCAAGCAGTGTGTCTGTGCTGAGTGAGGGGTCCCCAGGGTGGCATAAGACATGCTGCAGCCCTTAGAGACCTTCCCTGGCATCAGGGCCCTTGGTACCAGGGGTACCAGTAACAAGGGACTTACCTGGGTGCCAGGGTGTGCCAATTGTGGAAACAAAAGTACAGGTTAGGGAAAGAACACTGGTGCTGGGGCCTGGTTAGCAGGCCTCAGCACACTTTCAAATCCAAACTTAGCATCAGCAAAGGCAAAAAGTCAGGGGGTAACCATGCCAAGGAGGCATTTCCTTACAGTATGCGAACAATACATTTTCATACTCAAACGAAATCGCATCGCCACTGATAGATTCCCCCTTTGTGAACTCTCTGTCGACCCCAGCATGAAGGTATTTGGTCAGGCAAGCCCAGAGACCAGGTCTTGAAGGTAAATAACTGACAGGTCACAGGTGGAATAACATTTAGCCGACAGCCAAACACGCACACACGAGAACTTGGATTAAGATCCAGCGGGATGCAACACACACAGCACACAAGTTGACTACACGCCCCTCAGGCCGGACAGCTGGATGAGAACTCACTGGCCCACATTGTGTCCCCGGTCGAGGCCCACCCGCATTCTCTCGCTGGTATTTACATTCATGGCTCCATGACAACTGCTCTCATTTAATAGTTTTATGGTCCTTGAGAATGGTATAAAATGTGTTTCAAACTGATGTACTCCGAGAGACCGTCCTCGGACCCCTGTCCTGTAACTGCTCTTGTGGCTGTAACAATTAATTAAACAAATTTTCCTGTTCTGCGGGATGTAGGAAGCTGGCCTGATGTGTTGTGAGTACCTATGGTATTATCATCTTATACCAGGTCCAGGTATCCCCTTATTAGTGTAGTGTAGACAGTGTCTAGAAGCCAGGCTCTCTAGGGTAGCTGTGGATGAGCAGCCAAGGCTTATCTAGGAGACATGCAAAGCACATGTAAAACCACCATAGTCACACAGTACTCGCACACATGAAAGAAAACACTCAGTGTTACAAAAATAAAGGTACTTTATTGTAGTAACACAAATATCAAAATACTATATAGACAATACCCCAACTGGAGGTAAGTAAATACACTATTATATACACATCAGTAGTCCAGTGAATTGCATAGAAAGCAATAGAAACTGGTAATAGCAATAGTGAAAAGTGAGGGCAAAACCATATACTATAAAAGGTAGAATATGAAAGGCAGCCCCCACCCAAGGAAGAGGCATCAGTCGAGTAGAGCTGGAGGAACCATGAACCCCAAAAGGTAAGTACCAGGGTGACCAGGAGAGAAGAGATAAGTAACTGGTTATTCCCTAAACCAACAGGTAAACTTTAGCAAAGGACTGTGCAAGACCCTGACAAGACTGGCCAGTTTCCTACAGTCTTTCCTCACGTACCCCTTTCTGTTTTATCTTAATGTTCGTGATCTCAACTTTTTGGTTTCTCATTTTTTTTGTTTTTATTTTCTCACCCTGTTTCTGCATCATCCTTCCTCTCTCTCCCTTTTGGTCTGCTCTTTTGTTCACACCTCAATGTTTTTGTCTTTCACAGTCACCATTGAGCAGCACATGGGGAACATCTTTATGTTTAGTAAAGTGGCCAACGCGATTCTTTTCTTCCGCCTGGACATCCGAATGGGACTGCTCTATCTCACGCTGTGCCTAGGTAAGGCTTCCTCCACTCTAGAGTCCTCTTTCTGAACCTCAGCCCACTCTCTCTTCTTGAATGTTTTTCTTGTGTCCCTCCATGTCTGAAAAAGGTTCTCCATTTCTGTTTCACTCTGAGCCCAGGCAAAGAACCCCCACTTTGCACCCCAAGTGTAGGCAAGGCTTCCTTCCTCTAGATGACCTGTGTGCCTAGGTAATGATCACTTTTTATTTCACTGCATAGCTAGGCAAGGTCTCACTGCCTCACCATGTCTCTAGGTAAGAGTCTCCCTCTATTTCACTGTCTTCTGGAAGGGTCGCCTTCTGTCTCAGGCGTAGCTTGCGTCAGAATCATCCTGTCTCACCCTCTATCTAGGTAAAGCTTAGATTAGGTAAAGATCTGCCTTTCTCGTGCTAAGGGTCACCTTCGTTATCTTGCTGTGTGTAGGTAAAAAGTCACCCAGGGCTGGTAAATGTCTGTCTGTTTCTTGGTAAGCCCAGGCAAGAATCTTTTTACAAACTACCTTTTTGCATTCAGTTATGGTTCAGTCTGTTGTACTCTTTCCAAAGGCCTCCTCCTCCCCTATTTTGATTTCATTGATGGCTGAGCCCACAAGATGCATATTCAAGATCTCAGCCTGCCTTGTATTCAGTCTGCCATAAACTTTCTGAAGGCCTTGGATCCATTTTGTACTCGGTGATGATGGCTTGTGCTGGTAGATCTGGTTTTAAAAACTTTGTCTTGCTGGTATGCATTAATGGTTCATTGTGCAAGGTCCTTGTGCAATACTTGAACACCTCATGTAATTAGTTATGGTTCAGTCTCCCAGACTCACTTTTATGGTTTTAGTCACCACTCATCCCCTTCTATTGTACTCAGTGAATGCTCAGTCCCTAGGGTTTTTGTTGAAGGCCTGTTCTACCCATCTTCTGACTGGAGATGTTCAGTGTGTGAAGCTTTTGTTCCCAAGTCCTTGGCTCCCCTTTTCAGTGATAACATGAAAGGCGGTTGTTCTAGATTTCACCCTCTTCATTCAGCGATGGTTCAATCTGTCATAACCCTTCCTGACCACCTCCTGCATTGCGTGATGATGTAGTTATGGGTCACCCCCCGATCTACACGTTTGTAGCCTTTACCTCGCATTCAGTGTTACACTCTTTTTGAAGCTTGTGACTCTGCTGCTTTGTATTCCTTGATGGTTCAATTTGTAAGGTCCATGTTGAGTATGTTAGGGTCCCTCCCATGCTTCTCCCCCATCCTTGTATTCTGTAACGGGGCAGCTAGGTAGGGCATTTTTTTAAAGGTCCTGGTGTCCCCTTCTATTCAGTGATAGTCTAGTCCTGATGTGCAGAAGCAGACCACAGCCCCTGTTGTCCTCAGCGATAGTCAAGATCTGAAGTGCTGATGACGACCGGAGCCCCTCTTGTATTCAGTGACAGTCTGTGATTGACCGCAGTCCCTCTCGGATTCAGTGATAGACCTCAGCCCCTCTTGTATTCAGTGATAGTCAAGTCTCTGAAGTGCAGATACCGACCGCAGCCCCTCTTGTATTCAGTGACAGTCTGTGATAGACCGCAGTCCCTCTTGGATTCAGTGATAGACCGCAGCCCCTTTTGTATTCAGTGATAGTCAAGTCTCTGACGTGCAGATACCGACCCCAGTGCCTCTTGTATTCAGTGATAGTCAAGTCTCTGAAGTGCAGATACCGACCACAGCCCCTCTTGTATTCAGTGACCGTCTGTGATAGACCGCAGTCCCTCTTGGATTCAGTGATAGACCGCAGTCCCTCTTGGATTCAGTGATAGACCGCAGTGCCTCTTGTATTCAGTGATAGTCAAGTCTCTGAAGTGCAGATACCGACCGCAGTGCCTCTTGTATTCAGTGATAGTCAAGTCTCTGAAGTGCAGATACCGACCGCAGCCCCTCTTGTATTCAGCGATAGTCAAGTCTCTGACTTGCTGATGACGACCGCAGCCCCTCTTGTATTCAGTGACAGTCTGTGATAGACCGCAGTCCCTCTTGGATTCAGTGATAGACCGCAGCCCCTTTTGTATTCAGTGATAGTCAAGACTCTGAAGTGCAGATACCGACCGCAGTGCCTCTTGTATTCAGTGATAGTCAAGTCTCTGAAGTGCAGATACTGACCGCAGCCCCTCTTGTATTCAGTGATAGTCAAGTCTCTGAAGTGCAGATACCGACCGCAGCCCCTCTTGTATTCAGTGATAGTCAAGTCTCTGAAGTGCAGATACCGACCGCAGCCCCTCTTGTATTCAGTGATAGTCAAGTCTCTGAAGTGCAGATGACGACCGCAGCCCCTCTTGTACTCCGTAACTGTTCAGTCTGTGAGAGGACTCCTCTCTTCTCTCTGTTCTGTGATTGATGATTCTCAGGTCCTGTTTGAAGGATGCAGCCATCTTGCTCTGTGTTGATTCCGTCTTTAAAGTGATTGTTTATTGCAGATGAGAAGTGAGCTCTGTGCCTTGTGCTTATAATCCTTTTCACCCCACTTTTATTGAGTGTTGAATAGTCTTTTTACCAGTGCTTTCTTTTGTGTTTTTTCTTGCTGTTTACAGTGTTCTTGATGACATGTACACCCCCTCTCTACATGGGACCAGAATATATCAAATATTTCAACGACAAGACCATCGATGTAAGTGCTGAACTGCGCCTCCATGTGGGGACCTCTTGCCTGTGTTAGGCTGCATCTTTTGTAGTGGCTTGTGCAATGAAGATCTGGATTCTGAGCATTTATCCACTAACTTTCAAACTTCAAAATCTTTTAGAATTGACCATGTTTTCACCAGCGCCTTTTGCTTACGTCATCACAAGGTCGGTTCCAGATCCATGAGATAAGATTCATGTCCGCTTCGATGGTTCCTCTAATCTGTGATGAGCTCAAAACGTCAGGGTACATGACTGTGAACCCTTGTGGTAAAGGTTGCCAGTAAAACATGGCCAGGCTCCCAAGGATATTTTAAAACATAGCACTGCTTCATTTGAACTGTGTGCGCGACTATTTAGAACAGGCAAGAAAGTCATCCATAGTCCGAGGTGATGCCGTTTGTCTTGCCCCCTCCTTGATATTCTTCCCCTAGCAAGTGCTGCTCGTAGGAGGGTCTCCACTGGATTAGTTTCTGTAGCTGGGCAATTGTTAACATCTCTGTCTTAGTCTGATGATTTCTTTCCATCATCTGAGCCCTTATAATGGGACAAAGAATAAGGTTGTGATTGCATTTAGCAAGATTACATCTCTCGCATACTCTTGACATGGCAGGTTCCCTGCTCCAAATGAAGATGCTGTGCGTTATTTCACCGTCACTGTTGTATACTGACCGTAGGCGATGTGTGTGTCTCACAATGATGTCGACTGTAAATCCGCCGGGCCCCACATCGTAATCACCATCTTCTGGTTCTGCTTTGTAACCTTGGGAACACTGGGACTTTCTCCTCTAGTTTAACATTTCCTGAACAGTACTTAGAACAGATTGATACCCAACACTTTCAGACCAATGAACATAAATAGCGCCTTATGCTGGAGGCTGGCTCAATTTATGGTGTACACCTATGGTATGGCACCCTATACTGAGTCCAGACAACCCTTAGTGATAGCGAACAGGCATCCCGATAGCAGAAGCTCTCTAGGGGTAGCTGAGGCGAGCAGCTAAAGCTTATAAAGGAGGAAGGTAAAGCACTTGCAATCCCACAGAAGTCAGACAGCAACTTACAAGAAAGGACCACACAGGTGTTGCAAAAATAAAGGATATTTTATTACAGCACTACTACTAGACTAGCATAGGTATATCTCCCTTGGAGATATTACATACAATATACGCATAAAATAACCAGCAGAAATAGCATAGAGATATACAGGGCCCTATGGGGGTGGGGGATGGGGGGTGGCAAACCATATACTAAGAAAAGTGGAATGTGAAATAGTGGCTCCAGCCAAGGTAAGTGTGGTAGTTAGCTAGAGGCTGGGGCAGTTAGAAGCACCAGAGGTAAGTACAGTAAGTGACCCCAGCAACCAGATGTAAGGTAGTTACCCACCCAGTTGTCCCACAGACTAACACAGAGAGTAGTGGTTGGAGTTTGTGGAATTCAGGACCCTTCCCAGCGAACCCAGAGGGAACCAGCAGGCGAGAGGATGTATGGAGAGTCCCTTTACCCCAGGATACCCAGAGGACAGAGTACATACCCCTGGGGACGCGGATGCAGAGGGGACAAGGAACTCAGAAGACTGTCGATGCCTCAGATTGCCCAGCTGCTGTCACAGCCCATGGACCTGGCCGGTGGAACCTAGGGACGGATTCCAGACAAGGAGGACCTGCAAAAGAAGGGGACACAGTCCAGCACCCAAGGAGGTGCCCAGGTGGTGCAGGTGGCAATGCCCACCCTCCTGAAGATGAAGTTCCTGCAAGTCGGTAGAAGAGGAAACCCAGCTGCGGGGTCCAGGAGTCGATGAACATCCCAGAAGTTGCCTACGAGCTGTCCCTCGAGGGTCGCTGGATTCCAGGAGGGCCAGTGACCAGCCAAGTCACCAACAAGCACTGGCAAGTGCAAATAGAAGCAGAAGAAAAGTTAGCAGAATTGTAGGGACTAGCAAGGGGCAGGAGGCTCTGCCCTGGAGGGGGAGTCAGAGTTTGCCCTCAGCACACAGGAAGGCCAACAGAAATCGATGGAGCCCCCACGAGTGACTAACAGGCGCCAGACAGGGAGTCACAAGGAGGCCTTACCAGCCCAGCAAAACAGAAGTCCCACGTCACAGGAGTTGATCTTTGGTTTGCAGAGTGCTGGGGCCGAGGCTACTTCAAGGCTGAAGATCTCCCAGAGGAAGAGTCACCAAGCCTTGGCAAATAAAACAGCCATAGTGCACAGGGGAGCCAGTCCACTGGTCGAGGCGAGGGCCCACAGTCTCCCAACTTGGATAGAAGACAAGTAGGACCCAGAGGAGGCCACAGAATCGCCACCTGTGTTGCAGGATCTTCGGATGTCCAGAGACGGCAGACCCCACCAACTGGTCGATGATGCCTTAAGGTGCATGTGGTTACAGGGGAGCGACTCCTTCACTCCAAGGGAGATTCCTTCTTGCTTCCAGGTGCAAACAGAGTCCTTGTGACCCTGGAGGATGCACAGCCTTGGATGTTGCAGGATCCGGAGAAACAATGTTGCAGTGGGAGCCTTCCCACCAGAAGCAGACTTGTTCCGTTCCAGGGGAAGACCAGCGGTAGTTCCAGAGGCCAGGAGCAGGAGATGGCTTGCAGAGAGTTCCGTGTAGAGTCTTTCTTGACGAATCTGAGGACAAACCTGCGAGGGAGCCCTTAAATAACTCTAAAATTGGTTTGGTCACTCTCTGCAGTGACCTACCTATCAGAGGGGGTCTGGAACATCACCTGCCTGGCCTAACTAACCAGATGCTCCAAAGGGCCTCTGCGCATCTTATTTTCAAGATGGCAAAGTCAAGTGGCCACCTGGCAGAGCTCTGGCACCTCCCTAGGGAGGGGCTGGACAGGGGAGGTGGTCACTTCCCTGTCCTTTGTGTAGTTTCACGCCAGAAGGGGAACTGGGTGTTCCTGAACTGGTGCAAACTGGATTATGAAAGGAGGGCGCCAAATGTCCCTTCAAAGCAGTCTGGTGGCGCTCAGAGGCCAGCCCACCCCACCCTTAGACACCTAATACACAGGGAGAGGTGGTCACACCTCTTCCTTTCAGGAAATCCTTTGCTCTGCTCCTCCGACCTGACCCTGGCTCACCAGCAGGAGGACAGAACAGTGTCTGGGGTCAGCAGCAGCTCGGGCTGTCAGCTAGACACCGTAAGGCTGCACAGGCAGAACTGGGGGATCCCCTAGGGAACCCCCAGAGTACATGTTATCATGCAGCTAACACTGGAATCTGTGTAGTTGCATGATTTCAACATCTTTGGTACCAAACATGCCTGGGTTCGGGGTAGCCATCATGTAGTTGGACCACTTGTGTTGACCAGTACCCACTACATACCTTAAGATGGCTTCCCCGCACTTGCAGAGTCCAGGTATTGGCCTGGGGTCTGTAGGGGTGCCCTGCTCATGCAGGGGTACCCTCACACTTAGACATGGACCCTGCCCTTTGGCTGAAGGGCCTACCAGAGGGGTTACTTATAGGGTCTAAGTGCAGTGATTAGGTTTAGCAGTGAAAGGGTGCATGCACCCTTTCAGGAAGGCTGCAATAGTTGGCCTGCAGTCACAGTTTGCATGGACTGCTATGGGTGGCATAGTACATGCTGCAGCCTGTGGTGGACCAATGCCCTGGGTACCTAGGTACCATATACCAGGGACTCACATGGGTGCACCTGTATGCCAATTGTGGGTAGGAAAGGCAACCAACAACAAAATATAGGGGTGAGAGCACTGTCACTGGGGTCCTGGTTAGCAGGATCCCATTGAACTACAGTCCAAGTACACTGACATCACACAAAGTGTGGATAAATATGCCAGAATAATGGCCCTTTCCTACACCATAGAACATCTAAAGTAATCAAAGATTGAAAAGATGCTGAAGATTGAGCCGATACTGCAGTCATTTTTTCCATAGAGGTTGGACAGATGTATATTAAGGTTTTCTACAATTACCTAAAAACAAGACTTTCTCTATGCCTTTTGACCATGTTTTTTTAATATAAGTTCTGGACAAGACACCCTTTGGGCTCTGCCCATAGTGCAACCTTCTTTACATAGGATGTGTAACTTTAGTCTACCGTGGGATTACCCCAACATGTAGTACAGAGACTGCAGGGTTTTTAATCTCAATACATAACTCTTCAGAAAGAAGTACTGCCTCGACCTGAAAGACTCTACTATTATCACTGAACGACCTTGGATGCCAAGTTCAGCTCTCTGCGTCTAAAATACATTAAAACGTTGGCACCGCCATTTTTTTGGAAGCCTGTCTGCATTGATACTCCCTCATGGGCAACCACAAACAAATTGCTTGATGAGTCCCTTACATCATATGTTGCTCCTAAATGCCCTAGCCATAAGAGGCCGAAGGGAAAACTAGAAACCATACACAGTCATCTGCCGGTTCCTATTCAGTCACCACAACCTACAAGAGTCCAAAAATGAAGTGAACGAAAAAGAGAAGATCTGCAGTAAATTTAGGTGCAAGAAGAGACAGAGCTGTCTAATTCATAAACGTAGACGAAGGGGAAAGGTGCTGATCCCCTTTCATAAAGAAGATTTTGACTCTGGAGAATGTTCCTCCCTGCCCCACCCAGGGAAACTTGCACCTCTCCAGACTGACACTGCACCTAGGACACCAAAACATCCACCACAGAAGATTCAAGCATTGATGGAGACGGGTGTTAGCTGAAAGCCCACCTCAAGAGGATTACACTCGAAAGCAGCTTTGGTCAAAAAGGGTGGGAGCCTCAAGCAAATGACTACACCTGGAAGATCGACATCAAAAGGGTGACCAACTTCAGGGCTATGTTCGGTGTTGACTCCGACATCAGAAATTTTTTGCTGTTAAAGCTTCACCTCCAGAAAAGACCTCATCTGATGATAATGTAATAGTGTACTTGTGACACGTGTCAAATACATTTGTCTGTTTGAATCATGAGCTTAACCATGCAAGAGGAGGGTCAGGATGATGCTTCCTACATAGAGACTTCGTAGTGCACGGAGAACACAAATGAGTACCTTGGTATGATCAGTTCACACAGTGTTTAGTAATACACAAGAGGACATTAAAGATCCCGGCAAAGCTAGATCCGCGGTGCCTACGGGGGGATGAAACATAACAAACTTGCTCCACAGGACCCTCTATAGACAAAGGGCTGCAGAAGCACACCCAGCTCGCAAGCACGCTTGTATACAAGAAATAGTCAATGGTGCAGACGAGGAGCAAGAACAGCTACTCTGCTGGAAGGAGAGACGCAGTAGAAGGTGTGAACAGGCACGCTGCAAACCCTCATGCTTTGCTAACATGGCACTCGCAGCGGGAGGAGAGAGAAGAAATGCTGCAACCCAAGAGCCACATCAGAAGAAACTTCAGCAGCCGGAGGCAGCAGATACTCCTTCTAGACAGATCAATACTGCAGGGGTTCTGCCTCCTGTTGCAGCAACACCTATTTAAGACTCCTTTTGATGGCAAAATGATAATTAACATGTGACAAGTATGCGGTGGCCACTGCAACTGTTACAGCTTGAAATGTACTGCTGGGATTGCGTAACACACAAATAGTAAAATAAGTTACCTGTGGCCGCCATCCAACATGGGAACAACGTGCTCAGCTCCCGTTCCTGTGAGTAGACTCACGATCTGAGCCATTTCTCCGCTCTGAGCTGGTTCCGGAGAAGGCCTGGGTTTGATGGTTGAGTGAGGTCCTAAGCTCCTGCGCAGGCTGTAATGCGATCATGGTCTTTTCTGACCCCTGAGCTGTTTATAGAATGAATGTGCTCATTTAAGTCCTCTTTGCAGTGTTTTTCTTAAGAGGCGATGATATTTTTTTAGTTCCCACGGAGATCAGATTTCTTTTCTGCTCCTTCATAGATGGTTCTAGAGAGAAAATGTGAATTCCCAACTCAGTTTGAGTTGGTTATAAAGATGATATGGTCTTTTCTTGTTTCTAATATTAACTAGTCCTGGAGAGGACACTTTCAAATCTGACTTTCCATATCCGGTTCTGAAAGGGGTCTTGTTTTTTGGGTCCACACATTTAGGTCTAGTCTGGTGACCAACAACTTAGATGTTTACCATATCAGTTAAAGTGAACTAAGCAAAGAATGCATTTGTCTACCTCAGTGGTGGCACACTAAACTTAGATGCATGAACAGCTCAATAACATGAAATTGTGAGGCTCCATCCCCTGTGGATGATCTCTAGGCTTCATACTGATCCTGTGCAAATCATGCAGCTCCGCATAAAAATTACTCTACAGGCAACAACGGTGGTAGCAACCTTTCCGTATTCCAAAACAACTTCTGGTCAAAAACCTTGTCCTAGCTAACATTGATGGGCACTTATCTAGCTGGTCTCCAGGAGCTCGCCCTTTTAAAGGCGGCAGTTCATGCAGCAGCAGAGTAGGTTTTCTACCAGAATATTGAGCTCTTATTATTGACCTTACAAAGTATTGTGGCCTAAATATCGACTGCTGTAACCGCACGAAGGTCAGCATAGATTCAGCATTCTTAACTTCGCCTCGATGCTCCTTGGTGGTAAATACACTTAACATACCTAGGCTTGGAGTTAAGAATAGTACATTTGTACTTAACCACATAGTTTGTTCCAACACAACCGTGAAGGCTCTGAACCATAAATCATCGGCACTGCTCCCTCTCCCAACACAAATCCCCATACGAAGCTGCCAAATGATCCTCGGAACAGTCCGCTCCTAGAAACCCGACTAACTCACTCCTAAAATCACCTTCTATGCTGACATTCTTACAGCTTGTAACTCCTGCAGGGCCGGGCTTACCCTCATTTGCCCCAAGCCTGTGGGGTGACCTTTCATTACGCAATAGACTTACTCTATTCCTGTTGCGTTCAGGAGCGGCACCGAGAATCACCTCTTTTGTCTCCTTCCCATCCATGGACTGATCTCTTCCACCATGTTACTTGTTCCATTGATCCATTTTGAGATGTTCCTGCATACCTCTCTACCTTACACAAGGTTATTCTGTGAAGCATTCAGTGGTGTCTGTATCTAATTTAGTTTTGTTTCTCCCTGCGGCAGGAAGAGATTGATAAAGATCGGCGGGTGACGTGGCTTGTGGAGTTCTTTGCAAACTGGTCCTCTGAATGTCAGTCCTTCGCACCTGTGTTTGCTGACCTCTCTCTAAAGTAAGTTCTGCTGCTTGTGTGGACCAAGTATGGACTGCCTCTAACTTCCTCCCCCTGTGGCAAGTGCTCTCCTGTGAAGTCACATCCCCTCCTTGGCATTAACGATTTATGTCACCTTGTCATCTGAAAAAAGGTTTGCATCGCCTTTCCCCAGAGAAGGAATTTCTGCCTAGGTTGCTCCTGATAGGGTAGTGAGAACCTATCCTGAGATTTGGCTGCTTCCCTCAGACAGAAGAATGTGCTGTTACTTCCCCTCTGAACCCAAGGCCATGGTTTTCCATATCCCTGAAGTTACATCTGTCATCAGGTATTTTTCTTCCAGAACCTGTAGCGTGCAGGCCTCTGGTGTCTCCCCTCTCCCTTTATTGGCAGTCGTGCCCTGTAATGCCACGTTTCCCATAGCTGCCTTAAGACGCCCCTTTCCCCTCAGTAAAGTGGCATTGCTGTCCTGCAGTGTTACGTCTTTCTTCAGACGCGGGGAGCAGGTGATGATGTCCTGTGATGTTGCGTCTTTCCTCGGACGAGAAAGTTGTGTTGTCCTTTCGGCTTCGCTTCTGTCTTTGACCCAGATCTTCCTTGATCCCTCTGTGTATTTACTCTGTTATTCTGCAGGGTTTGCCCTTCCCTCGGACCAGAAGTGTGTGTTATGCTGTTGTGTTTCTTCCTCCCAGTGGTTCGAGGCAATGCTGTAATGGGATGTTCCTTGCACTCTCTGAAGTAGAGTGCCCTCCTTCTCCCAGGTTGAAAGGGAGTGTGATGTCTCCTCATTCATATTGAAGAATGTCTTCCTTAATCAAGAACTCCTCCAACTAAGAGGGAATAATGATAAACATGAACCAGTGAAGGGAAAGAATGTAGTGTAAAGGCCTTTAAATATGTCCTCTTTTATATACAGTACAGTAGACCTACTCCAGCAGATGTGTGGCTCTAGAACAAGGGGTTCTGAGGTCTAGGTTTGACTCTTGAGAACATATAGAAGTTCCTCATAGGACATGTGATATACTGTATGCTGACTTCTGTGACACCCCACCTGCCTCAAAGGCTTTCAACCACTGTGTCAAGTTAGCCAGGCTGGTGTGAGAGATCTAGGTGTGTTTACATCTGTCAGAACCTAGTAGTGTCTCCTCACAGCCCAGTGTGTCGATCTATCATACTTAAACTTACACCTGCCCCAGCCACCTCTGTGGAGCAGACAGTTCATACCTGCCTTTCTTGCCTCTACATATCCCAAGCTGTCACAGGACCTGCTGAGCCGGGCCTCCTCTGCGCATCGGTATGGTGCTGACAGCTGACCACTCTTTGAGTCCTTGTAGACCAGGACGCGGGACAAGTCAGGGTGTTGAGAATGTATGGAAGAGGCTTATATGCAAACCGGTTTCCGCCCTCATTGGCCGAAGTGGAGAAGGGTTATGTTACCCTGTAAGCATCTGTTTGTGGCATGTAATGCTGCAGATTCATGTGCATTGCATACTCCTACCACTAGCTCTTTGTCTTGTGGAGCCATAATGATTGTAGCCATGTCAGCTATCGGTTGGATGTAAAATGTCAGCAACTCTGTGTCCTGATTTCCATACTCATTGGCTGTCAAACGTCTTCTTTATTGTAAGCACGCTGTGTTGTTTGTAGGCCGTTACTGGTGGGTCTCTTATTTCTTGGGTCAAAAGTATTCAAAGTTTCTGGAGTCTTTTCCTTGAGTGGATGTGGAACATTGAATTTAGCATATATTTCCCGGAAAGCCCCTCTTCAGTGTTGCTTGGAAAGGTGAGGAGAAAAGTAGGCCCAACTTCAGCAATGTCGTCTTCTTCTCAGGTACAACTCTGCTGGCCTGAAGTTTGGGAAAGTGGACATTGGGCGCTACTCGGATGTGAGCACCAGGTAATTGGTTGCGCTGCTCTGTGTATTTTCCCTTATTATTTCTCCTCTGTTCCTCTCCCTACAAGGGCCTCCTTTTCTCACCCTTCTTTTTGCCCATCTTTCTATCTGTGGTCTCACATTCTACCCTTTTTTCTGTTTCCCTCCCACTTATGTTTTCTCACTATCTCTTCCCATCTTCTCTGCTGTGTCTGTCCTCTGTCTGGTCTCACATTCCTTTCCTAGATCTTCTGTACTTCTTCCCACTCCCCTTGTCTCTCCGTGCTAGTGTGGTTTCTCTTCTCTTTATCTTCTTTGTCTCTGCTTTTCTCACTCGCATCTTCTGTAGATCTTTCCTAAGTCATCTCTTCTTTCTCCTCATCATCATTGTCTTTATCACTTCTTTGTTTCTCCACCAGTTTTTATTCTCCTCTCCTAAACTCACATCTTTTCATGTATTCTCTATTTTCTCTCCTCTTTATATTCTCTTTGCTGTATCTCCTTTCTTCCCTGTCTTCATTATGTGTCCTGCTATGTTATGTTAATCTTACAGCATTCTCTGCTACCCTGAGTTAACATCAAATCACTGAAGTGGATTCGGGATGGGGCATTCTTTATTATAGCTAAATTATGCTGTCCAACCAGACCCCATCACGACCCCAAGCAGCAATAGACCCATCCGGCAGTCACTGAGCCTCAGACAACTAGCTTGTGGAAGTCCCCCATACGCATGCTTTTCATTCAGTCAGTGTGTGGACACATCCACCCAGCCACCAGCGACCCATACCCTCTTTCTTGTTCTGTTTCACATTGCAGATTACACGTTCCTTTCTCCTAGGTTTCCAGCATGTTCTTCTAGTTTCCGCTGCCTTTTCTTTCTCATAGGTCTTTTCACCTTCTGGCCCTATGTGCTTTCTTTCGTCTGAGCCTCCCTTTGCCTTTTGGTTTTTCAGGTATCGTGTCAGCACGTCTCCTCTCGCGAAGCAGCTTCCCTCGCTGATTTTATTTCAGGGTGGGAAGGAGGTGCTGCGGAGGCCACAAGTCGACAAGAAGGGAAGGGCAGTGTCCTGGAGCTTCTCGGAGGTATGGCGTAATATCTCCAGGTGGTGGTATTATCATTGGGCAAAGACTTGAGCACACTGTGGCGGTGTAGTTTAGTGTTTCCTGCTTCTATCTGATGTTTCTGAAGAGTGCGTGGTCACCACAGTGGCATCCTGCATGAACAATCCCCACCAGTGACTAGAGAACAACCCTCAACATGGTTTCAGGCCCTTCTAATAGACAGGATGTCTGCCAAAGAACTTGTTGAGGGGGGATTCAGAAGAGTGAGAGGACACCGCTTACAGCACACCGAGCGTGTGTGTCACTCATTGAGAATCCGTGACAATTCTAAACCTGTAGAGCCCTTATGGAGATAAGTGCCCATAATAAGTGGGGAAACTTCAGGCCCACGTACAGAACGAGTGACAAGTAATATGTAATGATTACATTTACATATGATTTGCTACCGTGAGCTAAAGCACCATTCTCTGTGTGACCTCATTCCACAGGCATCGAAGACTCCTCTCCAGATAAGATGGACACCAGTGGTGTGGTCTGGACATGAGACCGTTAAGTAGTTAAGAGGTGGGGGGGGCCAAGGCGATCATTACCAAGGACTTGTGTGGGAGCCTCAAACAAGTGTAACTTCTCCACTATAGTATTCTTCATTGAAGCCTTGCCCACCTCGCCTGTGAAATGAGTGGTGCAGCAATCGGCTAAAGTTGTCCGACTATTGTGAGCACAACACTTTTGACTAATCCTCTCTGGACACTGTGACAGGTCTGCTTTACTGGACCTGCAGCCGCCAGCTCCTTCCCTTCCTTTTGGTACTAAATCCATTGCTGCAACATGCCCTAGGCCCAGATGTGGACATGTTGTGCCTGAAAAGCCTCCAAGAGCCCTCTCCCTGCCCACCACCTTGTGGAATCCATAACTGCCTATTTGCTTGATCTGGCTAACTTTGGCGGGTGGTGTTCTGCTATCGGTCAACACATGCTGATTCTTACAGTAGTGTCCAGAAAATACACCTTCGAAGTCACTGTGCCCTGGCAGCTGCAGAACAATCCATGGGGCCAAGTTCAAACACAGCAAACAGGAGTTAGTCCAAGGTAGTTCACAGTGGCAGCCTGCTGAGCTTCCTGGGTCCTCGCAGATGGTACAGCCTGTTGAGCCTTTCTGGACCCCCAGCAGATGGTACAGGTTGACAAGCTTCCCTGGCCCCCCAGCAGATGGTACAGGCTGCTGAGCTTCCCTGGACCCCCAGCAGATGGTACAGGCTGCTGAGCTTCCCTGGACCCCCATCAGATGGTACAGGCTGCTGAGCTTCCCTGTGTCCTCAGCAGATGGTACAGGCTGATCAGCTTCCCTGGACCCCCAGCAGATGCTACAAGCTGCCAAGCTTCTCTGGACCTCTGGCTGATACTACAGGCTTCCAAGCTTCCCTAGACCCCAAGCAGAAAGTACAGCCTGTTGAGCCTTTCTGGACCCCCAGCAGATAGTACAGGCTGCACTCTGGGGTTCAGAAAGCAACTGAAGACTTTGTGCAGGGAGAATTTCTTTTCCTCAAAAGATCCTGCCCCCTATTCTAACTTATGAGACAGGAAACATGACTCCACTTAGCAAAGCAACCCTCCGCACAAGTGATTGATCCTTGAAAAACACATCCCAGCACTCCAAGTAGGGGAACACCCAACATCCATATATAGGTACGGGGGGAGCACCCTTGGCATCTGTATGTGCTGTAGGATGTGCTTATGAGGAAACGCCTCAGACATCCATTTGTGCCGTGTGATGTGCGTACGAGATGAGCACCCCAGACATCTGTATGTGTGTATGAGGGGAGCACCCCAGACATCCATATGTGCTGTATGATGTGCATATGAGGGAACACCCCAGACATCCATATGTGATGTGTGTATGGGGCAGCACCCCAGACATCTGCATGTGTGTATAAGGGAAACGCCACAGACATCCGTATGTGTGTAAGAGGGGAGCACCCCAGACATCTGTATGTGCAGTAAGATGTGCGTGTGAGAGGAGCACCCCAGACATCCATATGTGCTGTATGATGTGCATATGAGGGAACACCCCAGACATCCATATGTGATGTATGATGTGTGTATGGGGCAGCACCCCAGACATCTGCATGTGTGTATAAGGGAAACGCCACAGACATCCGTATGTGCGTAAGAGGGGAGCAGCCCAGACATCTGTATGTGCTGTATGATGTGCATATGAGAGGGGCACCCCAGACATCCGTTTGTGCTGTGTAATGTGTGTATGAGGAGAAACCATTGCATGAGCAGTGTGGCTGAGAGAGGAAGATTCTTTGTGGAACAGGGAGAGGTCAAATGAATTTCAAAAGCTACCGGAAGTTGTTTACTGGCATTGGCTAGTGGCTGACATGGAAACGGGAGTGTAGGCAAGTACCCTCTTTCTAGCTTGTTTACCCCCATCTTTTGCCTGTTGTCAGTATGTTTTGACTGTGTTCACTGGGATCCTGCTAACCAGGGCCCCAGTGACTGTGCTCTCTCACTTTAAACTTGGTTGCTTGGACCACAAACACCCATCATTTGGCACACTGGTGCCCCCTTATAAGTCCCTAGTGTGTGGTACCCTGGGTATTGGGACACCAGGGGTCCCCAATGGGCTGCAGCATGTATTATGCAACCGATGGGGAGCTCATGCAAAGTGTATCTTCAGGCCTGCCATTGCAGCCTGCATGAAAGGGTGCATGCACCCTTTTCACTATAGGTCACTGAGAGTCACCCCTATTGTAGGCCCAGAGCTCCTCCAGAGAGTCCCTTGATTCTGCCATCTTGATTCCAATGTGGGCAGAGGACTCTGGGAGCATCTGAGTGGCCAGGTCAAGCAGGTGATGTCAGAGCCCCCTCCAGATACGTGGCCACCTGGCTAGGTGACCAATCCCCCCTTCCAGGGCTATTTAGGTCTCCCTCTTGGGTGGTCCTCAGATTCCACTTGCAGGACTCCTCTGCAATGTCTACTTCGACTTCTGGCCACTTGAACCGCCATTGGACTTTACAGGAACCGACAAATCTGCAGCTCCAGCGATGACTTCACCCTGCAACATTGTTTCTCTGGCTTCTTCTATCTTCTGCAACATTTCCCCCTGTGCATCCTCTTGAGGGTGGCAAGTCTTCAGTCTGCACAAGAAGGAAGAAGGATTCACTCCCCTGCATCCACAGGCACCAACTGCAACAACAACAGGCTCCGTGGATCCTTATCCTGAGCTGCGTGGATCCTGCATCACGGGTGGTGGTCCCATTGGTCCTCTCGAACAGTTGTCCAACTTTCTGGACTTTGTCCCCTTCTGTTTCAGGTCTTCCGTCTTCAGGTTTCTTGCAGTCTTCTCTTGGTATTGCATGATGTAAGGAAATGGCTCCCTGTTGCAATTACCCCCCACTTTTTGCCTGATACTGATGCTGACTTGACTGAGAAGTGTGCTGGGACCCTGCTAACCAGGCCCCAGCACCAGCGTTCTTTCACCGAAAATGTACCATTGTCTCCACAATTGGCACAACCCTGGCACCCTCAGGGCTAGTAGCCATTGGCTACTAAGCCCCCAGACCTAAACACACCCCTAAATCGAGTATTTAGGGGCTCCCAGAACGCAGCAAGATAGATTCCTGCAGCCTAAGAAGAAGAGGACTGCTGAACTGAAAAACCTGCAGAGAAGACGGAGACACCAACTGCTTTGGCCCCAGCTCTACCGGCCTGTCTCCCCACTTCTAAAGACACTGCTCCAGCGACGCATTCCCAGGGTCCAGCAACCTCTGAAGCCTCAGAGGACTACCCTGCATCTAGAAGGACCAAGAACTCCTGAGGACAGCGGCTCTGTTGACCAAAGACTGCAACTTTGCAACAAAGAAGCAACTTTGAAACAACACACGTCAGAAGCGTGAGACTTTGCACTCTGCACCCGACACCCCCGGCTCGACTTGTGGAGAACAAACACCACAGGGAGGACTCCCCGGCGACTACGAGACCGTGAGTAGCCAGAGTTGACCCCCTGAACCCCCACAGCGACGCCTGCAGAGGGAATCCTGAGGCTCCCCCTGACCGCGACTGCCTGCTTCAAAGACCCGACGCCTGGTAAAGACACTGCACCCGCAGCCCCCAGGACCTGAAGGATCCGACCTCCAGTGCAGGAGCGACCCCCAGGTGGCCCTCTCCCTTGCCCAGGTGGTGGCTACCCCGAGGAGCGCGCCCTCCCCCCCTCCTTGCCTGCCTGCATCGCTGAAGAGACCCCTTGGTCTCCCATTGAATCCTATTGCGAACCCGACGCCTGTTTGCACACTGCACCCGGCCGCCCCCGTGCTGCTGAGGGTGTACTTTTTGTGTCGACTTGTGTCCCCACCGGTGCCCTACAAAACCCCCCCTGGTCTGCCCTCCAAAGACGCGGGTACTTACCTGCTGGCAGATTGGAACCGGGGCCCCCCCTTCTCCATTGAAGACTGTGTTTTGGGCACCACTTTGACCTCTGCACCTGACCGGCCCTGAGCTGCTGGTGTGGTAACTTTGGGGTTGCCCTGAACCCCCAACGGTGGGCTTCCTTGGACCCAAACTTGAACCCCGTAGGTGGTTTACTTACCTGCAAAACTAACAATCACTTACCTCCCCCAGGAACTGTTAAAAATTGCACTGTCTAGTTTTAAAATAGCTTATTGCCATTTGTGTGAAAACTGTATATGCTATTTTGCTAATTCAAAGTTCCTAAAGTTCCTAAGTGAAGTACCTTTCATTTAAAGTATTGTTTGTAAATCTTGAACCTGTGGTTCTTAAAATAAACCAAGAAAAGATATTTTTCTATACAAAAACCTATTGGCCTGGAATTGTCTCTGAGTGTGTGTTCCTCATTTATTGCCTGTGTGTGTACAACAAATGCTTAACACTACTCCTCTGATAAGCCTACTGCTCGACCACACTACCACAAAATAGAGCATTAGATTTATCTCTTTTTGCCACTATCTTACCTCTAAGGGGAACTCTTGGACTCTGTGCATACTATTTCTTACTTTGAAATAGTAGATACAGAGCCAACTTCCTACACATGATCCTTATTTTCAGGCCTTTTGGTAGTTTGGGGACAAAACAGTAACTTACTCCTTTCTTCCTGGTCGCAGGGGGGCACTGTGGTACTTATATTTTGGGGTTCCTAGGTTCTCCAGCACCCCTCTACAGATTCCACTTACCTGCGTGGGGGTCCTGCATTGCCATTCAATTTTTTTAGTATATGGTTTGGGCTCCCCCTAGGGTCGCTATTGCACTGTTTTCTATTGCCATGTATGCCTATTTCTGATTACTAGTGTACATACTCAGTGTGTTTACTTACCTCCTACTGGATAGTTGCCTATCTAGTAGTTTTGGTAATTGTGTCACTAAAATAAAGTACCTTTATTTTTGTAACACTGTGTGGTTCTTTCATGTGTGTAAGTGCTGTGTGACTACAGTAGTTTTGCATGAGCTTTACATGTCTCCTAGATAAGCCTTGGCTGCTCATCCACAGCTACCTCTGGAGAGCCTGGCTTCTAGGCACTGCCTGCACTTCACTAATACGAAGCCCTGAACCTGGTATAAGGTGTAAGTACCTTAGGTACCCACCACACACCAGGCCAGCTTCCTACAGGGAGGTGCTGACTGGCAGCTGTAAGACTCTGAGCAGGTCTGGTGGAGGGCAGCGGGCAGTGAAAATGCATGCTGAGCGAGGGACAGTTTGGGGACAGTGTTTGGGGGGGGGGGGGCATTGAGAGGGCAGATTGTTAGAGGTGATGCTGACTGGATGGCAGAGGAGACCCATTGATGGCTACGGGTGGGCATGATTGGGGTGCGTGGTATTTTCGGAGGAGGCAGGAAGTTATATTACACTATATCACATAAATTATTATATTCAGATGAATGGCTGTATACCATTGACTGCTTGTGCTCTACTCTTCCATCAGGAGAACGTGATCCGGGAGTTCAACCTGAACGAGATGTACCAGAAATCTAAGAAGCTGCCGAAGCAACGAGAGATTGTGGAAGAGGAGGAGCCCGTAGCCCAAGCTGACGAGAACCCCTCCGACGAAAGCAAGAAAGACAAGTGAAGTTTCCAGTTGGACCATCCCCTTCCTCCCATAGCTCGTCACCTCTTCTGTATCATGGAGGCCTCTCCTCCCTCCCTGGTGGGTAGAGGCGAGGGGCCTGCTGATTATTGCACTGCCTGGTGGTGGGATAGACAGCCGTTTGTGTTCTATTTATGTTCTGCTTCCTCACCTGTTAGTTTGAACTGATGTCTCTGCCCTGTCCCTACAAGACTGACGTGCACATAGCGAGGCGCAGATGGTTTCCATCATGAGTCCTTACCCATGTCCAGGAGCCCTCTGTTTTACACCTCCCTCTGGGTGGCATGGCATTCTCCTCCGTGTCCTCCTTGCAGAAAGGCTCATTCCGCCACCTGAAATGGGACTGAGTTCAGATTGGAAATGTTGTTTTCTTCCAGTGCCTGGCATATGTGTAGTAGGGAAAGGAGTATGTATTGGACGGGGCTGCGGGGGTAAGGCACTGTGTGTCTGAGGGAGCGGCAGCCGGGTCAGAAGCTGGAGTTTTTTGTGTTTTAGATTCTGTTCTCTTCACTTTCTGTAAATACAGTTCTTGTCATTAATTCTTTTTTGCCAGTCTAGGTGGGTGACCTGTGCCATGAGCAGCCCCATGTTACACTGGAAATGAAGAAAATTCTTTATTTGTCCAATATGAATGAAGAGGGCAGTGAGGTTTGGAGAGAGCGGGGAGACAGGAAGCAAATTACAAGTGTGAAGACTCTTCAGAGCAACTTACAAATGCATTAAACAATTGAGCAGCCAGATGAACATTCCCTGTCCTGCCTCTGTTTTTTCCTGGGCATCTGCCCTCTACTGCCCTTCTCTCCGAATGCGTCGGCTTGCTCTGCCACTTTGTATGTTTTATTTATTGAGCCTTCCTGTAGCCGTTCTTGCTTCACCCCTAGCTAGGAGCAGCCCCTGGGATGGTTTTCCCTCCCCTAGGTCCACTCTTCCTTACTGCAGGAGACAGGCACAGCAGAACTGGGAGTCTTGCACCTTTGGGCAGGTTGCTTGAGCTGCTTGGACTGTGGAGGGCTGTCCTGCAAGTCGACAGCGATTGGTGAGGAGTTTAATGACGTGCTTGAGATTGTTACTAGTTCCCCTCTTATGGCCTCGCACTCTTGTCTCTATCCTACAGAACTGCCATGGCCATCATTGTGGGGTTATTTCTGATGGGCCGCAGTATCCCCTTGGCTCTGATGGTATCGGTGCTGCTGTGCCGATCACAGCATTGTTGAGGGGTGGAAGGGAGAACTGAAAGGGTGTGATACTGAGATGGTTGCATGTAGAAGCAATAATTTATCTGTCTGCTGTCACACTGCTCCCTCAGAGGACTTCATTAAATCATGGATGAATGTCTCCAGTCTCTCAGATTCTTTCTTTCTCTCTTGGTGACCTGATGTTCCCCTTGGATGGTGAAGACTCTAGCTTCACATCTGCACCCCTTGATGTAGCTGCTCTCGCAGCCAGTTCAGCCTCTAAACAACCACAGTGTGGCTCTACGTCAGCTCTCGTGTCAATGGACCCTTAAACAGCTGAGTGGTCAGATGAAGTGTTTGCTGCTCAATATTAAAGGGGAACCGGTTAGATTTTTTTTAAGTAATCCTGACTCCTGGGATCTTGCTTGATAGTCATAAAGATAAAATATCTTGGCTTGTGTGGGATCTTAGAGCACAGACCTTCTTTAAAGTGCATACGTGAGGGTGATATCAATGAAATGCCCTTTTCCCTTTAAAATGAAGCCATTCAGAATTGGTAACTAGATTGAAGTGAGCACTGGGACTGACTTAATCCTGCCTACCACTGCTTTAAACGAAAAAGAGCAGATAAATGCCTCCGAACAGGACCAGATGGGCAGCAACACAAGGGAACTACTATGAACCATATCCTAACTGGCAATGAACTTGCCCATTCCCACAAAAGCTCAGAGGATTGCCGCAAAGCAATATATGGAATAAACTGAGGCAAATACCGCTTTCTCCTGCACAGACGATTGTGGGTTTGGTCCAAAAGCTAAGATGAAGAAATGGGACCAAATGGTGCATTTTACTACAACTAGTTATAAACGCAGTTCAGAACACACTTTCGTGAAATATTCAAACACATTTTATGGTGTTGCAGACATGTCTGATTCTCTCCAGAGTGTAGGCCAGAGGATTCCTCCTACATCAGGAGAACTTGATTAAAAACAGGACTGAACATTTTTAGTCCAGTTTCCCTCAAAACATTTTTGTAAATGTTCTTATTGGGTTTTACAACAAAGTAATTACAAGCAACAAGCTGTGCCAGGTGAATTAACATATTGGATAAGCACGCTTGTTGATACAGCACTGGGTAGATAGGAACGAAATACCTCTACAGGGAGCATTGTAAGAAAGCATTTCTTGAGTTCAAACAGTAACCGTCTGCGGATTCTTTTTTTTTCGTTGTTGGGTCTGGATGCAGAGCTGAAGGATCCCCAAGCTGGAAAAGGTTTGAAAAATTCCGAAGTTCGCAGAGGATTTCGAAAAGAAATACACAGAGGATCGTCGAAGAAGGTACAGGTACTCCCAGTACCATCAGAGGGATCCCCAGACTTGGTGTTCCGGGTGATGGAGAAAGCTCCATCAAATTCCACACCAACTGCCATCACAGGTTTGCTAAAAAGGACCAGCACCAGGTGTGTAACCTTTGTCTACCACTCAAACACCAAAGTGAAGACTGAAGCAGGCACAGGCACACTACGCCATGCAGGACCAAAATCCGACACCTTACCCGAAAGATCTGCAACTCTCAAGTGATGAAGATGACTATCGCAGCAGGAGAAAGCTCGGACATGGAGCTAAGGATAGTTGATGTTGAGCACAAAAAAAATGAGCGAGAAGACACAGCAGGTAACCCCGAAAAAACGGGGGGGGACCCTTGACTGCAAAGTCAAAAACAACATAGAGTGCCTTGGCACCGAGAATATCGCTGGCCCAAGCCAAGACAATCAAAATATCCCCTCGGGTCCCAACATAGGGATACCGCAGGAGGAACAAGAAAAGACTAAGCCGCCGAGAGAGGATCGAAGTCCGACATTTCGACGTCGAAGGGTTTGAAAGGCTTTTCGATGTTTAAAAGCAAATTGACAAGCGTTGAAGACGGAGCTGCCAAAATTAAGAAAAGGCGTCTCGAGGCTGAAATGGCCGCCTTATTACAAAAGAAAAAAGATTTTGAGGCCTCGCTTCGGGAATTCAGGAACCCACATAAGCCTCCTTCACAAGGGGAGCATTGAGAGAAAGAGGTTGAGGAGTTAGAACCACTCTTAACTTCAGACCCCCAAGAAGAGGAAGAATAAGAACAGCAATTGTTCCTCGAGGAGGAAGGGGAAGAAAGCATGGGGTACTCCTGGAATATGAGGGATCTTAGTACACAGAAACTCGATGGCAGGATGTCGAAAGAGACTCTCCAGAGGAGGCGGTGGACACACCTCTCGCGACCATGTGTGGTCAGATAATACAGAGCGGCTGATAAATATGGCGTCCAGCCTGAGGAAGAGGAAACACAACTGTGCTTCCTTTTGGAAACTCTTTTGCCATTCCAAACAAGAAATCAATTCTTGCCCATGCTCCCTAGCATCCTTGACCAGGGGAGAGAAGCTGTTAAAGGGTCTGCAACATGCAGGGCTTTAACACCGCGGGCAGAGTGAATATACAAGCACTCTTCCAAAGACCCCACTTACATAAAGGGTACAGTGCCAGCAGACTCTATTATTGCTGCTACTGCCAGGAAAGGGGCTAACATCCCAGCAACATCGGGACCACGAAGTTTGAAAGGGGTGCGGCTAACAAGTGGAGGATTGTCAACTTAAATGCCCTCCTTAAGAGGTACGCATATCACCAGTGGGAGGAAATGGCAGAACTGATGAAACATCCGCCAGAACAGTATCCCAGAAGGGCAGCTTCAATTACAGAGGAAGGCAAAAATATTGCCAATACATGTGTAAGATCTTCATTGGATACTGCTGACACAGCAAGATGCCAGATGATGGAAGTAACTACTCTTTGAAGACATGCTTGGCTAAGAGTATCTGGTTTCAAGCCAGAGGTTCAAGCTAACGTTATAAATGCACCATTCAGTGGAAAGCAATTATTTGGTAGTGCAGTCGAGGACACCCTGCAACAAATTGAAATCAATTATGACACGACTAAATCAGTGGGTGCCCTACAATTCAGAGGAAATGTAAGAAGAGGAACTCCAGGGAGCAAAAGACCATCAGGCAGAGGGAGTTTCCCACCAAGGGTTCCAAAGGACCCCCCCCAGGCACAGTTGTCATCTCGACAGTGGCACAAACAAGACAGTCCTTTTGCGGACGTGCATGTGGGAGAGCTCAACCACACAAGGGAGGAACAACTTCCTCCTCACAATGACTGCACAGCTCAAGAAAACCTCTCACACACAACACCTGTGGGAGGGATAATCAAATACTGCCTTCACGAGTGAAGGAAGAGAACATCAGGTAATTTGGATTTTAAATATGATAAAATTCAGATATTGCATAGAATTAATAAAGACGCCTCCAATGAAAGGTCCAAAGATAAAAAGACACTCAAAGGAAGAAACATGAAGACTAATCAAAGAAACAGAGGATCATTTGTCAAAGGAGGCAATAGAAAAAGTTACACAGAAGGAAAGCAACAGGGGAAATTACTCAACATATTTCCTAATTTCAAAACCAGAAGCCTGTGAGCAATTCTTGATCTAAGGCTCATAAACAAATAAATCCAGGCACAAAAATTCAAAATGACAACTCTACAAGAAGGGGGGGGGTGTAGCTAACTGGGCCAAGATGGCGGGCGCACTCTTAGGAGGCTCCACACAACAACCCCATTATCTAGCATTAATCCTGTCGTGCCGTGCTCCCCTAACATTACTGCTGCCACACGGGCAATGGATATGCTACAGGCTTGGTTGCAGCCCATGCCTGCGTGGGGAGGGCAGGTGAAGCCTGTTGATACTGCTGCCTAAGATTGCCTAAGGCTTCCTGCCCAGTCCAGAGGGGTTCCCGCTGGCCCGCACACCGCTGTAGCTTGCCGCATTCTATTTATGCAAGTGGGCTGCTGTTGCACGGCACAGCAGGGACACCAGAGGCCTCTCTTGTTCTCTGCCTAACCAGTGGCCGTTGTCAACACATCAAGGGCATACTGTGCAGAGATCTGACACAGGTACGCTGGGGGCCTGTAATCGGATTGCGATGTTGCCACTCTGCTGTTACGCAGAACGAGGGAGGGCCCTGCCAAAAACCTGATTTGGTTTCTGCTATTGGGTGGTGTGCTGACACAAGATGACACAAGGGTATCCCTACTTTGATGACAATGAATAATGCACAGGGAAGCTAGGGTTAGCATCACAGTTAATATTATTACCTCCCCCTTACGATTCTAGTTGTCGCATAAGGGACCCTCCAGTTCTATACACTGAATATTGCGCAATGGTGACATGTATGTGTGATATGTCTTTCTTTAATGACCTTTATGGTAAGTGTTGCCCACTCTGCACCCGACGCCCACAGCCCTTGGCCAGGTGGCCCACTGGTCCAGAGCAGGTCCCCAGGCGATTCCGACCCTGGGTTGACTCTTCCTGCCCAACACGACGACGCCTGCAGCCTAAATCCAGAGGACCCCCTTGACCGGAAGAGAACTGGATGGAGATACCCGACGCCCAAAGGAACACCTGCACTTTTAGCCCCCTGGCCTTGGGGAATCCGACTGACAGTCTAGCAACGTTCAGCAGGTGGCCCTCCTCTTTGTCCAGCCTGTGGTTTTCTGGAACTGACTCCCTGGACTCCGCTTGCAGCATTTTTGTGACCCCTGAGTCCCCCCCATTGAAAAGTTTTGGGAGCCTGACATGTGTTTGCACCCTGCACCCGGCCGACCCTGTGCCCCTGAGGGTGTGTGTTTGATGCAAACCTGTTGCCCCCTGTTGCTCACCTAAACCCCCAGGTCTGCCCCCACCCCGAATTCGTGGGTACGTACCAACTTTGACCTCTGCACCCAACCAGCCCCGTATTGCTGGTAGTGTATGTTTGGGGTCATCTTAAACCCTGACCGGTGGACATCCTAACCCCCGGAGGTTGGAACTGTAAATCAAATACTTACCTCAAAACTGTGCTAACCTTAGTAATCCCCAACTTTAGTAACAAAGGGCCATATGTACGAACACTTTTTCCCATTGACACAGAATGGGTAAAAACCTTTGCTACATCTGGCCCAAAATTAGCAGCTCAGAGGACATGGTTGTGGAGCTCAACCTCACCCCCTACCTCCATCTTGGATGAGAGAGTTAAGGTCCTTCTGCAGGCTCAAACAAATTAAAACTAGTTCCAACCCTACCAAGACTAAGCTCCAGGAGCTTTTGGCGGAGTATACAAGGGAACACCCGGCTGAGGAGGAAGATCTTTCCTAGAGGAAGAAGAAGTTAGAGCTCAGGAGGAAGAACTCTCCCCTCCTATCCTAACTAGGGAGGCCAGGGCCCAAAGGTCCCTGTCTCCAAGGATAGTGCTCACAGGATCTGGATCTCCCACAGGGAGTCTGGTAACATTGAGGGCAGCCTCAATAAAGAGGACCTCATTTTAGCAATGATGGCTAAAAGGTTAGCCTTGGAGAGACCGCTTCTGGCTATAGAATGGGAGAGAGAAGAAATGGGCTAAGCACCCATTAATGGTGGGAGCAATAAAACAACTGAGGACAGAGAGCACTCTGCTACCTTCAAAATCCCCAAAGTATGAGGAAGGTGATGACATCACCAAGTGGTTCATAGCCTTTCAGAGGTCTTGTGGAACCAGAAAATTGAAAAAGTCTCCTTGGGGAGCTCTCCTTTGGGAACTCTCCACTGGTAAGTGTATGGATAGGCTCCTCACATTCACTGGTGCAGATGCTGAATCCTCTGACCACATGAAGGCGACCCTGATTGAGGGTTTTGGATTCACCACTGAGGAGTACAGGATTAGGTTCAGGGGGACTTACAGATCCTCAAGTCAGTCCTGGGTTGATTTTGTAGACTACTCAGTGAAAACACTAGATGGTTGGATAACTTGCAGTAGAGTGTATGACTATGATGGGCTTTAGCATTTATTTGTGAAAGAACATCTTTTAAGTAACTGCTTCAGTGACAAGTTGCATCAATATCTGGGAGACCTAGGTCCAATTTCTCCCCAAGAAATTGGAAAGAAGGCAGACCATTGGGTCAAGACTAGGGTGACCAAGACTTCCACTGGGGGTGGCCAAAAGAAAGGGGTTACAAAGCCTCCCAAAGGGAAGGGTGGTGAGACACCTAAGAATAAAAGTAAAGAGTCTTCTCAAGGGCCCCAAAAATCTTTACAGGAGGGCGGGCCCGAGCCTCTTCACATGAGTGCAAGGGTTAAAAACGTTGATCAAAAGAAGGCCTGATGTTTCAACTGTAAACAGCATGGGCATCAAACTGGAGACTTAGCCTGTCCCAAAAAGAATCCCCCTAGCACTGCTCCCGTTAGTACTGGTATAGTCAGTCTCCAGGTGGGATCAACAGTGCCCAGAGCAAATCAGGATTCACACTGAGGCTACTACAGTCTCTGAGGGTGGGTGGATGTAGGCACACTTGCTGTCTGGCCGTGTAACATGCAAAAATACAGGCAGCATCCTTTGATTAATGGGACTAAGGTAGAAGCCCTGAGGGATACAGGTGCCAGTGTCACCATGGTGACATAAAAACTATTTTCCCCAGGACAGTACCTGGCTGGACAATCACATATCAATGCTGACAATGTGACTAAAGTCCATCCCATGGCAAAGGTGACTTTAGAATGGGGAGGGGTTACTGACCTGAAACAGGTAGTGGTCTCTTCTGCAATCCTAGCTGAGTGTCTGCTAGGGAATGATCTGGAGTCCTCAGCTTGGCTGAGGTAGAACTCGAAACCCATGCAGCCATGCTGGGACTCCTCAGATGATGTGTGTGAAAACTAGTTCACAGAGCCTAGCACAGGGTAAACAAGAAGTGTTGGAGAATGGAATAATGGCCCAACTTTCCAAGAGAACAGACCGGAAGACTGGGGGACCAGCTTCTGAACAACAAAATACACAGGTCTCCTCTTCTCAGGGAGAGGGCTTGGCATCCTCTGAGGGAACTGAGCCCATGGAGCTTGATCCTTATCAAGTAGAGCTCATAGGCCCAGGGGGGACCCTCTAAGGACCAGCTGTGCCAGGGACAGAGAACCTGCCCCACTCTTGAAGGCCTGGGGCAGCAAGCAGCTGCACAGGAGAAGGGAGATGTCAGTTGCTCCCGCAGGGTCTATTGGGAGGAGGGACTCCTTCACACTGAGGCCAGAGACCCCAAACCTGGTGCAACCAGGAGAGTGGTAGTGCCTCAGCAGTTTAGAAAATTCATCCTCACTTTATCACATGACATCCCCAAAACACGGAATAGGCTTGTCGGGTATCATGGAGAAGTCTCTCCTAATGTTCCTTCAGAAGTGCAAGTGGTCCTGCTGGCCCAACATGTCTCAAAAGGTGAAGGAGTTTTGCAGCTGCTGTGTCACCGGCCAAGCCAATGGTAAGGCAGGTGGCCACCCAAAGGCCCCCCCCCTAATTCCACTACCACTGGTTGGGGTTCCCTTTAAAAGTGTTGGTGTGGACATAGTGGGTCCACTTGAACCAGCCTCAGGGAACCAATATATACTAGTAGTAGTGGATCATGCTACCAGGTATCCTAAAGCAATTCCTCTTAGGTCTACTACAGCTCCTGCAGTACCCAGGGCCCTTGTTGGTATCTTTACCAGGGTAGGGATTTCTAAGGTGGTGGTTTCCTGACAGAGGTGCCAACTTCATGTCAGCTTACTTGAAACACACGTGGAATGAGTGTGGGGTGACTTAAAAGTTCACCATACAATCCGCAAACCAATGGACTTGTTGAAAAAGACATTATAAGGCATGATCATGGGGCTCCCTGAAAAACTCAAAAGGAGATGGGATGTCCTCTTGCCACGTCTGCTTTTCACCTACAGAGAGGTGCCTTAGAAGGGAGTAGGGTTTTCCCCCTTTGAACTTCTGTTTGGCCACCCTGTAAGGGGACCACTGGCACTTGTGAAGGAAGGTTGGGAGAGACCTCTCCAAGAGCATAAGCAAGATGTGGTGGACTATGTGCTTGGCCTGCGCTCTAGGATGGCTGAGTACATGGAAAAGGCTTCCAAAAACCATGAGGCCAGCCAACAGCTCCAGAAGCAGTGGTATGACCAAATGGCTGCACCAGTGGAGTTCCTGTCAGAGCAGAAGGTCTGGGTTCTGGAGCCTGTGGCTCCCTGGGCACTTCAGGAGAAATGGAGTGGCCCTTACCATATCCTGGAAAATAAGAGTGCGATCACCTACTTGGTAGACTTGGGCACTAGCAGGACATCAAAAAGGGGGATCCATGTGAACTGCCTCAAACTCTACTGTAGGAAAATGCCTCTGTTGGCATGGTTACCCCCTAACGTTTTGCCTTTTGTTGATGCTACTTATGATTGGAAGTGTGCTGGGACCCTGCTAACCAGGCCCCAGCACCAGTGTTCGTTCCCTAAAACTGTAACTTTGTCTCTACAATTGGCACAGCCCTGGCACTCCAATAAGTTTCTTGTAAATGGTACCCCTGGTACCAAGGGCCCTGTGGCCAGGGAAGGTCTCTAAGGGCTGCAGCATGTATTATGTCACCCTAAGGACCCCCCCCCCCCCCCCCCCCCCTCAGCACATGCACACTGCCTCACAGCTTGTGTGTGTTGGTGGGGAGAAAAGGGTAAAGTCGACATGGAATCCCCCTCAGGCTGCCATGCCCACCAACCACTGCCTGTGGCATAGGTAAGTCACCCCTCTAGCAGGCTTTACAGCCCTAAGGCAGGGTGCACTATACCACAGGTGAGGGTATAGTTGCATGAGCAAAATGCCCCTACAGTGTCTAAGTCCATTCTTAGACATTGTAAGTACAGTGTGGCCATATTAAGTACATGGGCTGTGAGTTTGTCATTACAAACTCCACGGCTCCACTCGGAAGCTTGGTATCAAACTTCTCAGCACAATAAACCCACACTGATGCCAGTGTTGGATTTATTGTAAAATGCACACAGAGGGCATCTTAGAGATACCCCCTGTACCTTAACCAACCCTTTAGTGTTAGACTGACCAGTCTGTGCCAGCCTCCCACTAACAGACGAGTTTCTGACCCCACGGGGTGAGGGCCTTTGAGATCTCTCTGGCCAGAAACAAAGCCTTTTCTGGGTGGAGGTGCTTCCCACCTCTCCTCTGCAGGAACTGTAACATGTGGCCTCCTGTTACAGTGCCCCAGGGCACTCCAGCTAGTGGAGATGCCCCCCCCCCCCCCCCCCCCCACCTGCTGGACAAAGTCCCACTTTTGGTGGCAAGTCTGGAGCGAAAATTAGGCAAAACCGGGAGTAGTGACCACTTTAGCTGTACTCACCCCCCGGACTGTTCTGAAAATTTGAAAGTGAAAAGTGTTACTGGCCTGTAAACGGTTTTATTTACCAAACTCAAAGTACATTTTATACATATGCTTGATACATACTTACAACTGTACTTACCTGCAACAAGAATCTTTTGGTTCTAGAAATAAAGTAACAAAATATATTTTTCCTATACAAATACAGTGGCCTGGAGTTAGTCATTGAGTGTTTGCCTCATTCCTTGCCTGTGTGTGTACAACACATGCGTTGCACTCCCCTCTGATAAGTCTACTGCTCGACCACACTACCACAAAAGAGAGCATTAGTATTATCTAGTTTTAGTCTCTGGGGAACCACTGTGGGCACTATAGCTCACTTTGATGTAGCAAATACAGACCCAGCTTCCTACAAACCTTCTTTACATCACCAGTCATAAGACGCTTCCTAGAAGGAGCACAGAAGATCGCTCCACCCAGGCAGGTGCCAGCACCACGATGGAACCTTACTTTAGTTTTAACACAACTCATGACTTGCCCTTCTGAACCTCTGCACCAGGTAACATTACAATGCTCACATTTACAGCTGTCTTTCTAGTGGCAATGACATCTCTCCGCGGAGTAAGTGAACTACAGGCAGATACAATACAAGGACCATACTTACAAATACATAAACACTGGGTGCTCTTGAGGACAGACCCTCATTTCCTTCCATAGGTTATTTCACAATTTCATAATAATCAAACCATTCAATTCCAAGTTTTTTCCAAGAATCTAAAAATATAGCTGAGATGGCGCTGCACACACTAGATGGAAGAAGAACAATCGTACTACATTGGAAGAACAAAGACATTTAGGAAAACAAAACAAATATATATTTTCTTCGCAAACCATTACCCAGGCAAACCAGTGACTAAGGGAACTGTTGCCAGATAGATTTAAAAAATAATAATAATAATAATAATCCAAATATTTCACGCAAAAGCAGGAGTACAACTATTCAACATGCCAAAATCACATTCAGCACAGAAGAAAGGAGCAACTATCGCTGTTGTAGGAAATATTCCAGTACAGGGTATCTGCATGGCAACTACCTGGTCATCTATTCATATGCTCACAAAACATTATTGTATAGACATTCCCACAATGAGAAAAAATGTTACAAAATCGATGCACAGCATGTGAATCCAGGAAAAAAAAATCATGCTGCAAAATGAAATGGTTTCTTACCTGTAATAGTAGTTTTGCAGCTGGAAGAATTGTCTGGATTCACAAATTCACAAGCGGCCAATCCACCTCCCTTAGAAGGTGGGAGGAGGGAAAAAAAAGAATCGGAAGATGGCGACCACAAGAAGAGCGTAAGGAGAGGGCGTTTGACGTCACAGGAGACTGGATAAGGCACTTGAAGGTGGATCCGTCAACGCCCAACAAAAAAAAGAAGAAGGACTACAGCTCCAATGGGGAAATTCCAGACCCAACTACTAGATGGTGGAATAATGCACAGCATGTGAATCCAGAAGATTCTTCAAGCTGCAAAACTACTATTACAGGCAAGAAACCATTTTGTCATAACAGTCTTACAGGGTCTGACTCCTCAGAGATATACTGACAATAATATTCTAAAATGCAATGCCTTCTTTGGAATTCTGAAATCAAAGTCATAGCAGCAAATCGGCATAAATGATCCCTCACATTTCAATTTTAATTAGAACATTGGAACGTTCGGATCTCCATTGCAGACAATGGAGTGCCCCTGGCTTTTACTAGCCGGTAAAAGCCCGGAACGTCAACATTTCAATGTTCTCTTTGTTCACAGCAACAGCTGTGAACAAAGCCTCTTGGAGCCCGAGGGGATTTTATTTATTAGAACATTCTACCCTCTAGTGGCAGAATGTTCTAATAGCCTTTTAACTTGCCTTAGTGGGCTCAACCGGCCATTAAAGGCCCCCTCCCTTGTTAAAGGCCCTCGCCTTTGGCTCTGGCCTTTAATGCGGGAGCGGGCCTTTAATGGCTGTTAGAGTCCGCTAAAGCGGTTTCTAAAGCTATCATATATTTTTCAAAAAGGAAAATAATGTCCCTAAAAATCAGCTTCACATTTTCTGAAAAACACCCCTTTTTAATAAATAAATTCAATCCTCCTAAAAAAATTTAAGTTGTCTTTTTAGCCCCTAAATATCAGGTTTTCAACTTTAGTAAATCATGGAGCTTAGACTCTGAACGCCAGCTTGCCATTTTTGTAAAACTTGTGGGTACCACTGCCCCACATGGATATATCTGCTTCATGTACTGATATTTCAAGGTCACACCCCAGTATGCCCATTGGAACCTGCAGATAACCATGATATTCCAAGAAAAGCCGTCACTGTGCCTGGGATAACTGTAATAATGACCAGAGGCGTATAATAGTAGAAAATCAAATAGTGGCGCGGGCCAACACTGTTCCAGACATGTCCTCCATGTAATGCCACACTATGCCAAAGAAGGCAACCTTATGCCAAGGCCCCTCCATAATGCCTAGAATGACCTCCACAGAGGGCCTCCATAATTCAAAGAACACATACTGTGCCATTCTAAAGTGTGGAATGCCCACAGTATGCCAAGGACCAGCATGTGTGGAATGCCTAGAGCATGCCGAGGGCCGCCTGTGCCAGGCCCAGCAATCTTCCAGTTCCTTTTCTCATCTCCACCTCTCCCTCTCTCAAGCAGTTCTGTTTCTTAATTCCATTCTCCTGTATTTTTCAGATTTCCTCAGGCTTTAAGTATCTTTCTCTCATGCGCAAGTTTTTGGTTTCCTTATTGACCCCAAAACTCTGTTTCTGCCTCACTTCTTCCTTCTTTATATTCTTCTCATTGTTCTCCTTTCTGTGTTCTCCATCTTTCCGTTGCTTTCATCCTCTCAATTTGTTCTTTTCACCTCCTTCCCACCTTTGTCGACCTTGTTATATTTTATTTTCCCAATTCGCCGGCTTAGTTTCTCCATGTTCTTTCTTTCTCTTGCCATTTCTGCCTCTCTGCAGCATATATATCTATTTTAGATTCAGACCGTGGCCTGCCAGCTAACCTCAGGGCTGGAATTGTTTTTGGCTTCTAGCTTGGCACAGCTGGTCACACACATAGATCACCCCAGGCCTACAAAGCAGCCAGATTTATCTTTCACCTTAGATTACTTTTTTCCCCTTCAGGGGGGAGAGGAAATTCCATATCCCTGTGCAAGACCAAGGACAGTTTCAATTCTAAGTCATTGAAAAGGCAAGAGAAATACACCAGGAGTTGGTTTCTGAGCAGCACAAGAGGCCAAGTTGTTCCCCAACCAACAATGCATGCAGACTCTGGTTGTATAATCGTGACTTTGGGGACCATGGGGGAGAGGTTATGGCTTGGTAAATAACCTTTTTAAGCTATGCAAAACACATAAGTATTTGTCGGAAGTCTGACCCTGTGGGGACTCACCCATCAATGTGTATAAGTTGAGTTAAAGAACTCTGCAAATCTCCACTTTGACTTCTGCCAAACACCTGACCCTGGAATAAAGATTGGCCTCAAGCCATAGCTGTATCTCAGCCCGTGAGCAATCCTTCAGACAGAGTTTACCGTATGCTATTCAACATAGCATCTAACGATTGGCCTCAACACAAAATCTGACAACACGCTGTTCACAGACTCCTGCAAACTGGCCTGATGTCTACTTGGCTGCAGCTTTTGCTTTGAAAAGCCTACTTTAAAGGAAAGAGATCATGGGGCTTTTGATTCCTACAAAATGGAAGACAGGAGCAGATGTCTTTGTTGAACCTAGCCCTCATAATTCACCTTGGAATAAGGGAGGTAGATTATTGGAACGTTAATGTCCCCTGCATGTACGCCCAACTTCATGTGAAAACGGTATCCTCCTTTAGTGTTGTTGAGGCTCATGCTAATCTAGCATGTGTGTCGTACGACTCTTGTTATGGGAACAAGACTGCTGGATTCAGGTGGCAGCACCAACGCTTGTGGGTAACTGAGTCAATCCCACACCCTCTGGTAGCTGTTGGCCTAAGCCTTTTGGCGAGCTAGCAGCACTTCACCCAAACCTAGAAAGCAGAGGTGATTTGTGGCAGCCTGACGCATGACACTGTGACTCCTTAGGGAAGTCGTGCTCGGCAGATCTTACCCCTTTCTCTTGTTAGCACAAGTCTCACACTCAACATAGACAAAGAAAACATGCAGGACAGTTTTCAATACATTTATTAAAAAGATTGCAATCTATGATAAAATACATGAGCTGCGATTATTAGAGCGATAAGACATAGCCAATCAGGTACAATAAATTAAAAGAAAACGAACAACCCCAGCATATTGCAAATAATGTGTGTCTAGAAATTCCTACCCCCCAACTTCTTAGCATGTATGCGAGAGCTTGGCAGTGTTATCCCTTTTCTCTGCCCATTCTCAGCCCATGGAAGGAACACCCGCCCCCATACCTGAAAGTAGGGTTCTGCCCCCTGTCTCCTTAGCTGGCTGTAGATTTGGCTAAGTCAGCAACGGAGCAATGAAATGTCATGCAGTGTAAGATGGCCTTCTGGCTGGAATGACATCCCTAATCTTTTTCTGGCCTGTGTTTTTTATTTTATTTTTATAAACTTGTTGACTTCTTAGAAATAGGCCTGACATGATCATGTGCCTAAATGCCAACGCTCTCTACGCACTCTTGTGGCAGCAATATTTAGATGGAATATCTTGTACCACACTGGGCAACCTTAAGCAGAGGTCACTGTGAGATGTGCACTGAAAGCAACAAACAATGCGTTCACAGAATAGCAGCTGATTAGAAAAATAAAACATCCTTGCTAAAATGGTTTAAACTGAATAAATGAGAATAGAGCGTGTAACTAGAGGAAAGTGCACAGGCCTAAGCTGGAACACACGTGCCCAAACAAAGCTCTAGAATTAACCCACATGTGTGCAAAGGTCTAGGACTGTTCCTGGTGAAGCGAGGTCCAGAACCTCTTCAGTGACCAGGATGGGGTGCACTGAGTGTGTCCTCATAGTGGGTGTAGGATACTACCCATACCCCAAGTGAATCACACAGAGAGGTAGTAGCAACGTACAAGGTTTTTGTGAATTATTAATGTGACCATGCCTTTTTCCTGTGCGTCACAGAAAGTGTGAAGGAGCATGGAGACAGGGCTCCCAAGAAATTGAATGAGGACTTTGTTAGCAAAGGGTTGCTGGTTAGTTCTTCATAAGCACTGCCATTTGTTAGACAGTAGGGGTGAGGAGCGAGAATGCTGTTTGTTATTTAAGTTAAGGATGTTTCTAGGCAGGGCCTGTCCTTTTGTCTGCCCGTGATTACTGCTTTAGGAAGGCTGATTACTGGTGCAGATACATGTGCCCTTGTTTTGGACACTCTGGGTGTGAAACTAGCTTCGTTACTACCTCCTGTGAGAGCCATCACCTTGCACAGAGTCTGTATTTGAAGAGCATATAATTGAAAACTAATACAAACAGATTCTGACATGTTAGACACTGAATCAATATCTCCAGTCTGGAAAATGTGTATAAAGGAGGGATCCAAGTCACCCCTCGTTTTATTTTTATTTCGCCCAGGAAGGGGAATGCTTTGTGGAGTACTCAGGGGGTGTTATGTGACCAGGGCTGGTGACTACAAGACAGTCAGTCTGTCACGGTGTAGGTACTCCTCAGACTCGGTGTGATGCAAACAAGGTCCACCTCCTGACACCACCAAGTCACTGATAAAAAACCACAGTGCATTGGAGTAATCAAGCGAGGGAAGGAAGGGGAAGGATCAGCAGGGACGGGATAACTGTAAAGAAAAATACACAGTGTTAATTATCACATTGTCTGTCTATTCTCATAAGGTCTCACTAAAACCAAAACGACCTGGACTGCCCATAACTCATAAGGGCAGAACTAGTCCAAAGCCTGACTATGTTCCATCAGCATCACCAATGGATGCCCCAAGCCACCTACGGCCACGAATAATCACCTAAGGGTCTCACCGCCCTTCCTCCTAAACAATACTACAGTACGTATAACGAAACGAACATGAGGAGAAAGAATAAGGTGAAGAAAATCTATTTTGTACTTCTTCCTATGATTCAGTTAACCCACTAAGCCTTTCGTTAATGTCACGTATCTTTGAAGAAGTACTTCGTTCATATCTCAGTGAATGTTGACAATAATTATTTGTCCCGGCTGTTTGGAATCCTGCAAACAGTAAATCTCATTCTGAATCGCCGCCAACAAAAAGCCAAAAGATTATGTCTCATAAGATCGCCGTTCCTTTATTATGGTACCTCAAAAAGTAAAGTGTTCCAATTTATGACAGTCACCCCCAACCTGGCCGTAAGGAATGCAGAAATAAAGAAAGGCGATAGCCTCCGGCAAGTAGCAAGCTTGCCGCTTACCACCTTCTTAGTACTTGGAATTCGAAAGGAGGAGCAGCTCGGAACTCCTTCTGCCGGTAAAAGGTCAGTTTCCAGGAGGGGGCCATGCTGAATCTCATTCCTCTTTTCGGGCCGCCGATGAATTCCCCCCTGGGGAACGCCGTCCGCTCCTACTTCGTTGAGGCTCCGACCTGCCTCATTAGCACAAATAACGCACACCCTTTCCAGGGTGCGCCGACTTTTACGCGATCTCTACCGCGCTGGGCTTCATGGGAAGTGTAGTCCTTAATGACTACAATCTCCCAATCGGCCCTGTAGGCGCCGGCTAGCACCTGACAGTACGCCCACCTCCAAAGCGCCTCCTAGGGCCAGGTTTAGTGGGATGACAAGCATGAAACCGTTGCACCGCCCTAGGGGCATGAACATTGCCTTCCGGCTCCCATGAATCCTCCTCGGCCTCATACCCTTTCCACGACACCAAGTACCATAACTTACCCCCCCGTAGTTTGGAATCCAACACTTTGCGCACCTCATACTCCAGCTGTCCGTCTCTAACCACCGGAGGCACCGCCCGCCGGGTCGCGGACAGAGCTGGCTTCAAAAGGCTGCAATGAAACACCGGATGGATTCTTAAGGAAGCAGGTAAGTTGAGACGGTAAGCCACAGGGTTTATCTTGCGTACCACCTCATAAGGACCAATGTAACGAGGATGAAAGATGCTACGCATCTTAAAACGTATATACTTGGTGGAAAGCCACACTCGGTCCCCTGGCTGGTACACCGGCCCCTCACGCCGATGTACATCACCCCATTTCTTATACTGTTCCTTGGCTTTATCCAAATTAAGTCGTATTTTCTTTTGCATGGATTGTAGGTTCTTAACCATAGCATGGACAGTAGGTTGATCCGTGACATCCCGAGGTATGATTATGGGCAACATCTCCGCGTGGAACCCTGTGTTAGCACGAAAAGGAGACTCCCTTATCGAGCTATGCCAAGCATTGTTGTACGATAGTTCGGCCAGCCATAGCAATGACACCCACGATTCCTGCGCGTCTTTTGCATAGCACCTCAGATATTTCTTCAGGGTTTGGTTGAGACGCTCCGTCTGGCCATCGGTTTGTGGGTGAAAACTGGTGGATAGGGCGGATTCAATGCGCAGAACCTTGCACCACATGCGCCAAAACCTAGCAACGAACTGGGGGCCTCTGTCTGAAATAATGGTTCTTGGTAAACCATGTAACCGCACCACTTGAGACAGAATTAGATGGGCGGTCTGACTTGCTGTAGGTAGGTTTCTACAAGGGAGAAAGTGACCCATCTTGGTAAGACTATCAATTACCACCATGATAGCATTGTACCCCTGATCCATTGGCAATCCTACCACAAAATCCACGCTGATGGTTTGCCATGGTTTTTCCGGAGTGGGCAAAGGCATCAGCTTGCCCTGGCTCTTCGCGTTTTCTCCCTTGGATCGAGCACATATCTCACACCGAGCTACCCATGTCGCAACGTCCTTAGCCCAACCTTTCCACCTGAAATGTCGTTGAACTATTTGCGCAGTTTTGGTGTACCCCGGATGACCAGCTGTTACCGCATCATGACACCAATTGAAGGCTTGCATTCGAAGTTCAGGTGTTGGTAAATACAAACGATTACCTTGCAACGGTATTCCGTGCTTAAGGGTACGGTCCTGACTTACTTCGGCCCACTCCTTCCACTGAGCAGCAGACTTATGCTTAGAGACCTTTTCTAGGAAGTGAGATATATGAAGGGCACAAAGCACTTTTTCCGGTTGGATGATTGCTTCATCAGGTCTTGAAGTGACGTTCCTCGCGTCCCTTTGTCTAGACAGTGAATCTGCCTTGCGATTGTCGACCCCAGGACGGAAGGTTACTACAAACTCATATTCTGAAAAGAACAGCATCCACCTCATTTGCCGCTGGGTAAGCTGTCTAGCCTCCTTCATATACTGCAGGTTTCGGTGATCAGTATATACCGTGACCGGGTGTTGGGCCCCCCAGAGATAGTGTCTCCATTCCTGAAATGCCTTCTTGATGGCTAGTAGTTCTTTTTCTGCCACCGTATAATTGAGTTCCGCAGCAGATAGCTTCTTAGATAAAAACGCCACCGGATGAAGCTGTCCTGAGGTCTTGTTTCTTTGGGATAACACAGCCCCAATGGCTATATCCGAGGCATCTGCTTCGACTATAAAAGGTACTTCTGGCTGTGGATGCTGAAGTATAGGCGCTGAGCAGAAGGCCTGTTTTAAGAAGCAGAAGGCCTCCTCTGCCTCCTCTGACCAAACAAAAGACACTCCCTTTCTTAGCAACCTTGTTATAGGTGACACAATGTGGGAAAAATGACAGATGAATCTTCTATAGTAATTGGAAAACCCCAGGAAGCATTGCACGTCTCTCACACTAGTGGGCACTGGCCACTCTTGAACCGCCTGTATTTTTCTTGTCGACATGCAGAACCCTTCCGGGCTTAAATCCACCCCCAAGAACTCAACCTTCTGTACATGGAACTCGCATTTGCTCAGTTTGCAATAAAGATGGTGCTGTTGCAATGCTTGGAGTACTAGGGAAACATGTTCCATGTGCCGCTCTAAGGAGGTAGAATACACCAATATGTCATCTATATAAACGATCACAAAGTGGTCTACGTATTCTTTGAGAACATCGTTCAGAAAGTATTGGAAAGCCGCCGGGGCGTTACACAACCCGAACGGCATTACCAAGTATTCAAACAGGCCATAACGGGTCTTAAACGCCGTCTTCCATTCATCCCCTTCACGGATTCTGACCAGATGGTAAGCCCCCTTCAGATCCAACCTTGTATAGATAGTTGCCTCTTTCACCTGTTCCAATAATACAGGAATGAGGGGAAGAGGGTATCTATTCCTTATCGTGTTCTTGTTCAGCATTCTATAATCGATACAGGTTCTCAACTCTTTATTCGCTTTAGCTATGAAAAAGAGTGGAGAAGCTGCCGGAGAACAAGATGGTCTAATGAACCCGATTTCCAGGAAACGGTCCAGATATCTTCGCAAATGTTTGGTTTCTGGGTCTGATAGAGCATATACCCTACAAGAAGGAAGGAGTGCTTCCGGAATCAGATCTATCTTGCAATCGTATATACGATGGGGTGGCAATGTCTCCGCCTGACCTTCGTCGAACAAATCCTTGAACTTGGCGTAAACAGAGGGCAATATCACCGCTTTCTCCACCACTGTGGCCAACTGTAACCCTTGAGCCAACGCTAACGCGGGGGGGTTATCATATAAGGAACCGACTTTCTCACTCCTCACGGACTGAAAACTAACCGTCTTGGCTTGCCAATCGATAACAGGATTGCTCTTTCTTAGCCAGGGCTTTCCCAAAATTATTTCATACTGAGGAGCCTCTATTATATCTAGCCTGATTATTTCTCTGCGTGCCGGAGATACTCCACTGAAAACCAACCCCACATCCTCAGTTTGTTCAGTAAGGGGTCCAGACTTCAGTGGTGTACCGTCAACTGCCAACACAATTTCGGGGTTCTTTCTTGGAATTCTCAGAAGTCCCAGTCTCTTAACCACCCCTTCATCTATGAAATTTCCCGTGGCTCCTGAGTCTATCATTGCCCATACAGGATGGTTTCGATCTTGGGACACCAGCTCTACGGATAACAACAGGTGTGACGCCTTTTCTTCTGGTGGCAAGAGGGTTAAAGAAGTCAACCGGAACCCCGATAGGGGTTCTATAAAGGGCAAATCCTCTTTCTCTGATATCTTCCCTGACGTCACCGCGGCCTTTTGAGTGGGGGAGTAGGAGAACCTTTTTCTTGGTTTTTGGGGACATTCTCTCACATAATGACCCTTCCTGCCACAATACATGCACAACCCCTGTACCCTCCTACTCTCTTTTTCGGCCTTTGACAGAGGTGCCCTAACGGCTCCCACTTCCATAGGTTCCCCGCATAAATCAGGGGAATTAGGAACTGGTCGCCCCTCTCTTTCTGGAATGACCGGCCGCCTATCACCCGCTCTACGCTCTCCCCTTCTCTCTGCTAGCCGATGATTCAATCTCAAGGTAAGGTTCACAAGTTCAGTACACGTGGAAGGCTGTGGATCTATTTGGGCTAGGATATCCTTCATGTCGTCTCTTAATCCTTGATAATAGAGAGACATTCTCTTCTCCTCTGGCCACTCTGATTCCGCTACCAGTCTATTGAAGGTGGTAAGATAAGTAACCAGGTCAGACCTCCCCTGTCTCAGTTCCAGCAGTTCTCTATCAGCACTAAAGGTGGTTGTTCTGTGATCAAACACCTTCTCAAAGGCCGACCGAAAGGCATTCCAATCCGATAATAATGGGTCATCGTTTCTAACTAACGGCACTGCCCAGTTGGCTGCATCTCCCGAGAGATAAGAAATAGCGAACATTACCCTGGAAAGGTTAGAGGGAAAAGACGCCGGTCTACATGAGAATTGAAGAGACAACTGCGTTAAAAAAGCCTGAACTTTCCTGGGGTCCCCTGAAAACCGTTCCGGACTGGCCAAAGGAATTGGAGGGGAGACGTTCACGGTTATCTGCGGTGTAGATGCTGAGGCATCGAAGGGATTCCTAGTAAGCCTTTCTACCTTGTCCCTTAGTGCCGCTGCCTCCACCCTAGAATCTGCCAACTCTTGCTGCACTAACACTAACGCCTGTAATACATCATCCATAGATGCCATCTTTGCATTACACCGAGCAGGAGGAGTATTATTCGTGGGTGCGTTATTCTGTCACGGTGTAGGTACTCCTCAGACTCGGTGTGATGCAAACAAGGTCCACCTCCTGACACCACCAAGTCACTGATAAAAAACCACAGTGCATTGGAGTAATCAAGCGAGGGAAGGAAGGGGAAGGATCAGCAGGGACGGGATAACTGTAAAGAAAAATACACAGTGTTAATTATCACATTGTCTGTCTATTCTCATAAGGTCTCACTAAAACCAAAACGACCTGGACTGCCCATAACTCATAAGGGCAGAACTAGTCCAAAGCCTGACTATGTTCCATCAGCATCACCAATGGATGCCCCAAGCCACCTACGGCCACGAATAATCACCTAAGGGTCTCACCGCCCTTCCTCCTAAACAATACTACAGTACGTATAACGAAACGAACATGAGGAGAAAGAATAAGGTGAAGAAAATCTATTTTGTACTTCTTCCTATGATTCAGTTAACCCACTAAGCCTTTCGTTAATGTCACGTATCTTTGAAGAAGTACTTCGTTCATATCTCAGTGAATGTTGACAATAATTATTTGTCCCGGCTGTTTGGAATCCTGCAAACAGTAAATCTCATTCTGAATCGCCGCCAACAAAAAGCCAAAAGATTATGTCTCATAAGATCGCCGTTCCTTTATTATGGTACCTCAAAAAGTAAAGTGTTCCAATTTATGACAGTCACCCCCAACCTGGCCGTAAGGAATGCAGAAATAAAGAAAGGCGATAGCCTCCGGCAAGTAGCAAGCTTGCCGCTTACCACCTTCTTAGTACTTGGAATTCGAAAGGAGGAGCAGCTCGGAACTCCTTCTGCCGGTAAAAGGTCAGTTTCCAGGAGGGGGCCATGCTGAATCTCATTCCTCTTTTCGGGCCGCCGATGAATTCCCCCCTGGGGAACGCCGTCCGCTCCTACTTCGTTGAGGCTCCGACCTGCCTCATTAGCACAAATAACGCACACCCTTTCCAGGGTGCGCCGACTTTTACGCGATCTCTACCGCGCTGGGCTTCATGGGAAGTGTAGTCCTTAATGACTACAATCTCCCAATCGGCCCTGTAGGCGCCGGCTAGCACCTGACACAGTCTACCACATTTGAGAGGACATCACCTGAAGTCTGCATTTACAGCTGGAGTGGGTAAGGGTCTGCCTACCGCATAGACGCTGCCTGCCTGCTGAGAGAGAGGATTCTGCATGGCTTTACAGGAGGAGAAACTGTCAAAGAGGAGAATCCAGTGTGCTTCTGATGTGGTGAATCACCAGGCTGAGGGACTGCCGAGTGGTGATACATGTGTACAAGGGTTCCCCTGTCTGCCTAAATTGTTCTTTACTCTGACCTCATTAAGCCACCCACAGAAATTGAGCAAGATCGCGACCTGCGATGGCTGGGTGACTGGTACTGCTGTTGCCTACATTGGAGCCCGAATGCTTCAACGCTGAGATGAGTGCCCTGGTCGGCCAGGAGGCCATACCTGCCGAACCCATCCACGTGGTCGAGAGCGGCCTGGAGAATGCTCCTGTCATATCTGTGTCTCATCTGGACCTGGCCTAGGATGGTCCACAACTGCTGAGGACAAAAGCTACTAGAGGGAGCTGTTCAACGGAAATACCCAAAGTCTTCAAGTCCCAAGAGCGTCCGCAGCCGTGATGGCTGAGAAGCTGCTGCGACAGGAAGAGGACCGCTGCATTCACCCATCCCGCACCCCTTCCCCTGCAGACTGCAACGTCCTGATGCGGGCAACTGTGGGGGCTTGAGAACTGTGTGAGAAGAAAGACTGAATTGCACGCTGATGCCGGCTGCATTAACTAGGCCTTTCTCTATGACTATCTCAGTTAAAAGCCACTTAACAAGGCACATGTGCCTTGAGGATGATTGAGCGAGCTCCAGCCAGTGGTGGATTTTAACTCTATGTTGTGTTCCCCTAATTGTACTGTGTAACACTACTGTTAAAGTGTGTTTTTATTCCACGCACTACCCCATATGAAGTCTTTGGCTGCTCGCCTGTGCTATTTCGAGAGTCACGAGCAGAAAACGTGTGCTTTGCAAATTTTGCAAAGACATAGACGGATAGGCTACAGGAACAGGGGCAAAGGATCTCTGTTCGCATGGTTGGGGGCCTGCAGCCCCTTTATGTCTTGTTGACCCCAATAGGGTTGGACAGCTGCAGCAAGCGGAGGGAGATCTGGAAGTGCCAGTTTCAGCTATCTAGCACAGAACAACAAGCTCATCGTAAAAGCATCATTATCTTCACAGCTGAATGGCAAATATTAGACTGGTGGGAGTAAACCTTGACACCCTATCTTTGGAACAGTTGGGGCATCTGTGTTTGGAGAGAGTGGATGGTAGCAAAGAAATTGATCCATTCTGGCGAGTGTACCTCATAGGAACCCAAGTATGGGAGTTCTGTGGGGTGAGGCTTTCTTAGCCCCTTAGCTCGGGTTTCCCCAGACTCACCCAAAGTGTGTCCCCACATCAGCTTTCCAGTATTTCCCCAAGACGATTCCCTCTTGGATTTCAAGAGTACCAATGTCTCCAACTACTGGAATCATTCTCTCAGGAGGGATAAGTCTGACTGAGACCTTGAACATGCAGTTAGCACTACAGAAAGCTAAAAGCTAGGGCTGAGGAAAGAAGACATGGGAGATAAAGAGGGAGAAGTTGAGATAAGCTTGCAAGGAACAAGAGGAAAGGAGAATGGAGGAATCGACCGAAGAAGAAACAAGAAGGGAAAGAGAAAAAGGGAACACGAAAGGCAGGAAAAGAATAAGAATTGGAGAGATAGTGAATAGCCTTATAAAAAGAAAGGATCAGGAATGCATGAGATACAGCTATGTCTGTGGAAACCCGTTTTTCTTTCTGAGTTTGCAGACATACCTCCCAAAAGAGCTTGGGCACATGTATGTAAAGACCAGAATATTTTGTATTGTGAAGAAATGGGGTGTATTACATGATCTGGCTGTACAACCCCTTTAGGTCTAGTAGGCTTTGTCTGTAAAACTCTCAGCTCAATCCTAGGTAGCTGTGGCTCCGAGCAGCAACGCTTACACAGAGGAATAAGAGTTAAGCATTTAAACAACACCAACGCATTTGAAGAAATTGACACAACACTCAAGAATTCCAACACCAATTTATAAAAAGAGACTGTATTTTTATACGAATTTAGACACTAGAACAAAAAAGATCCACCAGGAGGTTCCATAGATATTGATTTTACTAGCAATACTAAAGCAATTTTACTCAAAAGTGAACAAGCCTTGGTAGAGTCAACGAATTGGATGCTTAGAAAATGTTTCCAAGAAAATGTAAGTGTCAATGCAGTTGGTTGGAAGCACTTGGGGCAACCATCTCCGATGAGCCAAGAGAACCAGCAAGTTCATTCAAAAATGAAACAGTCCTTCAGCAGTTTCAGGCACTTTATCCATGTTGCAATAGATTCCTATGGAGTGGTCCTGATGCAAGGGATGAAGGATGCTGAAGATGCTCCAAGGATGCTGTGGATGTAACGCAGTTGATGGGGTTCTTCCTGCAGAGATACCTTGGTCCACGAAGAGGGTGAGGGGGTCCTGGTTGAAGGGTTGACGCCGTCCTGTCTGGTCTGGCCGAAGTCCAGTCGCCGGTTGTCACAGTCACAGGCAAATCATTCTTGGGTCAATTACCTCCTTTTGGAGGGTCCCAGCAACTCTCCGACAGCACTCCTGGGTTCAACAAACTCTGGTGCAACTCTACGTCGGGGCTTGGCCCTTGGTGCTGCGCGGTGGTAGGGGGTTGAAGACTTTGGGTGGCCAACTTGCCCCAGCAGGCTTCTTCAGTTGTTATTCCTCTGCTGCGAACAAGAGGCCAGTCAGCTGGCCCTTGGAGTCTCTTGGCTTGACTGGGCTCTGGAGACAGCTTCTCCTTGAGCAGGACACGGCAGGCACAGTCCCTCTCCGCTAGCCACCAGGTGCAGTCCTCGTCGGTGCATCCTCTGTTTGCTGGTCCTAAGATGCCGCAGGGCAGTCCTTCTTCAGTCTTTCTTCTAAGTCAATCGAGATCTGAGTTCTGGGTGCCAGGGGTGCCCTTTTTATGCTCAGTGTAGTAAGCTGGGTTCTGGTTGTCGTACCCCCACTTTCTTGCCTGGTGTTAGTATGTTTTGGACTGTAGTGCACAGGGATCCTGCTAACCAGGACTCCAGTGCCAGTGCTCTCTTCCCTAAATGTAGGTTGTTGGTAACTTTACACACCCACAATTCACATACTGTAAGTCCCTAGTAGATGGTATCTAGGTACACAGGGCCTTGGTACACCAGGGGTCCCCCATGAGCTGCAGCATATATTATGCCACCCATGGGAGCCCATGCAAACTGTGACTGCAGGCCTGCCATGACAGCCTGCGTGATAGGGTGCATGCACCCTTCCACTGCCAAACCTGACCCCTGCACTTAGACATTATAAGTAACCCTTTAGTAGGTCCTTCAGCCCAAGGGCAGGGTGCGTGTCTCTAAGTGTGAGGGTACCGCTGCTTGAGCAGGGTGCCCCTACAGACTCCAGGCCAATTCCTGGACTCTGTAAGAGCGGGGAAGCCATCTTAAGGTATTTAGTGGACAGTGGCCAACTACATGATAGCTTCTCTGAACCTAGGCATGTTTGGTATCAAAAATGTTGGAATCATGCAACTACACCAATTCCAATGTTAGTTGCATGATACCATGTATTCTGGAGGTTCCTTAGGGGTCTAGCTTTTAGCCCACGCTGCTGCTGACCACAGACACTGTTCTGCCCTCCTGCTGGTGAACCAGGCTCAGGCCGGAGGAGCAGAACAAAGGATTTCCTGCAAGGAAGAGATGTGACTACCTCTCCGTGTGTATTAGGAGCCTGATTTATACTTTTTTAGCGCCGCATTTGTGTAATTTTTTAACGCGAAAGCAGTGCAAATTTACAAAAAATAATAGAATTTTGTAAGTTTGCACCGCTTTTGCGTCATTTAAGCATCAGAAAATGATGCAAATGCAGCGCTAAAAAAGTATAAATCAAGCCCTAGGTGTCTAAGAGCTGGGGTGGGATGACCTCTGAGCACCACCAGACTGCTTTGAAGGACACATTTGGTGCCCTCCTTGCATAAACCGATTTGCAGCAGTTAAGGAACCCCCGGTTCCCACTATGGCACGAAACTACACAAAGCACAGTGGAGTGACCACCCCCCTGCCCAGCTCCTCCCTTAAGGAGTTGCACAGAGCTCTGCCAGGTGGCCACTAGATTCTACCATCTTGAAAATAGGATGTGCAGAGGCCCCTGGGAGTATTTGACTTGTCAGGCCAGGTAGATTATATCCCTGACCCCTCTGATAGGTGGGTCACTGCAGAGAGTGTCCAACCCCCTTTTAGGGTTACTTAAGGGCTCCCTCGCAGGTCGGTGCCCAGATTCTTCGAGCAAGACTCTTCAAGACATACTGTGCGCCTCGCCTCTGGAACCGTTGCTGGTCTTCGTTGGAACCGAACAAGTCTGCTTCTGGTGGGAAGGCACCCACTGCAACATTGTTTCTCCGGATTCTGCAACATCCAAGGCTGTGCATCCTCCAGGGTCACAAGGGCTTTGTTTGCACCAGGAAGCATGAAGGAATCTCCCTTACAGTGAACTATTCACTCCCCTGCAACCGCAGGCACCTCAAGACAACGTCGACCGAGCTGGCGGGGTCGGATGTCCATGGACATCCGAACATCCTGCAACAGAGGTAGTAAGTCTGTGGCCTCCACTGGGTCCTGCTTGTCTTCTATCCAAATTGGGAGACTGTCTGCCCCGTCTCCTGCCACTGGGCTGACACCCCTATGCACCGCTACTGTTGCACTTGCCAAGACTTTTTGACTCTTCCTATGGGAGACCTTCAGGCTCCCAGAAGCCCTCGCCTCCAGCACTCTGCAATGTGAAGATCAGCCTTTGTCCTGCAGCTCCTGCGACATGGGACTTCGGTTTTGTTGTGCTGGTAAGGCCTCTTTGTGACTCTGTGTCCAGCACCTGTGTGTCACTCGTGGGGTGCTCTGGAGGAAGCTGGCTCTGCATATACTATATCAAAATGAGATATAGTGTGCACAGAGTCCAGGGGTTCCCCAGAGGCTTATCAGAGTGTAGTGCAAAGCATTTGTTGTACACACAAAGGCAATAAGTGAAGCACACACTCAATGACTAATTCCAGGCCAATGTTTTTTATATAGCAAACATATATTGTATTACTTTACTTCGAGAACCACAAGATTCAAGTTGCAGGTAAGTACATGTGCAAGTAAGTATCCAACATATGTATCAATACCACTTTGTTTAGAATTGGCAAGTTATACGGGTTACAAATAGATAGTAATAATCTGTTTTAAAAGTTGACAGTGCAATTTTCAGAAACAGTTCTAGGTGGGAAGAAAAGTTAGCACAGTTTCGAGGTAAGTACAAGACTTACCGTTCCAGTCTCCGGGTGTTAGGAAGTCCACAGGTTGGGGTTCAAGTTAACCCCAAACACCCACCACCAGCAACATGGGCCGGCCAGGTGTAGAGGTCAAAGATGAGGTTGATTTAACGTGGGCTCCAATGGACACTGGGGGCACTCAGAATCAGGCCTGCTTGCAGGTAAGTACCCGCGTCTTCGGAGGGCAGACCTGGGGTGTTTAGAGGAGCACCAGAGGGGGTGTGAGGGGGCACAGGTCAGCACCAAACACACACCCTCAGCAGGGCGGGGGCGGCCGGATGCAGGGTGCAAACACAGTATTAGGCTCCCATTGCTTTCCTATAGGGAGACCCCGGGAGGTCGCAAAGATGCTGCAGGTGAAGTCCAGGGGGTCGGTTCCAGGAAACCAAAGGCTGGGCAAGGAGCAGGGCTGCCTGCTGGACGTTACTGCACCAAAGGTTGAATTCCAAAAGGCCAGGGGTCTGTTGGTGCAGGGGTACCTTTTGGCATCTTCGTCCGGTTCTGTTGCGGTCAGGGGTTCCTCCGGATTCAGGCTGCAGGTATCGTTGTGTTGGACAGGAAGGGTCAACCCAGGGTGGGCACCTGCTCAGAATCGCCTGGGGACCATCTCTAGGCAGTTGGGCCACCTGGACACGGCCAGGGGCGTCGGGTGCACAGTGGGCAGGACTTGTGGATCTGGGGCGGTTCTGGAGTCCTTGGATGGAGTTTCTTCTTGGACAGAGCCGCTGTCAACAGGAGTTCTTGGTCCTCTGTGATGCAGCAGTCCTCTGGAGGCTTTTCAGAGGTCGCTGGTCCTGCAGGATACATTGCCTTCTTTTAGGAGGGCTTTAGAAACTGGAGGCAGGACGGTAGAGCTGGGGCCAAGTCATTTTGCGTCTTCCGTCTTCTCTGCTTGGGTTCAGCTTAGCAGTCCTTCTTCTTTCTTCTTGTGAGGTCGCCAGGAATCCGACATGTTAGGTTCAGGGGAGCCCTAAATCGTGGATTTAGGGGCATTACAGGGGTCACGGGCTGTAGCCGATGGTTACTGGATCTGAGGGTGGCTACACTCTTCCTGTGTCCACTCTCTTTGGGGATGGGGACAAAGACCTATTCCTATTGGCCCCTGTCCTCCAAACCAAGATGGAGGATTGTGCAGGGATGGGGGTCACCTCAGCTCTGGACACCTTAGGGGTGGCCCCAGCTGAGGTGGTCACTCTTCCTTGCTTTCCCTAATTTTCCCGCCAGACCTGCCGCCAAAAGTGGGGCTTTGGCAGGGGCGTGGGCAACTCCACTAGCTGGAGTGTCCTGGGACACTGTAACAAGAGGCCTGAGCCTTTGAGGCTCACCGACAGGGGTTACGGTTCCTGCAGGGGGGAGGTGTGAAGCTCCTCCACCCAGTGCAGGCTTTGTTTCAGGCCACAGAGAGCACAAAGGCTCTCACCCCATGTTGTCAGAAACTGGTCTGGGAGTGGCAGGCTGGCACAGACTGGTCAGTCCTCCACTAGCAGTTTGGCCAACATACAGGGGGCATCTCTAAGATGCCCTCTGGGTGCATTTTCCAATAATTCCAACACTGGCATCAGTGTGGGTTTATTGTGCTGATACGTTTGAGACCAAACTTCCCAGTATTCAGTGAAGGCATTATGGAGCTGTGGAGTTCATACAAACTCCCAGCCCATGTACTCTTTATGGCTACCCTGCACCTACAATGTCTAACAGTGGACCTAGACACTGTAGGAGTATATTGCTCATGCAGCAGTGCCCTTACCTGTGGTATAGTGCACCCTGCCTTAGGACTTGAGGGCTTGCTAGAGGGGAGACTTACCTATACCACAGGCAGTGGTTGGTGGGCATGGCACCCTGAGAGGGGTGCTGTAGGAGGCTGGCCTGGTTTGTAGTAGGTACCAAAGGTACTTACAACTTATACCAGGTCCAGTTATCCCTTATTAGTTTATGTAGTCCGTGTCTAGAAGCCAGGCTCTCTAGAGGTAGTGTGGATGAGCAGCCAAGGCCTAACTAGGAGACATGCAAAGCTCATGCAATATCACTTCAGTCACACAGTACTCACACACAAGAAAGACAATACTCAATGTTACCAAAAATAAAGGTACTTTATTTTGGTGACACAAATGCCAAAAATACCTTAGAGACTATACTCCTTTAGGAGGTACGTAATATACACAGTATATACACTAGAATCCAAAAACAGGTAAGTAAACAGAAAACAGTGCAAATTGTGAAAATCGCAATAGGTTGCAATGGGCCTAGGGGGAACACAAACCATATACTAAAATATTGGAATGCGAAAGTTGCTCTCCTACCTCGACAAGTGAACTGTGTAACCAAAGGTAAGTAATAGAACCCACCCCAGAGCCCAGGAATACAGGAGTAAATCCCAGTAAGTTTCCTGAAACACACAAGAAGTCGCGATAGAAGATAATGCAAGAACCAGAAGAGACTGCAAGATACCAACAATGGATTTCCAGACCTGAAGACCTGTGGAAGAAGGGGACCAACTCCAAGAAGCACTGAAGAGTCCAGGGAGAACAGGAGCCCCAGCTAACGTGGATGAAGGTGCAAAAGAAGAACCACCAGAAGACTAAGGGGGTGATTCTAACCCTGGCGGTCGGTGATAAAGCAGCGGCCAACCCACCAACAGGCCGGCGGTCCAAAAAATGGAATTCTGACCCTGGCGGGAACCGCCAACACAGCCCGCCACATTAACACTCCGACCGCCACGGCGGTACAAACAGCGCGGCGGTCACCGCCAACAGCCAGGCGGCAGACAATGTACCGCCCACAGTATTACAACTCACCAATCCGCCACCTTTTCCGGGGCGGGAGCCCCGCCGATAAAAACACGGCGGAAACAGACTACGGACGGGAAAACGCTCACCAAAACACACTCCACGAGTACGGAGGACAGCATGGAACCCGAATTAAACATCCTACCTGCTCTCGTCTACCTTCTCATCTACCACGAGTACGAACGCTGGCGCAGACGACAACGGTGAGTACTGCACCTACGACACACGGGAGGGGGGAGGAGGAAAGGTTACGGGCACACACATATGCGACCCCCACCCCCCCAAACTATGTACACACCAATGCAGAGCAACAATGCACAGTGACACCACCCAAACCCCCCTGAAAAATGCAAAGACATAATTAAATTGTGAAGAAAAATTTATATAAAAAATAGACTCTGATATGTATCGGTCAACTATGCAAAATATCCATAACAAAATAATACTATACACACTGCCATGGAGAACCGAGGCAATTAGTCCTCTACATCAAAGTTAAATAGAACAGTCCGTGGGTTACAGTGTAGCGACACAAGGGCAAAGCCCACACAGGAGACCTGAGTCCTTTGGAGAGAACACTGCAGGGGCATCTGATGAAAAAACTACAGGCACCTCAGGGGGAAGGGAAGGGGGGGGCACCACAGCCACATGAGTCCACGACGCCAGATCCACGAAGGGGCCACCATGCCCACTGTGCCATCCTGGGGAGTGCAAAGCCACAGTCTCTGAAGTCTCTACAGTGGGTGGGTTTCCCACTCTGCCATCCTGGGGAGTGCAAAGCCACAGTCTCTCAAGTCTATACAGTGGGTGGGTTGCCCACTCTGCCATCCTGGGGAGTGCAAAGCCACAGTCTCTCAAGTCTCTACAGTGGGTGGGTTGCCCACCCTGCCATCCTGGGGAGTGCAAAGCCACAGTCTCTCAAGTCTCTACAGTGGGTAGGTTGCCCACTCTGCCATCCTGGGGAGTGCAAAGCCACAGTCTCTCAAGTCTCTACAGTGGGTGGGTTGCCCACTCTGCCATCCTGGGGAGTGCAAAGCCACAGTCCATCAGGTGGATGACAGTCTCCACTGGTCAAGGAGGAGGCATGGTGGGCACAGTGAACCATAAACAGTGCTTGACAGGACGGGCCCAGCGGAGCGGTGCTTGACAGGAAGGGCCCAGCGGAGCGGTGCTTGAGACGGCGGGGCCCAGCGGAGCGGTGCTTGAGACGGCGGGGCCCAGCGGAGCGGTGCTTGACAGGAAGGGCCCAGCGGAGCGGTGCATGACAGGAAGGGCCCAGCGGAGCGGTGCATGAGACGGCGGGGCCCAGCGGAGCGGTGCATGACAGGAAGGGCCCAGCAGAGCGGTGCATGACAGGAAGGGCCCAGCAGAGCGGTGCTTGAGACGGCGGGGCCCAGCGGAGCGGTGCTTGAGACGGCGGGGCCCAGCGGAGCGGTGCTTGACAGGAAGGGCCCAGCGGAGCGGTGCATGACAGGAAGGGCCCAGCGGAGCGGTGCTTGAGACGGCGGGGCCCAGAGGAGCGGTGCTTGAGACGGCGGGGCCCAGCGGAGCGGTGCATGACAGGAAGGGCCCAGCGGAGCGGTGCTTGAGAAGGCTGGGCCCAGTGGAGCGGTGCTCTTCTGCACGGCGGGCCCTGTTCAGCGGTGCCTATCTTCACGGCGGGGCCCTGTTCAGAGGTGCTCTTCTGCACGGCGGGGCCCTGTTCAGCGGTGCTCTTCTGCACGGCGGGCCCTGTTCAGCGGTGCTCTTCTGCACGGCGGGCCCTGTTCAGCGGTGCCTATCTTCTCGGCGGGGCCCTGTTCAGCGGTGCTCTTCTGCACGGCGGGCCCTGTTCAGCGGTGCACATCCAGTAGGTTCAAGGGAGCCAGACCTGGGCTGGACTCCCTGCTCAGTCGCCCTCCGACCGTGATGTTTTTGGACCCTTCGGTGACGGAGTCCTGGGCCCTTTGGTGTCCTCCTCTACAGCTGGGATGTGGCATGTGGGGCCCACCTGCTCCGCGCTCCTGCTGGCTGACTTCTCCGCCCTGCTGCCCTTACGCTCCTTAGATGGGGTTCTCGGGCCCTTGCCTCCCCTAGATGTTGTGGCTGGTGAAGTGGGCGAACTCTGCTCCTTGGGGGCAGCCGTGTCAGTCCTCGCACGGCGGCCCTTGTGTTTCCTGGTCCTCTTGCCGGGGGGGGTCTGGATGTGTCCTTGCTGCTGTTGGAGGTGTCACTGCTGGCAAAGGGTGGACTCCAGAACCCATGCACAACAGTGACACCCGAAGCTGGGCTGGTGGTGGCTGTGGTGCTCTTGGGACTCTTTGCAGATGGAGGGGGTAGGTCATCGGAGGGAAAGAGGTCAAGATTAGCCAGGAAAAGTTTTTTAGGGCCAAGGTAAAGGGTAGGAGAAGTGGTGATGGGAGTGGAGGAAGAGGATGTGGTTGTAGGAGAGTCAGGTGTGCTGTCATTGGGTGAAGGTGCAGGTGCTGTAGGCTGTCATGAGGTGGATGTCTGTTGGGTGGGTGGCTGCCTGCGTTTGTGTGTCTTGGAAGAGGTGGTGACAGACACAGTGGGAGAGGACACAGGGGACGTGTAAATGGCAGTGGGGGTGGTGACTGCACGCGTGCGGACTGTACAGGAGGGTGTGGTGGTGATGGAAGCACTGGCTGATGTTGGTGTGCATGCAGGTGTGAGTGTAGACGTCACAGGGAGGGAGGAGGGAGACGAGGAGGAGGGGGACACAGGGGTGGTAGTGACTGTTGGAATGTCTGCATCTGGGTATTGCTTGGGTGAGTGTTTGTGGGATCTGTGGTGCTTTTGTCTGGATGAGCTGCCCTTGGGTGTTGAGGTGTGTGCAGGCTGGTCAGATGGTGTGGATGGGATAGGCTGAGGAACAGGAGACAGAGACAGGGTGGAGGCAGTCAGAAGAGGGAGGCTGGAAACAGGGACAATGGCTGCCGTCAGTGCTGAGGCCAGAGCAGTGAACGATCGTTGATGGGCAGCCTGACCCGAATGAATGCCCTCCAGGTAGGCATTGCTCCGATGCACCTCCCTTTCTACCCCCTGGATGGCATTCAAAAGGGTAGTCTGCCCAACAATGAGCGTCCTCACAAGGTCAATGAGCTCCGCACTGAGGGCAGCAGGGGTGACAGGGGCAGGGGCTGATGTGCCTGGGGCGAAGGAGACGCCCGCCTTCCTGGGCGAGCGGGCAAGGAGCGTAGGCTGAGGGGCTGCAGGGAGGGCGGGGCTGGTGCGCTGGGTGGCGGCTGTACCTGTAGAGGCGGGGGGCACGGATGTTGCCGCCACCGCTAGGGAGCACCCATCCGAGGACGTGTCTGTGTCGCTGCTCTCACCACCGGTCCCCGTTGTGGTGCTCCCCTCGCCCTCCGGCTCACTGGTGCCCTCGGTGTCTGTTCCTGGGCCCACCGGGCCCTTGTGGCTTGCAGCTCCCTCGTGCTCGGATGCCAAATCTCCTCCGCCTGATGATGCTAATGCACACATGCACAAGAAGATGAAAAAGAAGGGTGGGGGGAGAAAAAGAAGACCTGGTTGAGTGCATGCAATGTCAACACCGTTGGCGGAGAGGACAGACACAGGAGCCGCATGCACTATGCCGCGCATTCGGGGTACACTACTCAGTACTTCTGACTCAGACAACAGGTCAAGAGACGACAAACGCGCACATGTGTGAGGCTGGGCCATCAATAACTGTACTTGTCACCCTACAGAGGTGGGGGCCGGGAGCACAGGGCCATGCCTAAGGGAGAGGACTACACTACAGAAAGCGCCCTGGCCTAATGTCACCCACAACCCTCCTCCCCCACCCAGACGCCTCCACTGCGCAGAAAGATAGCAGAATGTGCTGATACTCACCCCCTTGTGTCTGCTGTGATGCTCTCAAGCGCCCATCCAAATCAGGGTAGGCCACCGCCAGGATCCGGGACATCAGGGGGGTCAGGGTACGACTGGCACCCCTCCTAGGTTGGGAGGCCATCCCCAGCAGTGACTCGGCGGTCTTCCTGGTTCCGCGGCGGATGTCCTCCCACCTCTTGCGGCAGTGGGTGCCCCGTCTGACGTGGACCCCCAGGGCCCGGACTTCCTTGGCGATGGCACGCCAAATCTCGACTTTCTGATGGGCGCTGACCTATGTGACATGTACAGGGTGGGAAGGAAACATTAATCAACTTACTGCATGTTAGATGTGATTGGCCCCCCCTCCCCAACCTTGCAATATAGCACATGCTCTCATCTGTCGTGCGTTGCACTCCTCATTCGCCCCCCACCCCACCAACTTACATCCACCCCACTCCACACAGGCATCGCCCATTCCATGTGCACCCGGTGTACTCACCTGTTGGTCTGGAGGACCGTAGAGTAACGCATACTGGGGGAGGACCCCATCCACGAGCTTCTCCAACTCTTCAGACGTGAAGGCAGGGGCCCTTTCCCCAGTCACAGCAGCCATTGTCTCTTCCAGACCGAGTTCACAGCAGCACTTGCAGTATAGGTCCTCTCCTGTGGATGATCAGGTCTCGAGTGATTAAGCAGATAGAAAATGGCGGTCACGCCCGCGGCGGGGCGTACCGCGGCGGTGCGTACCGCGACCGCCGGCGCACATCGTCATTGGCTCCTGAAACCCATAGGCTTCAATGTTATCCAATGCGGCTCCGTATAGCGGTCTTCGACCGTCTACCGCCACGGTGTGCTCCGCCAGCGCAGTGACCTCACATCTCATTGTCCCACTTCACAGGTCAGGCAGCCGCCATTTCAAGGGCCCACATGGCATAATTTCTACTGCGACACACAGGCCTAGGCCTTGCATTGCCACACATACACGCCTTTCAATACATAGATAACCGTGTGCTATGCAAGCTGTGGTGAACGTACCAGTGATTAGCTTGACTCTGTGCTCCATGTTGTCCTTCCTAGGCACCGTCCGCTGGGACTTGCGAGGAGAAGGATGAATCCTCGCGTGTACCGACCGCTGGTGGACCTGTCGACAATGGAAGAACGCCACATCATACTACGATACCGACTTGACCGTGCCACTATCCATGAACTGTGTGCCCAGCTGGAGCCAGCCCTGATGTCCCCCATCCGCCAACCCACAGGAATTCCCCCTCTGGTGCAGGTGCTGTCAGTCCTCCATTTTCTTGCAAGTGTCTCATTCCAGACAACAGTGGCCATGTCATCTGGAATGTCTCAGCCAATGTTTTCTAAAGTTTTGTCTAGAGTGTTGTCTGCCCTGACGAAACACACGCGGAGTTACATTATTTTCCCTGAGGAGGTTGATTTGCCCACTGTGAAGGGTGATTTTTATGCCCTTGGACATATTCCCAACATAATTGGTGCCATTGATGGGACCCATGTAGCCTTAGTCCCCCCAAAAGACGATGAGCAGGTGTACAGAAACAGGAAAAGTTACCATTCTATGAACGTCCAGGTGGTCTGTTTGGCTGACCAGTACATCTCCCATGTGAATGCCATGTTCCCTGGTTCAGTGCATGACGCGTATGTGATGCGTAATAGCAGCATCCCTTATGTGATGGAACAGCTACAGAGACAACGTGTGTGGCTAATAGGTGACTCTGGTTACCCCAACCTGCCTTGGCTATTGACCCCAGTGAGGAATCCCCGGACCAGGGCTGAGGAACGGTACAATGAGGCCCATGGGCGAACTAGGAGGATCATAGAAAGGACCTTTGGCCTCCTGAAGGCCAGGTTTAGGTGCCTGCATATGACAGGGGGATCCCTGATGTACTCACCAAAGAAGGTGTGCCAGATCATCGTGGCCTGCTGTATGCTTCACAATCTGGCATTGCGACGTCAGGTGCCTTTCCTGCAGGAGGATGGTCCAGATGGTGGTGTTGAAGCAGCTGTGGAGCCTGTGGAGAGTGAAGAGGAGGAAGACTCAGAGGACGACACAGACAACAGGGACAGAGTTATCCAACAGTATTTTCAGTAGCACACAGGTAAGAATCACACACGCCATTTTCATTTTCCTGAAAGCCTCCAGCTTCTCAACTTTGTCTATGACCCCCCAGTTCTTTTAAAATGATGTTTGATTTTCCCTTCCCTTTTCAGTGCTGTATGACCCACTGCGTGACTTCTGCTTGGTTAGCCCATGGACTAATGCTTATTGATCTCGGTATGTGTTCAGCACAAAGTTAACAGAACATAATTGATCGGTAATGTGTTATACAGTTGTAAATAATACAGCCTGACTCCAGCATGATTTCAGTGCATTGAGTGATTTATTTTTGGTGCTAGATAATGGTACATGATATTAACACGGTGATGGGTGGGGGTGGAGTAATGTCCATGGCAGAGTCCAGTTCTCAGTCTCACAGGTGCATTGTCCATATGCCTGTGGAAGGATGGAGCAGGGGCAGTTCAAGGTTGGACAGGGTGGCAATGTGGGACAGTGGGATGACTTCAGGGGGTATCTCATGCTGGCGGGGGTCTTGACATCCTACTCTGTCTTTTTTTTGGATCTCAGGCTCCTCTTGCGGGGTGGTTGTTCTTCAGCAGGAGGTGGGGTTCTGGTGGCCTGTCGTTGTGGTGGGGCCTCCTGTCCACTAGCGCCGGCGGAGGTGGTAGGCTGTTCCTGGTCCGGGCTAGTGACAGGGGCCCTGTGTGGTGCCACATGGTCCCGCAACGTGTCTTCTATCCGGTTGAGGGCCTGGACTATGCTCCCCATAGCGGTAGAGATGTTGGTGAGATGATTGGTGAACCCCATGTAGCGTTCCTCCTGCTGTGCCTGGATCTCCTGGAACCTGGCCAGTACCGTCGCCATCGTCTCTTGGGATTGGTGGTAGGCTGCCATGATGGTGGTGAGGGCCTCTTGGAGAGTCGGTTCCCTGGGCCTCTCCTCCCCCCCCTGTCGCACTGCAGCCCTCCGAGTTGCCCTGTTTCCCCCGGCCTCTGTCCCCTGGACGGTGTGCCCACTACCACTGCCCCCAGGTCCCTGTTGTTGTTGGGGTGGTGGGTTAGCCTGGGTGCCCTGTAGTGGCAGACACACCGCTGATTGACCTGTCCTAGAGACAGAGGCATGGGCCCGCTGGGTGGGAGCTGTGCTGTTGTTCCCAGAGGGGGTTGGGTCTGCTGTGGCCTGTGTGTGGGGAACCGACTGTCCACAGGTCCCCGATGGTCCGGGCTGGTCATCAGGTTCCAGGTCGACAGAGCTGCTGTCATCACTGGGGGCCTCTTCCGGCGGGGGGATGGACATTTCTGGACCCTCCTGGCCGGTGTGTTGGCGTTCGGGTCCTGCATGGGGTAAGAGAGTATGGTTATTGTTTCTGTGTGTGCTATTGTGTGCGATTTATGGGTGCCCTTGTCCCCCAGTGCTGTCATTCCCTTGGGGGAGGTGTTGTGGGGGTGTTTGGGGGCGGGGGGGAGATGTGCAGTGGTCATGCTTAGGTGATGGGTGTCCATAGTTTGTGGTGGCATGCAGGGGTTGGTGTTGGGTGGGTTGCTGGAGAGACATTCTCAGGGAGGATGTGTGATGGGGGGTTGGGGGGGAGGGTGGTGGTGGGGGTTAGCATGCTGGGGGGGGGAAGTAGTTGAGATTGTACTTACCAGAGTCCATTCCTCCGTGTACTCCAGCGAGGCCATCAGGATGCAGGATGTTTAGTACCTCTTGCTCCCATGCTGTGAATTCTGGTGGAGTGGGTGGGGGTCCCCCGCCAGTCTTCTGCACTGCGATGTTGTGTCGCGAGACCATCGAGCGCACCTTTCCCCGTAAGTCGTTCCAGCGTTTGCGGATGTCGTCTCGATTTCTGGGATGCTGTCCCACCGCGTTTACCCTGTCCACGATCCGCTGCCATAGCTCCGCCTTCCTGGCTATAGTGGTGTGCTGCACCTGTGAGCCGAAGAGCTGGGGTTCATCTCTTATGATTTCCTCCACCATGACCCGGAGTTCTTGGTCCGAAAAGCGTGGGTGCCTTTGGGGTGCCATGGGGTGATGTGGATGAGGTGTGGGGTGGTGTATATGGTGAAGAGTGTGTTGGTGTGTGGTGCTTTGTGCTTCTATGTGGTGTGTGTGATGGTGTAGTGTGCCTCTGTGTGATGTAGCTCTCTATTCTGTGATGTGTCTCTCTCTCCTTCGTCTCTGATCTACGGTCGTAGGGGTTTGTGGGTGATGTGGGTGTGTGTTTTATAGTTGATTGGATGTGTGGGAGTGTTGTTTGTATGTGTGTCAGGTGTGTGTATTTCAAATTGTCCAATGTGGCTGTGTTTTGGAGCTGTGTGTGTATTTTGACCGCGGCGGTGTGTACCGCCAATGGAATACCGCGGTTGAAAGACCGCCGCGTGGATTGGTGGGTCAGAATGGCATGGGCGTGTTTGTGTTGGCGTGGCGGTGGAGGTTTGGTCATCTCCAGTTTTCCGCGGCCCGCTGATGGGGCGGCCTTCCTTGGATGTCGGGTTTTTGGCGGATTCACAGTTGGTGGTCAGAATGACCGTGGCGGTTTACCGCGGCCGCGGCGGTAGTATGGCGGAGTTCTGACCGGCGGTAAGGGCCTTTTACCGCCGAGGTCAGAATGACCCCCTAAGTCAGTTATGCACCCAAGAAGACAGATGCGGGTTCCTGGTTGGTGCAGAAGATGTCCCACGCCGGATGGATGATTGCAGTCTGGTTTGCATCGCTGGATTCTGCCAACAAGCCTTGGCACACGCAAAGCTTGCGGTTTGCGGAAAATGATGCTGCATGGGACCAGGAGGGACCTGGTGGCCTCTACCCAGGAGGGGGAGGCAGAGGGGGCTCTCAGCAACTCAGTGTTCAGACCTCCCTACCCTAACCCTGTGGTGTGGCTACTTCAGGGTTATTCGCCCCAGGGGAAACTGGTTTGGCAACAGATTTCCCCCCTACGCTTCCCATGCCAGTCTGTCTACATCAACAATAGGGCAGCCCTCCCTCCTACTGTTATATTTATGCTCCTGACACTGATCCAAGGAGAGTCACTGAAGTGCAGCTTGATCACCCAGAAGATGAGTTATTGCACAGGGAAAGATGTGGCTGTGACAGCTATAATGGGTGACTAGTAGCCCAGTGGCAACTGGACTTCTAGCAGGAGCGATAGAACTTAGAGGGACGCTGACCGGTGGCCAGGACTGCCTTACCCCCCGCTGTGGACTGAGGAGTAGACACAGGAAGACCCCCGTTGACTGCATTGCAACCACATCATCCTTGAGTATCTTCAGCAGTGTGTATCCCTTGCTTCAAGACCACTTTCATAGGGACTTGCATCAAAGAATAAAAGTGCTTGAAACTGACAGAAAACTGCTTCCCTTGCTGAGGTAACTGTTTCTGAAGACCTTACTGGTCTGCCTTGCTGGCTCCCTGTCGGAGTTGGTTGCCCAAAGTAACGCTAACTGACCACAATACAACTAGGCAAAGTTTTTGCTCAAAAGTTTTCGAAGTGTGAAATTCGTTGAATTTGCCAATGCAATGCTCCTTCATGGTTGAGTAAAAAGTGCATATTTACTACACTTTGTAAAATCTGGAACCTTCTGATGGATCTCTTTAGTTTCTGTGTCTAAAAATATATAAAAACTTGCTCTATTTTTATAAATTTGTGTTCGGTTGCTAGAGTGTCTGTTATTTCTTCTTCAATTGTTTTGGTGCTGTTTAAATGCTTTACAGTTGTAAGAACACACTGCACCCGCAGCCCCCAGGCCTTGGAGAAACCAACCCCCAGCGCCTCATCATTCAGCAGGCGGCCCTCCTCCCTGTCTGACTGGTGGTGTGCCCGAGACACCCCCCTGAACCTCGCCTGCAGCATCTGAGTGAACCCTGGGGTCCCTCACAGACCAGCATTTCAAACTCGATTTCCTGTTTGCACCTTGCATCCGGCCGCCCCTGTGCCGCTGAGGGTGTGTGTTTGCTGCCTACTTGTGGCGCCCCCAGTGCTCTTCTAATTCCCCTGGCCTGCCCTCCGAGTCACGGGTACTTACCTGCAGGCAGGTCTGATTCCAAGTACCCCCTGTCTCAATAGGGGCCCACGTAATGTTTGCTCAACTTTGAACTCTGCACCCGGATGGCCCCGTGTTGCTGGTGGTGGGTGTTTGGGGTTAACTTGAACCCTAGCCAGTGGGCTTTCTAAAACCCTGAGACTGAAACTGTAAGTGTTGTACTTACCTGTAAACCAACCTAACATTTCTCCCCCCCACCCAAGAAATTGTACTGTGTCCATTTTTAATACAGATTATTGCCAATAATTCAAACAACTGTATCACTTACCAATTTCAAACAAAGTACTGTTGATACCTTTGTGAAATGCGAAACTTTTAAGGTAGTTACCTGCAACTTGAATCTTGTGGTTCTAAAAATAAATTAAGAAAATATATTTTTGCTATGTAAAAACCATTGGCCTGGAGTCAGCCATTGAGTGTGTGCTTCATTTATTGCCTGTGTGTGTACAATAAATGCTTTGCACTGCCCTCTGATAAGCCTACTGCTCGACCACACTACCACAAAAGAGAGCATTAGTATTATCTACTTTGGCCTCTGTTAAGCCTCTGGGGAACCCCTGGACTCTGTGCACACTATATCTCACTTTGATATAGTATTTACAGAGCCGGTTTCCTACATTGGTGAATCAGCGGTGGGGTCTACGACTTTGCATTTGCTGGACTACTCAGCCAATACATGATCACATGACTAAATTCCAAAATTGCCTTTAAAAAACTGATTTTTGAATTTGACTATTTTTTTTACATTTTTAAAGGTCCTGCTAGGGCCTTGGTTAAGTCTCCTTAGCATCTCTTTTTAAGTTTAAAGTTTTTTTTTTTAACTTAGGACGTAGTTACTAGAAGTAGTTTTTATTTTCTAAAAAGTAATCCCAACTTTTAGTAACATAATGAGCAGCTCAGAGGACATGGCTGTGGAACTCAACTTCACCCCTTACCTCCATCTAGGGATGGCAGAGTTAAGGTCCCTCTGTAAGCAGAAAAAGATTAGAGCAGGTTCCAACCCTACCAAGGTCAAGCTCCAGGAGCTCTTGGCAGAGTACACCAGGGACCGCCCTGCTGAGGAGGAAGAACCCCACTCAGACAGGGAAGATATTAGAGATGAGGAGGATGACCTCCCCCCTCCTCACCTAACTAGGGAGACGAGGGTCCCCAGACCCATGTCTCCAAGGATAGAACTGACTGGAGCTGGACCTTCCACAGGGGAGTCCAGCTCCTCTGGGAACACTGAGGGCAGCCTCAATGAAGAGGACATCCTTTTAGCAAGGATGGCCAAAAGGTTAGCTTTGGAGCAACAATTCCTAGCTATAGAAAGGGAGAGAGCAGAAATGGGCTTAACGCCCATTAATGGTGGCAGCAATATAAATAGGGTCAGAGAGAATACTGACATCCTAAAACTCCCCAAAGGGGTTGTTTCTAAATATGAAGAAGGTGATGATATCACCAAATGGTTCACAGCCTTTGAGAGGGCTTGTGAAACCAGAAAGTTAAACAGATCTCACTGGGGAGCTCTCCTTTGGGAACTGTTCACAGGTAAATGTAGGGATAGACTCCTCACACTCTATGGTAAAGATGCAGAATCCTATGACCACATGAAGGCTACCCTGATTGAGGGCTTTGGATTTTCCACTGAGGAGTATAGGATTAGGTTCAGGTGGGCTCACAAAACCTCAAGCCAGACCCGGGTTGATTTTGTTGACTACTCAGTGAAAACACTAGGGCCCATCTTTACACTTTTTTAGTGCCGCATCTTCTGTGTGACGCAAATACGGCGCTAAAAAAGTATAAATATGGGCCTAGATGGTTGGATAACTGGCAGTGGAGTGCATCAATATGATGGGCTTTATAATTCGTTTATGAAGGAACACCTGTTAAGTAACTGCTTCAATGACAAGTTGCATCAACATCTGGTAGACCTAGGTCCAATTCCTTCCCAAGAATTGGGAAAGAAGGCAGATCATTGGGTCAAGACTAGGGTGACCAAAAGAAAAGGGTCACAAAGCTTCCCCAGGGGAAGGGTGGTGAGACACCTAAGGACAAAAATAAAGAGTCTTCTCAAGGGCCCCAAAAACCTGCTCAGGAGGGAGGCCCGAGCCTCTTTACAGTCCACAAATGGGTATAAGGGTAGAAACTTTGATCCCAAGAAGGCCTGGTGTCACAACTGTAAACAGCATGGACACCAAACTGGAGACATGGCCTGTCCCAAGAAAAATCCCACTAACACTGTTGTTTAGCCATTTTAGCTATAGTTTTATATACGTTATTTTAGCAAACTAGGCCTGCCACTGTGCACTTTAACCTAGATATGTTTTATTCATATTATTTTAACAATACCCACATTTGCGGTCTTGTTTTATTTTCTCTATCTAGCTGTTCTTTGCCTAGGCCAGCACTGCGTTCTTAACCAAGACATTTCTTTCACTCTGTGCTTTTCTCAGGGATGCAGTAAGATAGGTTGCTGGCAAAAGTGGTACGCTGTGTCTCCAATGTTCACAGAAACATACACACTCTTGCGTGGGGATCCTTTCTTGGAACATCAGCTGTTTTACTATAAAAACACTACTTTGACCCATGTACGTTTCAGGGAGATTCCAGCCAGATGACCACTACTGTATGCTGATTGCTGAGTGCTTCGCTGCAGCTGCTTATGTAGACTACAAGCCTCTTGCTCAGGTATGAGGGATGATGTTTTCCCAGGGGAACCTGCAGGGCAGAATTAGAGCTTATTATGCTGTGCTCTAACATAGTCTAGGTAGGAATTATTCTTAAAAAAAAAACGTAGTGACAATATGGTAGCGTTATTTTTATGTTTTACTCTCCTTGTCACAGTTTTAATCCTGTCATGCTTCATCATTCTAATTATTGCAATACATGCTTTATTATCTAAGATGCAGTTGTTTCAATAAAACCTCATTGAACTATACTCTGCCTCTAATTGTCCTTGCATATGTGAGACTAATGTAACTGAGAGAAACGGGTGAGATCTGAGTGACCACGATTTCCCTGAGGAGTCATTTGTGTCATGCGTTCGATTGCCCAATCATCCCTGCTCTTGGATGGAGATGAGGCACTGCTAGTTTACCGGAACAAACCCCGGATTAGGCTGACAGGTGTCACCTGTAGTTGGTTCAGAGTCAGTCCCCCACAGTACAAGTGATTCTGCCACCTGAATCCAGTAGTCTCATTAGGATAATGAGAACCTACGCGACATGGCGCTGCCAACGTTTGGTCAGGCACTAATTTTCGGGTCTTCCTGAGTATCTCTGTCTCACTACATGCAAAGACACCTCAGTACTATATACGGAGACATCCGTGGTATTGAGGATTTTCCTCCTCAGCTAAGTAGGCATTACCTAACTAACGCTGTAGGTTGTTCAAGCTTCAACTGTAAAAGGATAATCCATATTTGGTGTACTTATCTCTGAACAAAATTAACCATTCATACTGGCGAACCAGCAACGGTTAGCAATTGCAGTCAATATGCGACCACCTCTTACTGCACATTTATTGGCACATGGCCTAACGGCCCAGGGGGGTCCTGTTACATTTGTTGTTGACGCTCATCCAGCCTATCGAACAGAAATGTTCTATTCTTGGGTCACATTTCCAGCAGCTGATGGAAACACAAATACATTTCATCACTATACACCTGCAAACATACCTGCACAATATAGAGCATATGCATATCTAGAAATACCTCTATCTTATCACGAACATAATAATTGGCTTGATAGTGCCTTACCACATACAATTCTACACATTAGGTTAGGTCCTCTAAGTAATGATGGTCCTACCTGGCCTTTATTGGCCACATATACGCCACACCCTGATGCAGCAACCTTGATGGTAGCCGAAGTCGCTTATATACTGAGCTTACGGCAATATACAGACCGTTAGTACAATTTGTAATGCAAACATTAAATACAAACCCGGCACAACCACATGCAGTAACGCCAGGCATTAATCCTGCAACTGTACATTTGATCATGGGTAAAGTACCCGCCAAACGAGAAGAGATTTCGTTTTGGTTAGCTCAAAAAATAAATGCACTGGAAGCAGTATTTCCCCCTACGGGACCTCAGGATAAGCATAGAATATTAACTATGTGCTTGCCATTTGGGATGGTTCCCACAGTAGACAACTGCAATACTTGGGGCACGGTATTTGTCACGCTCTATACTACCGCACATGGTACACCAACACTTGCCGATTTACCGGAAGTGTTAAAACAAATTCAAGATGAATATGGGGCTGCCCCAGCCCTGGACTTGGGGATGCAACTTATGGGCAATTTTGCCACTGTATCTTCCATTATACTGAGTAAGCTAAAGGGGAAGCAGTTACACTAGCAGTGCATATGCAGCTCCGGGATGTTCCTCCACAGGATCAAGAACAAGAGCTGCCAAAGATTATCGCAGAGACCTACTCTAGTGCTGGTCGAGATAGTCTAGAGGCCAGACACACAAAACCGCAGTTTGATGGTAAATCTAATAAAGATTCTACCAAGCAAGCTCCTGAGGGTTCTAAAAAACGCTGGGATAAAAAACAACAAACACCTAAAAAAAGGAAGGGGAGAATGTCTGCAAACGGAGACCCCACAGAATAGATATAATCTCAGAAATAGAGATAATATTAAAACGCCTGACAAATATCAATATATTGATACACACCAATCTCGTTCCTTTCAGGACTCACCGGACAAACGCAGTGAGAGAGGTGGGTGGTCAGAGCGAAGAACAGAGTACGTGAAACCGAGACAGGAATCACAACGCTCTACAGAAGTTTCTGTTAAAAAAGAAGAGAAAATTACTCAACAAAAACCCCAATTTAAAAGTGGCAGCAGTTGTGATTCGTCATGCCAATCAAGAAGAGGGCTCTATTGAAGAACAAGAAGTGGGCACTTGCTCTGCTAGACAGCTTGGCAGAGGTCACAATAGTTCGCAGGAATCTTCAAGAGCATCTGGAGGTGAAAGCAACTGATGACTTCTTACAAGTTGAAACTGCGGACATGCGTGTCTCCACACCTGATAAGGTGTACAAAATAACATTACAGTTAGAAGGAGACATTGAACGCACAATTGACGCAATCTTTTGGGACCGTGTGGTGAACATATATTATATTCTACTTGCTGAAAGGGATTGGCCACTTGAATTAGTCCGTACTTGCCCATATGGGGAAGATGTTATCAAACCTTCTTTCTCCCCCCTTGTTCCCGATGAGCTTGCAGAATCCTACACCATAGACTGGACATTGGCGCAGGCACCCGCGTTATATCGCGACCACGAAGGGTGGTATAAAGATTCCCCCTATCATGTAATTCCAATTAAGAATCAACCCCAATCTCAACCACAATACCCAATAAAACATGATGCTAAATGTGCACACAAGTGGAGTACCAGGGCGTAATCGAACCCTATGTCTCACCAATGAAAAATCCTTTATTCCCTGTAGCTAAACTGGACCATCATACAGAATGGTCTTAGATTACAGACACTTAAGCAGTCATACGCGCACATATGCTAAACAAAACTCTCACAGCACAGCACTCACGAACAACATAGTGTGCACAAAATACAAAACAACACTGGACATTTCCAATGTTTTTTTCTGCCAAAACATAGCGCCTGAGAGTAGAGACCTAACAAGTTTCAGTGCACTAGGCTCCCAGAAAAAATTCTGTTGTTTACCGCAGGGGTATAAGAACAGTCCAGGACTGTTCACGGCTTGTGTGACTTCAATATTGCATGACATTGACCCTGATGCATTGTCCTGTGTAGATGATATCTATCTCAGGGATGATGAATTACTGCAACATCTAAGACGGGTAGCCCGCATCGTTGCGGGATTTGCCGAATTCAGCTATAAATTCAATTTAAAAAAACCTAAAGTAGCCTTCCTTAGCGTCCTGTTTTTGGAACACGAGGAAGTGAAGGAAAAAGCCTGGCACCACAAGTCTTAGAAAAATACACACAGTTACAACTTCCATATACCATTAAAAAACTCCAACCACTATAGGGTTTCCCAAATTTTGGCAGAATTTACATTCCAGATTACGCATTATGCATAAAACCCTTATATGACTTAATACATCCTGACTTTTCCAGTAAATTTTGGACAGTCGAACACACTCACATTCTTAGAGCTTTGCAACAAGACATGCTTGCAGCACAACACTTACACATAAAGGACAACAAAAACATCTGGTCATCAGAGTAATTGCTGGTGCCATTGGTTTCACCTATGTAACATTCAATGAGGGTGAGACAGTCCCGATTGCATACAAATCACATTTGTACTCTACAGCAGAACAATGTTTTGCTGCCACTGAGAAAATTCTCACTGCTGTTCAGATGGCTGTCATTAAAGAGAGACCAGTAGCCCAGGGGAAATGCATTATTGTTGTATCTCCAATCCAAGCACTCGAGGCTGTTACCTAAGCCAGCGTTCCAAACGCTAAGGCATTACATCCACGTTGGATCCAATGGGCAAAGTCTCTGACAGCCACTGATGTTGACCATATCTTCGACCCAAAGGTACATACTCAAGAATTTTTGCAATATGAACTAGAATACCCAGATCCGGCAAACACATTACCTATTGAACAATATCAAAGAGTCATGTACACCGATGGCTCAGCACAACCTGCAATAGGTACTAGGGGCCAGATGAACCAAAGGATTTTACCCATTCTGTGTCTATGGGAAAAAGGTTTCGTACATATGGCCCTAAGCATCAATACTCCACTGCTTGCGCAGTCACAAGCGGCTATATGGAGGGAAGTAAATTCTATCCACAACATACTTTCATGCAAACCTTAGGGGATTGCACAGCACAATTAGCAGAGCTAAAGGCTCTGGTAATGGCACTGGAACATACAGATCCAGCACAGCTAACACTGATTGTCTGTGATTCGTACTATTGTGTCCAGTCCCTCAATGAATATCTGCATTAATGGCGCCAGAATGGGTTCAGAGATTCCAAAGGTAACACCATCAAACGCAGACTTCTGTGGGGGAAAGTAGCAGATCTAAAGGAAACGCTACCAAATGTCCATGTTGTACATACACTTGGACACCAGCACGTTGGAATACACGTTGTTGGGAATACACTGGCTGATGAAGCCGCCAAATCAGCAGTAGCTACGGCTTCTGTTGCTGCAGTAAGTCATTCTAGAATGAAACCGGACGATGACATATGGACTGCCGTGAAAGCCACGGCTGAAGGCACTCCTTTTCCAAAAGCATTTCCTCCTAAATATTCCTACCGCATGGGAGGCTTTCTTGACGCAGAAGTAAAAAGACTAAGGCCCTCATTCTGAGTCTGACGGGCGGCGGAGGCCGCCCGCCAGACTTCCCCCCTCCGAAATACCGCTCCGCGGTCGAAAGACCGCGGAGGGTATTCCGAGTTTTCCCCGGGGCTGGCGGGCGGTCTTCGCAAGACCGCCCGCCAGCCCAGGGGAAAACTCCCTTCCCACGATGACGCCGGCTCGTAATAGAGCCGGCGGAGTGGGAAGGTGCGACGGGTGCAGTTGCACCCGTCGCGTATTTCAGTGTCTGCTTTGCAGACACTGAAATACTTTTAGGGGCCCTCTTACGGGGGCCCCTGCCGTGCCCATGCCATAGGCATGGGCACGGCAGGGGCCCCCAGGGGCCCCGCGACTCCCCCTCCCGCCATCCGGTTCCCGGCGGGAGAACCGCCAGGAACTGGATGGCGGGAGGGGGAGTCGGAATCCTCCATGGCTGCGGAGCGCGCTCCGCAGCCATGGAGGATTCCTACGAGCGGCGGAAAGTCAGCGGGAGACCGCTGGCTTTCCGCGTCTGACCGCGGCTAAACCGCCGCGGTCAGAATGCTCGTAGGAGCACCGCCAGCCTGTTGGCGGTGCTCCCGTGGTCGGTGGCCCTGGCGGCCACCGACCGCCAGGGTCGGAATGACCCGCTAAGTATGGGAGTTCGAGTAATTCCCCAAAAAGACCTAAGACCAGAGTTGATTAAAGCAGTGCATGAGGGGATTGCCTCTGCCCATGCTGGTGTGGCAGCTACAATATCCTTATTGCAAGCTTGTTATTGGTGGCAAGGTCTATTCAAACAGACCAAGCAGTATGTCCTTTGTTGTGATATCTGCTAACAAATTAAGGGGTCCACCGTCAAACGCCCACTGCAGACACCCCTCCTAATTTCTAATAAACCACTACAATGCATGTACTTGGACCATTGCAGTCCCCTAACACCGGAAGTACATGAAAATACATCTTAGTCGCTGTTGACTCCTGCTACAGATTTCTATGGGTGTGGCTACAACACTTGGCTGACGCTCGGACTGTTATTAAAGATTTGCAAGTCTTTATCAGCATATATGCAGTTGCAGCTTTCCACTCGTCCCAGGGCCCTGCTTTTGCCTCAAGGGCATTCAGGGACGCCATGGCTTCGTTAGGGGTCCAATTCCATTACTCGTCTCCATTTCATCCAGAGGAAAATAGTGTCATGGAGCGACGAAACAGAGATGTAAAGCAATCCTTAACAGCCAGAGTATTAGGTACGGGTCGTAGTTGGCTTAATCACCTGTATGGAGTCCAGAGAGCACTTAATAATCTGCCTAGAAGGTCCCTGGGTGGTCGTACGCCATACGAGTGCCTGTTTGGAGCTTGAATGTATGTGCCAGAACTTGATGGTCCTGCCGTGGAGGTGTTTATGTCAAACACCTTTTAACATAAATGAATGTGTCACTGTCTTGCAGGAATTACAACAGTTCTGTGACAACAACGCTTCTGCCAGTGCTGCCTCCGTAGGAATTAAGGATGTAACAATAACACCTACCTGCTCGATTCCAAAGGTTGGGGATCTAGTATGTGAAAAAGTTGCTGTGAAAAAGGAGCTCAGTCCTTCTTATCATGCACCGGTCCCAGTCCTAGGAATACACAGTACCAGAACTGTCATACTACCACCGCTGCCTGGTTCTAAAGAAAACCGCTTTGTCTCCATCCACAATGTCAAGTTACACCATGTGGCCGATCCTGCACAGCAGACCACGAGGAACAACCAGTAGTACCCGAGTCCCTCTCACTACTGGTCAAGATGTCCCTCTACAAGTTTTGAGCAGCAACGCTGACACCTCTCCGAGCTTGGGGAGGGTAGAAAATGACCTTGCATTAGTTGCACTAAGATCCATTGCAATAGGTAACACGGAAATTGCTGATCGATTTGATTCGACCTCTACACAAACGGATGGCGACATTTACAGTGAAGCACCGCGGGAGAACCCTACCAGTTCTCCTCCTTCAAATACGGCTCCAGTTTTTGCACAAACTGCTTCTGGATACTTTGCGGACATCAATGACACCTTTTCTGACTCATTTGCCTCTTCCACACCTGAACTCCTAAAAACATATAAGATGATAAATTGGCTTAAAACAAATTACTTTATTTTCTATATGGAACTATCTGTGGCTTTCCTTGACTATATTAGCTTTCCTCCTTTGGATTGGCTTTGTTATTACTTTCTTTCTATTAATACATGGTCATTACCTTCCTGAAAGAGCAACAGTTGAACTGGTGGATGAGGTCCTAAAACTCAATTTTTCTTCACACAAGGTCCGCAGAGACTTGTCTTTCATGAACATTTCCGCTATACCAATTCCTGATGGGATTGTTTGGGATAACGTCACATTTGATATTTACGGCCCCATGGAGATCATTCAAATACCATTTGTGTTTAAACATTCTATGTATTATGTAATTGTAATTATGTAATAATATCCAGAGTTGTTTCTGATGACTGGGATGTCAAAACAGTTGATTCTATGCTGACTGAGTTGCAGTATTTTACTGTATTTGAAAGTGAAGATGTTTATAAATCCAAAGAGAATTATGGTAACATGTTTTGCTATCATTATTATGGATAATATTTCATTCACAGAGCAAGTACCCCAAAGACTAATTTTAATTACACACAATGGGAACATTGTCCAACTCCACCTCAAGGGAGTTCTAAAACATATTCTGAAAACTTTGCATATTTTTCTGGGCACAATGTTAAAAATGCTGAGTCATTTCATTTCAAATTGCCATTGATGGAAAATGTACATATATTATTGACAGATACCAAATTCATTTATTCAGATTCCTTTGTTTCCCGGTTGGCTATAGAAAGCTATGAATATTGGTTGAAGTCGATTGACTTAAAAAGTGTGTGGGGAACAAAAAATTGACAAATAAGGGGAAAGGAAGCTTTATTCAGAGCATGCCGGAAACCCGTTCAAATTATATTTTTAAATGAAACTGTACAACAGACAAGCTGTTTAGGCTTAGCTAAAATTAAGGAATTGAATGCACCCAGTATTCGTGCCCCTACAAAATTTTACAAATGGCAAAAATATATAAATGCAACTGAAGATCAGCTCGATGAATGGGTCCAGAAAGGCACATTTAATGCTTCACTTTCACACCTTGGTGGGTGGTTATTGGGGCCAATAGATACCAATGGGTGTCATAAACATTTTATAAACTCCACGGGTTTAGAACAAGTAGGTCTGACCCTCGGTATGTGTCATCTGAACATGTGAGTATAGAAACAACACACAGTGTAGGGAAACTATGCCAGCAATGATTGAAGTCTTCCTCACTAGATGCTGTTAGAGAACACCTCAGTCTCCTGTCTAATAACACTGACTTACAGGATTTCCTGCTAGGCCCCAGAAAACAACACAGAAAATGCTTCTTATATGCAGTCTATAATGAAATTTGGAAGCTTTCTCAACAAGAAGCTGCTGCCCGGTTAAGGCAAATGGATCAGGAAAACTTACAGAAGGCATTAGGTGTTGTAGATAATGGGATTAATACCCTGTCCGACCAGATATACACCTTAAACAACATGGTTTCTTCTGCAATAGACATAATACAAAGTGACAAGTCCTATTTACACCATGGACAGAATCAACTAAGGTCCATTATGCAGTTAGGTTGGACACTACAAACACTGAAGGCAGGTCGCGTTCCCTGGACACGTCAGCACAAGGGATATATTTTCCACATTTAATTTAACGCGACAACAACAACTAATGGCTAAGAAAGAAGCGACTTATGTCATGTTAAATATTGAGAAATTAGAAAAGTTGCCTTTTACTGGGGCTGAAATGCCATCTTCTGAGTGGTTCATACAAGGGGTCATTAATCTGCCTATTTCAACACTTCAATTCACGTTCTACTTAAAACACATTCCACTGTGCAGATATGAAAGGCTAGGAGATAGTTACATCGATGGTGTGGGAGTTACCCTTCTCGTACAAATGTCTCAGTGGCATGAAAGAGGTCTTTCTTAGCGATAGTGAATGCGAGACTTCTGTCAGCCATTTGATGGTTTGTAAACAGCTGTCCTTGCATGGGGCGTGTAATGCTTTGGCTGCAAACTTGGCTTTTTATCGGAAGGGAGTCCCAGTCCCCTTGATTAGACCTGCATTCCAGGTGCTCCCAAATTGCAGCTATGTCCTCCTCAATAGTGATAACTGTTGTGGGATGCGAGCCAGAATAGTTTATGTTGTTTCAGTCTCTAAGATTGTTACATGCTGCAGGAACATACTTTTTCCTCCTACATGACAAAAGGAAGTAGCTGAGATTTGGCCCCATATCGCTACTTCAAATGTGAATTTTGACAAGTTGAGCAGACTCCAGGCTTTATTGTTTCAAAAACATGTGGCGCTCACATCTGCATGCAAGACCTATGCGCTTCAGGTTGCGAGGTCATCAGCAGAGATACAGTCCTTTTAAGTACTAACTTTCCGAGATACTCTGGTGAGCTTGCGGGACGAATATTTAATGTGTCCAGTACTACTGGAATCGCAAATTTTGTTAAGGCTGTTGGTTCTGGTTTTGTTCACACCTTCTCCTCTATATTCAGCTTAATACCTTCAGCCATCCACTCAATATTCTCCAGTATTTTCGGGGAATTTCCGATAACTTTGGCCATAATAGGTGGCATTTTGCTATAGCTCCTTTTTCTGCGCAATGGCTGTCCCGTCACAACAAGGAGGACTGAAAGCGCTTCCACCAGCGCAGCTGTGTCATGAACGCATGATGCAGTACTTTGGAGCATCACTCCTGGAGCAATTGGAGTGTAACTGGTCTCTGTCATTCAGACCGGTTTTGCATTGTGTGCAGTCCATGTTTCGGTGCCTCGGGTGCTCGTTTGAACATGCACTAAAGGTTTGTCTTCCTGTGCAGCACTTGCTTTCATTGGATGCTGATCTGTTGATATTTTCGCTGACCTTTACACCCCAAGATCCAGACAATTCTGGACTGGGAAGCTCCAAAAACCCAGACTCAAGTCAGGGCATTCCTTGGCTTGAGTTGGTACTACAGGAGGTTTATGAAGGGATATGGGTCCATTATGACTCCCCTCACTGAACTGACCTGAAAGAAGATGCCAAGAAAGAAAAACTCTACTCTTGACTGTCAAAAGGCCTTTGACACCCTGAAAGAAGCAATGTGCTCAGCACCAGTTCTTAAAGCTCCAGATTATTCTAGGTAGTTCACTGTGCAGACAAATAGCTCTGGACATGGAATAGGAGCAGCCCTGTCCCAACCCAATGATGATGGCCTTGAACAGCCTGTTGCTTTCATTAGCAGGAGGTTACTCCCCAGGGAGCAGAATTGGAGTGCCATTGAGAGGGAGGCCTTTGCTGTAGTTTGGTCCCTGAAACAGCTGAAGCCAAACTTGTTTGGCACTCACTTTGTTGTTCAAACTGACCACATAACTCTCAGATGGCTAATGCAAATGAAAGGTGAGAACCCTAAACTTTTCCCCACAGGGAATGGACTTTGTAGTGGAACACAGACCTGGGACTGCCCATGCCAATGCAGATGGCCTTTCCAGGTTCTTCCACTTAGACAATGAAGACTCTCTTCAGAAAGGTTAGTCTCATCCTCTTTCGTATCTGGGGGTGTAGGAAAGTGCCACTATTGGCATGGTTACCACCCACTTTTTGCCTAGTGTTGATGCCAACTTTGAGTGAAAGTGGTGCCTCAACGTTCAGCAGGCAGCCCTCCTCCCTGTCTGACCAGTGGTGTGCCCGAGACACTCCCCTGGACCTTGCCTGCAGCATCTGAGTGAACCCCGGGGTCCCACATAGACCAGCATTGGAAACCTGATGTCCTGTATGCACCTTGTACCTGGCTGCCCCTGTGCCGCTGAGGGTGTGTGTTTGGTGCCTACTTGTGACCCCTCCAGTGCTCTTCCAATGCCCCCTGGTCTGCCCTTCGAACTGCAGATATTTACCTGCAGGCAGGCCTGATTCCAAGTACCCGCTGTCTCGACAGGAGCCCACGTTAAATTTGCTCAACTTTGACCTCTGCACCCAGCCGGCCCCGTGTTGCTGGTGGTGGGTGTTTGGGGTTTACTTGGACCCCAACCAGTGTACTAACTAAAACCTGGAGACTGAAACTGTAAGTGTTGTACTAACCTGTAAACCGACCTCACATTTCTTCCCCCAAGAACTGTTTCTGAAAATTGTACTGCGTCCATTTTTAAAACAGATTATTGCCAATAATTCAAAAACTGTATTACTTACCTATTTCAAAGTACTGTTGATACCTGTGTGAAATGCGAAACTTTTAAAGTACTTACCTGCATTTTGAATCTTGTGGTTCTAAAAATAAATTAAGAAAATATATTTTTGCTATATAAAAAGCATTGGTCTGGAGTTAAGCTATTGAGTGTGTGCTTCTTCTGTTGTCTGTGTGTGTACAACAAATGCTTTGCACTACCCTCTGATAAGCCTAAAAGCTCGATCACACTACCACAAAAGAGAGCAATAGCATTATCTACTTTGGCCTCTGTCAAGCCTCTGGGGAACCCCTGGACTCTGTGCACAGTGTATCTCACTTTGATATAGTATTTACAGAGCCAGCTTCCTACACAGGATAAATGAAAATACGCTTCAGCAAGTCGAGATACTGAGGTCCAGAGCTGACAGGATCTAGGCCAGCGTGAGCATTTTTAGTTTGTCCTTTGGTGGCAAGGCATTCAGGGTTCGAAGGTACAGGATAGGCTGAAGCCCCCTGTCTTTTTTTGGGATGAGGAAACAGTGAGGGTAAGAAGCCCCGCCTCCTTCCAAGTCTGTACCCTCTCAGTGGCATCCTGGGTGATCGAAAAGGGCACCTTGTGTAAAAGGGTGGACAAATGGTTCCCTGGAATGCATTCTGGCGTGAGAGGAATATTGGGCAGGGAGAAGAGAAAGGCAGGGCATAGCCATTTTGAACAATCTGTAAGACCCATCTGTCAGATGTGTTGGATCACCAACCTCGGAGTAAATGCTGAATTCTGTCCCCAACTACTTAGGAATGCACCACTAATGGCAAAATAAAGCGGTTTGTTGGCCGTTGTAGCAGGTGAGGAGTACTGGCATGCTGCCCGCAGACCTGCATCCATAACCTTGAAAGAGGTGGGACATCTGTTGCATCACTGGCTGGGAAGGCTGTCTCGGTCTATACCCCAGCCCTCTGGAATAGCCTTTAAAATTTCAGAACGGAAACTATGTGGAAGAGATCACCAGCCCCAAGGAATGTGCTGTAGTTCTGCTGTCTACAAAGCATTCCAATGCAGAGTCCACCTTCTCGCCAAAGAGACAGGACACATCAAAGGGCATGTCCAATAGGGAGCCCTGGATATCAACGCAAAAGTCTTTGGATCTCAACCATGTGTGCCTATGAAAGGCAACATTGGTACCAACCGCTCTGGCCAGGTAATTGGCAGTATCTAGGCCAGTACGGATATCACATCTAGCTGCATCATGCCCATCATGTAACATCTGGCAAAGAGGCTCTGGGACTTCCTGCAGGATCTCGCTGACCGTGTCCCAGTGGGCATGTGTGTAGTGACCCATCAGGCAAACTGCATTCACGGGCCACTGTGGAGTGGGGTGCTTGGTGAGGACACCCAGGCCATGAGGCGCTGTTCTATGATCTCTGGCCACCTGCCTATTCACTGGCGGGCGAGAACATGGTTTCGATCAAGTAGATATAAGAATGTCTGTGAGGGCATCATTAAAAGGTATGGATTCAGATGTTGCTGGCCCAGGCTGCAGTATTTCTGTCAGAATATTTATTTCCATTTCAAGAGAGGGTAGCGGTAATTCTAGTGCCTCAGCTGGTCTTAGAACCACCACCGCAAATGAGGTGCTCTTTTCCGTTGGTACCAATCTGGCGAGTCATGCTGCGTCTTAACAGAGGTATCAAACCCACTGATGTTCTGCAAATAACAGTATAAGACATCATCGGTATGATGAGGGGAGGAGCAAGCCATCACCAGTATCATCAACATCCTGGGGTGCACCCCAGAATAGGAGCCTAAAAGGCAATGGAGCCTCTGCTGGTAATTGAGATGAGGCAGAGGAACGGGGTGGTTCAGGCTGCATGATAACGAGTTCTGCTTTTGTGTTTTCGCAGTGCAGCATTGATTGGGCTTGGGCTGATGTCAGTTTGAAGTCTAACATTGACCCCGGCACCAGATTATCCTCTAGCACTGGCAGCAACAGTGTTGGGTGACAGGAACTGTTGTGGATCTCAGTGCTATAGCAGAAGTCCATACCCTCCCAATAACGAGTCCCAAATGAACAGACTATGCCAGTGAGGGACCTGCTGGCAGTATCCATACTGGAAGCCTCAGAGAGTCCGTGGGGCCCGAAGGCAGAGAGGAGGCAGAAGTACACTGAAATGTTTTAGTATGGCCTCTTTAAAGACCTCCATTTACTGAGAAGTTGATGATGGCCCAGGAAATGTGGGGTGTCAGGATCAATGAGAGATCAGTTCCCTGGTGGGGACCTCAAAGGAGTGTGACTGATATAGTGATGCTCTTGCCTACTATCTTTGGAGTCAGAGTTGGTGATTGGGGTTGAGTCGTGGTTCACTTTTTATGCTTGTGTTTTGACTAGGACTTCAACTTACCAGAGGATTTTGAGCACAAAGTTGAATGGTTATGGCAGCAGCCTCAGGACTGGGACTAATTGCGGACATGCAACCTGAAGCAGGACCTGATCGAAAGCTGTGACTTCTTCTTGTGTTCAGTGACATACAACTTCCTCTCCTGGTATTGGGTTGCCTTTGGGTCATGAGGGTGCACTTATCACACAACTCAGAATTGTGTCCTGAGCCCAAACACAGACCTTGTATGGGTTCATAACCGCCATTTGCTTCCTGCAGGCACTAAATGGCTTGAAACTTTTTTTCAGTATGGAGATCATTCCTTAGCACGCTGTGAAATTGTTTTAGAAGTTGTTGGATAATCAACAAAATTGGCAATGGAGCTCCAGATATGCGTTGGAAGGTGCAGAAAGAACGGGTCTGATGTCAGAGCTGTGTGGTGGTGCTTATATGAGGCTCTGCTCTGTCACTTCCAGGGCTGTATAGAGCCGACGGAGGGTCGCAGAACAGCAAGCAGCATGTGGAAGTACTGCTGTGAAGAAATCTTCAGATCCAGTCTGGCACCTAGGGGATAAGCTAAGGTGAGGAATTGACATATCCATCAGAAAAACATTGCACCAGAATTGAAATGTCACTTACACGGGCTAAAAGCAGACATTTACCCATGAATAGGGCTGTCATTAAATGAATTTATACTTGGCATTGGAGTCCAGGTAGCTAATTCTGGTGTAAATACAGAAAGACTACTGCTGAGAAACTGAATAGTCTATGGGCTCACCCGGTGCCCGGAATTATTGTAACATCAAATTCAGGGAGGTTGGCAGCCACTACACTGTTAGCAGGGCACTCACGTGACGAGGCATATCTTGTGTGATAGCAGTGCATACGTATTAAATGACGTATCACATCAAGACATCAGCACATTGCGTCTCACCCACGTGATTGTGAATGAAGTGGTGTCCTCAGGTGAGGAGCAGTGCATATCCTTACAGTAGTGACGTAATGAATCATCTTGTGAGGTCACCACTAATTTGCCCTTGAAGGAAGCCATTTTAGAAATCCTGTTGTTGCAGATAGTGTGCTAAAAGGACACTGCATGTTTCAACCTGTGAAACAGGAGTCGACGGCCATTCTCATTTTTAGAGTGGATGCGAAACTAAGACATTGTCAAGTGGGCAGTTTTGTCACATGTAAAATCCATAAGTAAGACTGGTGGAATTGATAAACAAGGACACAGTAAAACTGCTGTAGCTGAGTACATCGCTAAAATGTGACGATGAACACTGCTCAGGGATGAGTTTGGCAGCACCCAAGCCATTTAGGCCAGCAGGAGGTGAACTGGTAGTCATTCTTTGGGTCCACGAGCTTGAGAATGTACAACTAACTCAAGAAAAAAAGAAAATAAGACATGATGGTCAAAATGTTGTTTTCAAAAATACTGTTGAGTATCTTGATATACTTTTATCACCCATAGTCTGTGTATCGATAGATAGGCTTAAGCTTTTTCTAAGAAAACAAGGAAAGCATGGACGACTATATTATGGTGCTAAAAAAAATAGCTTCATTGTGTCAGTTTAAAGCACAACACGATAACTATGCTAACAGATAGTATATCTATACTCTATAGAGAATATGGGCCTGATTACGACTTTGGCAGAGGGGATTATTCCGTCCCAAATGTGCCGGATATCCCGCCCGCCTTATCACGAGTTCCATAGGATATAATGGGCTTGTAATTCGGCGGGCGGGATATCCGTCACATTTGGGACGGAATAATCCCCTCCGTCGAAGTCGTAATCAGGCCCTATATCTAGTGTAGATATACAGGCCCATATTTATACTTTTTGACGCTAAACTGCGCTAACGCAGTTTAGCGTGAAAAAATTTTGCGCCGTCTAACGCCATTCTGAAGCGCCATGCGGGCGCCGTATTTATGGAATGGCGTTAGACGGCGCAATCAGACCGGCGCTGCCTGGTGTGCGTGGAAAAAAAACACGTAGACCAGGCAGCTCCGGCGTTGGGAAAAAATGACGTTAGGGCATCTTAAAATGGCGCAAGTCAGGTTGACGCTAAAAAATCGTCTTAACCCGACTTGCGCCATTTTTTAACGACGCCCATCCCCCATCAACATGACTCCTATCATTGTAAAGATAGGAGTCATGCCCCCTTGCCCAATGGCCATGCCCAGGGGACTTATGTCCCCTGGGCATGGTCATTGGGCATAGTGGCATGTAGGGGGGCACAAATCAGGCCCCCCTATGCCACAAAAAATTTAAAAAAAAAAAAAAAAAAATACTTACCTGAACTTACCTGAATGTCCCTGGGGTGGGTCCCTCCAGCCTTGGGTGTCCTCCTGGGGTGGGCAAGGGTGGCAGGGGGGGTCCCTGGGGGCAGGGGAGGGCACTCTGGGCTCATTTTGAGCCCACTTGTCCCTTAACGCCATGCCTGACCCAGGCGTTAAAAAGCGGCGCAAATGCGCCGTTTTTAGCCACGCCCACTCCCGGGCGTCTCTTTTGCCCGGGAGTATAAATACCACGTAAAGGCCTGGGAGTCATTTTTTAAGACGGGAACGCCTCCCTTGCATATCATTAACGCAAGGAAGGGGTTCACGCTAAAAAATGACGCACATTCCGGGAACTTTGGCGCTAGACGCCTCTAACGCCATAGTATAAATATGGCGTTAGTTGGCGTTAGTTTAGCGTCGAATTTGCGTCGAAAAAAACGACGCAAATTCGGCGCAACCAGAGTATAAATACGGCCCACAATATCAAGACATGGCTGTTTGAACGAACAGAGCACCCTGAAGCAGCTGGTAACTTCAGAACCTTGAGATCCTCATAGGTGATTTGCCACGATTTATAAATCCTGATTAATTGATTGATACTGCATATTAGTAACCCAAATACCCAGTGTGAATGGGGAGAAAGATGCTTAATAATGTAATTGCAGAAATCTACAAGGCAGAGTTAATTTGAATGTGTGGTCAGGTGGTTTTGGAGGATACAAGTATACAACAGAATGAAGGTGACAGCAAAGAACGGAAAGGAGGACCTGGAGGCTCTATCAGTTGTTAAGGAAAAATTGTGGAAAAAATAAGCAAGGGCTCACTGAATAAGTGTAACAGATGTTCTAGCATAGAACATTTTGGGCCTGATTACAACTTTGGAAGAGGTGTTAATCCGTCCCAAAAGTGACGGTAAAGTGACGGATATACCACCAGCCGTATTATATCCTATGGAACTCGTAATATGGCTGGTGGTATATCCGTCACATTTGGGACGGATTAACACCTCCTCCAAAGATGTAATCAGGCCCTTTGTCTTCAGTAAAAAAATTTCCTCATGATTGCTCTGGAGATGGAACGATGGGACACGTAAGCGTTTGTAGGAATAAGGGGGTGAGACTGAGTTAGTAACGTGTAATGTGTGTTGAAGATGAGCAGAGGTTTGAGGAAGAAATGCGTGTAACACAGTAATCTATGGACTGGAGATAAAGATAGTAGCTGATTCTGGATCGCCTTACACAATGGTGAACAGGGATGTACGGAAAGAATACTTGGGTTAAAAGATGAATACTGGGTTGCAGTGTGGTTAACCCAAAGACATGAAAAGGTAATATATATGAAGAGTGTCATTGTTTATGATTTATGTTCACTTTCTTGTGTATTGTTTAGGTTTTAGAGTGGGGCAGATCGCTGTTGATTAAGTGAGGGTGGTTCTAGTGTTATTCCTGTGCTCTTGAAGGTGTGGCATTCTGGGTTCTACTGGGGGTGCTTGACAGCTGGTTGGGGGTTGGAAAGTTTAGTTGCACTTGTAGGTGGAGGCTTCTATTGTGCTCCTCGAGGACTGTTAATAAATCACACTTGGATTGTATAGGTGCACTCCTTACATAAAGAAGAAAACTGTAGCTAAAGGAGTAGTTGTACGCTGTCTAGCAAACTGAAGCCTAGATTCATCCATACAGGTGCCCCTACGTCGGGGGCCTCACGTGATCCCGGGGGGCTCGAAGCGCTGGCCAAAAGAAAGATTATGCAGATAATAGTGCTTTGTTTTAAGTAGAAAAATGTTTATTACATTTGTAAAAAGGTAACAGAACTTAACTGCAATGTTTGAATAAGTCCAGATGTAATCAAACATTGCCAACGTAATAGAATGGTTATGAAAAATTTTGAGGGGGTGTCTGATGATTTATTTTTCCCCATTGGCAGGGCGCAGCATTAACAGGTTTTAATACCACTGCCCTACGTGGTCAGTCTGCGGGATTCAAGAGGATGACCAGGTACGGGGCAGTGCACGGCCTTCTGAGTCACAAGATTACGGTTGATGCATGACCGGTTTTCTACCAGCACCACCAATATTTTGATGTCCCGGAGGATTTAAAACGAAGCCAAAGATAATGGCGGTATTGTTAGCCTTTGTCTCTCAGGCTTTCAAACAGCAGTATAAATAGAAAGCACTTTTAAATGTGTTCTGTGGTTCTGCTGAGGATGCACGGCTAATAATTATAGTAAACAAAGACGGAAAAGTGATGTTACCATGAATAAACATGACTTTTTTTCTAGGCCTATTTAATATTACGCCTAGGCATTTGCAGACTGAACGTAACATCAAATGGCAGTATTTCCACACGATGCACACACTTGGGTGCACCAGGACAGGGCCCACCACGTGCCTTCTCCCGCCGCACCCCCCTAGCCTCGCTTTCGCAGGCTCCGCCCCCTCCAGAGCCTTCTCCCATTTACATTGCGACGGCGTCGACGGATCCCGTGCAAACATGGCCGCCGAGCCCTTGTCCTTCTTCTGTCTTTGGCGAGGCCCCGCCCTCCTCTTCAGGTGTGTTAGGTAAGAGCGCGGAAGGTACCAAGATGAGGCCACGGCGGGGGTGGCCCGGTCAGCGCAGGAGGCGTCTCACCGCCAGGCAGGTCACACTTGTGCGAGGTGCGCTGTCTGTGAGCCGCACAGACGGGTGCAGCAGAGAGGGGCGCCCTCTGCTCGCGCGGCGGGGCTGGAGCCTCTCCCCCGTCGGATGGTTTGAACGGGGCGGTCCTTCGCGGGGTCACGTGAGGTCGGCGGTTTCGCGCGCTTGGATCCGTGTTGTTGTGTCTGTGGCGCGTGTGGTGCTCGGCGCTGTACCTCAGGTCTTCGGTGCGCTACCTCCCAGGTAGGTGAGGCCGGGGGTCGGCTGAGAGGCTTCTCCCTCCGTGTAACAGGCGCTGTCCTGTGGGTGCTGCGGTCTCATGCCCGGCTGCGGGAGAGGGGGACCCTCGCTGAAGAGTTTTGCGCATTGGGGTCCCCCACAAATTAACCTGGGGGCACCGCTTGATCATTAGTGACACCGGTGACCCCCACAAAAGAGCACCGCCCCCCCATCATTACTGGAACCGAGGGAGCCCCTCAGTATTGGGCAGCGGGTGACCATTGTTGGAACTCGGGGACCCCCCCCCCCCCCCCAAGGAATCATTACTGGACTTTGCCCCCCTTCCTTAATGATCATTGGACTCTGCCCCCCCCCCCGGACAGTTAACGGTCCCTGGAAACCGGGCGCCTAGGGACGGACCCCACTGAAGGACTACGGGAACCTCCACCCCCCCCATGAACACCTGGGGACCCCTCTTACTGTTGGGGCTCCCTCTGGGGCTCTGCCGCGTCCGCGCACTTCAAGTGCACGTTTCTTTCTATCTGCACAAGCGGGAGATGGGCGGAGGGAGAGCAGGTGAAACCTTCCCCCGCCACAGACCCGGGGGCGGCAGCGGGTGCCCCCCGGACCCCCGGGTCACGCTGCCCTCACCCCCTGTGTGCGCGGCGCTGACCCCCAACCCTTCCTTCCTCAGGGTCTCGATGGCTCCCAAGGGCCGGAAGCGGGCGGCGGCCGAGCCCGCAGCTGCTGTCAGTGCCCGGGTTAACGGGGTACAAGGAGCCGAGAAGAAAAGCAAAGGCCCCGGCGGCGCGGGGGCGCTGCGAGTCATCATCGAGCACTGGTGAGTGCGGCTTCACTTCTAGCGGGGCCCGGGGGGCTCTGGCGGGGTCATCTCAGGCGGGGGTGCAACGAGGGAACAGGCAGATGTGCTGGCGACACGAGAGGGACACTCTGTACCCCAATGTGAGGCGCAGGAACCCTTGGTCCCGAGTCCAGAAAGGATGAAAGCTGTTAATGCAGCCTCAGAAAACGGCTTCCACTCCATAACTAATGTACTAAATGCACCTAACGCTTAGCCTATAGAGTTGCATTGTAGGTGGGTTGTTGTACCCTAAGAACATGTCTGCTTGTTGGTGAAGTGTTAAAGCTGTACCTGTGACTACTGTGCATTTTGTTTTAACACAGCAAGAGCTGACGAGTCTATGGGCGTCAGGCTGATGCAGTGATTCAAGCGCTGCGTCAGGGAGTCCCAGACCTCCCAGTGGAGGTGAACATGGAGAAACCCAGAAGGAACAGCTTTGAGGTGACCCTGGTAAAAGAAGATGGAAGCAGTAAGTAGGGCCATGCTTTAGGGCACAGCCTGTGGGAGTGGGGTTAACCTATTAAAAAATCAGGGCTTCTTGTGAGGATGGATACGCAGAGGTTGGTGTGAACAAGCTGTGCTGCAGTAAATACAGCATCCCACTCAGCGCAACTATCAAGTACTGGGGGAAGTAGGTGGGTGAGGAGGCAAGCACACGTGTAGTGCCCTTAGTGTGGGGGCAGAGCTGAGGTGCGAGGCGACTGAAGACGCGGAGTGACGAGGTAGGTAACATGCTGGCAGTTACCTATGGTCAGGGCCAATGTAATTATCCAGTTGTGCGGCCGCGGTGATTTTTGCATAATTACAGATTTGCCGAACAATCCGCAATCTGCAGATTTTAACAGGAATAACTGTTCTTGCTAGCTCAAACGGTTCAGAAGTTACTAAAATGCAGAAACACGTATTCCTGGCCAGCGGAAAGACGTTTTTAAACTGGTAGCGATGAGCTGCAACCAATGCCCAGTTAGTGTTCATAATTGTTGTAATTTTTAAACATTAAATAATAACATAATAAAGTGCCGCATTGCCCTGCATAATTTGCCCTTTCATGCCGCACAATTTACTCAACGCTGCCGCTTAATTTTGCCCTCCCCGGCCGCATAATTCCATTGCGGCCCGAGTATAGTTTTAGTACGCAGGATGAAAGATCCACTGTTAACCTGCTCGGTCCTTGTGTTCAACAGAAGTGGAGCTGTGGAGTGGCATCAAGAAGGGGCCCCCACGCAAGCTGAAGTTCCCAGAACCAGAGGTCATCGTGGAAGTTTTTAAAAATAGTTCACAGTAAAGGTCTGTGACTGGAGGAGACTAAGGTGAACTTATACACTTTAATTCATTTCTGCTGTTTGTTTATACCTACATGTATCACTGTTGCACTATATATATTTTTTTTTTCTTCCCCAATTTACTTTTGTAAAACACAAAAAAATTAACAAAACCTAACACATTAATTAAATAATTAAGATAAAAACTGATTTACTACCACTATATGTATTTACATATCTTTTAAAAAAAATCAAGTTTACAGAAATTTAAATGTTAATAAAGCCTCGAAATAATAGGATTATACTTCATAGAGGTAACATTTCCTACTCCCAATCCAGTCTGGAAATAGTGCAACAGTAGGGGACTGGGAAAAGTGCAACAGTAGGTAAAGTGTTTGATTGGGGGGGGGGGGTAGTATTTACTATTCCCACTCAGCGGGTGCAACAATCCAGGCTGTGCAACAGTAGGGCAAGTGTTGGTCTCAGGAGGGGTAATATTTACTATTCTGGCAACAGTAGGGGAAGCGTTACTCTCCGGAGGAGTAAACCTTGGTATTCCCACTCCAGTCTATTATATATATTCAATTATTAATTAACTAACTTCCTACCCTTTATCCCTACAAACCGAACCCACAAATTATATACAAGATAAAATATAATTCTGAAACATTTTTCATAATTATAATTCAATTAATTTATTAGATTCCCATCGTATACCCCTACATGCCCGCAAGTAGTACAAAAAATATAATCAGTTTTCATTAAGATTTTATTAAAATATAATTAATACTTAAATTCTGTTCCACCCTGTATCCCTACAACCCAACAGCCCGCACCTAAAATATCTTATGTAAATTGTGTAGTTATATTTTTTATCACCTGAATCAATATTAATTAAAATGTAGTAATACTTAGCCTCCTATCATGTAGCCCTGTAGACCTCACAACCTGCTGCAACACTTTAGGATAACAATTAAATTAAAACAAATACTTAAAATTACAAATTATAATTAATTGTAAAAACAATATAAAATGTATACAGTTAAAATACAACACTTAGATATTTAAAATATTTTTTTGCAACTGTTATTGAAGACCATATTAAGGAGACCTATTATTGTAAATGATATCACTTACCCATAAATTGATGTGTCAACAATATTTATCTCACACTATAAAAAAAAAACTACATTTGTGTGCCTCCATATATTTTAGCCGATTATTTTGTCCAAACACCCATTTTTCTAGTAGATACTGTTGTCCTTTAATGTGTTTTCTATGTAGTATTGGATGAACCTTTTGTTGTCGCTTGCTCGTGGTCAGTATCTGCTTTTCTACTGTATCAATAGTCAATGCTTGTTCACACGTCTATCGAGGTGTTTCTTGCTGTATCTATGTAAAAACGCGTGAATAGAGATAGTTAAGTATAAGAATGCGACCTGAAACAATATTCTTGTATGTCATTCAGTATTCCATCTTGGAACTCCGCAGCGTTTATAACATCTTACGTGGCACACTACACACCCTAAGATCAAACCTAAGTAGCAGAAAGATGCTTAAGGGCCAATTGTTGGACCTTCAAATGTCATAAGCAAGTATAGAATAAAACTAATTGTCCAAGAATTCTTCAAGTGCATCAGATTTCTGTAGTTGCAGGGATGCTGTTAGTGAGATGGGCTAATAAATCACCATCTCATTTTGCTAAAGTTGCCACTGATGTAGTAAAGGGCTGATCATGCTGTTAACCATTCACTTATGGGCACTTATGCACTTGCTCAGACTGTCGTGGTCCACTCCATGGAGGTCAGATGATTACCAATAGTCCCAGGGCTTGTCAAAAATCCCATAAATGCGTACTGGACTGTGGGAACCACCCAATTTGTGGGCACTGCTCAGTTTGCAGTACTTAAGTCAGTGTTAAGAGTGCTCCAAATAAAAATTTGCTATACTAAAGAACTTTTGTGATGAGACTGATTTGCTTGACATTTGTAAATGTGCCCTAGGAGAGACATAGCAAACGCGGAGATGTTCAGAAATATTGGCACACGCTCATGGGCTGAGAAGATGAGCACATCGTGTTGAAATGCTGAGCTGAGTTTGAATTTCGTAGCATTTGCAGCTAAAATGTTTCCTGTGCACAGAGCAAGAGCGTCACCTCTGCTGCTTCCCTTCCGGTCTGAACTGTGTGGACTCCCCCATATTAGAGCATGCATTGAGTGCAGGTCATTTGAGTCTAACTGGACAACCTGTTGATGGGTCTAGGTGGTATGCTTCTTTGAATATTTAAAAAAAAAAAAAAAGCATTATGGTGCTCGGGCTAATTAATGGCTTGTTCACCTGGAGCACACTGACGTGTCTTTGTTAGATGCATTCATCTTTCATAACCTGCTGTAGCTCTCATGGACAAGTGTTGCCATATTTAATGATTGGATTTTTTTTTTCTTTTCTCTCAGCTTGCCAGACCAGTGTTTCCTTCTGAGTGTTAGGACAGTCCATGACGAGTAGCGACCAATGGGCCTGCCCCAGTCGTTCCTCAGATGTTTCCTGCACCTGCCACTTCTGGAGGGGATTTGTGGGCTGGTACTGCTTTAGAGCCCTCCTTGGTGGTGCCTCAGCAAGAACCATGTTAACTACTTTTATAGCAAGCTTCTTCTTTTGAATGTGCCTTTTTTCTTTTGTAATAAAGTTTGTTTTTTTGTAAATCGTAAGACTTGTTGGCTAAGTATCTTGTGCCATGTGAACGAATGTATGAGAGCTTGCTGGACCGGAACTCATCTGTATTCGGATTGGCTTCTACTGCCTCTGAGCAGATTCAGTACATGATGCAGATAATTAGAGAACTGTTTTGAGACACTTATTTCAGGATTTATTTCAACACACACAGTGCTCCTCAACACTTGTTCACTCCTCGCTCATGCCACAGTCATGCACCAGATCTTACCTACAGACTGCCTAGCACCGTCACTGACCTTGTGCCCCTCACCCCAGCATATATTTACTCCTCGGAGAACTGAACTTGTGCGTGGAAAAAGCGCCAACCATACTCAATAGCACTTCTAGACTAACCACTGTTGAACCCCCACACCAGGACTGCCACAGACTAACCACTGTTGAACCTGCACACCAGGACTGGCATCCTAGAGGAGGTTTGAGGCACCACTCCACACGCAGACCCTGAATACATCAGCAGCCTGTCAACATCGGTACAGCTGGATCCCTGCCTGCACTGACACTAGCCCCCTCAAGTGCAGCAAAGCTACAAGATCCAGATCTTCGGTCAGTTGGTACACTGATACTTAGGATGACAAAATGCATGTATTCAGACAACTGGCATGCGGATAGCGAATACGCCAAGACATCAGACCCTAACTTTCTGTTTTGCTTTCACTAATGACCGAGCTGACACATCTCTGGAATACACCTCTTAGTTCAAAGAAGACCTTTATTCTTTCACCACGAGGTTCCTAAAAAGGTTAGCATGTTGAAAGCACATGTTTAAAAATAGTCAAGCAGTGAAAGCAAAACATAAAAAAATGATTGTCAACTGCAATGTACACAGCAGATATATGTAGTTAAGCAAAGCAAATAATGAAGTAAAAATTCATCACTGTAGGGCCTGCCAAGCTCTTCATCTTTCTCAAAGCCAGCAAGATGGTGACCCCATTTGACTGCAAAAGAGTAAGAGATTACTACCCTCCTAGGACTGATATCCGGTATCCGACTTCAAGAATCCTGATTGAGGCCACCCACTCACTGTTATACTGGGTCTTTTATACCTTAAAAAAAAACAGAAGGAGCTTTCTGGAAAACACCCTCATTTAGCCATTCAAACATGCTGGCTAATTTAGGTAAGAGTTGAAAGGAACTGGCCAGTTTCCCAAGGTGTCTCGCCTAAGCTGTTCCCTGCTGTCCTTATCATGCTAACCCCCCCCCTCCCCACACACACACAAATATGTCCTTGCTCTTCGGTGAGAGAGCACGAAAACAAGCACAGTTTACAATATGGAAAAATACTAACAGATTTAACATGGCAGTGTCTAATGCTATGAAAATCAATAGGCAGCTAAACTGAATATGAAATGTAGTCTGCAACTCGTGAGCACTAGACAGCTAATCCAGGTGCAAAGTGGTGCAACGTAATATTTGAGATGAGAATGGAGCACTCACAAATGAAGTTCATGAGTTCTCAATTCTATTCATGGATCCTTAGGTTTAGACAATTTACGCAGTTTGAAAAAAATTGAAACAAAAAACATAATATAGAACAATTGTGGCATCAATGTAACGAAATGATTACAGAAAATATAGTATTCCATAGGCAAATTAAATATACATAATCACAAGGTTCCACAAAACGACATACAAAAGATTCCAACAGAACTGCTACTATACACAACAGGTGTTGCACATATAGGTTTAACAGTGTTTCTTCCCTCACACGTATATTTGAATCAGTGGTGAATCATATTCATCTTTATCCTTTCTATGCAAATGAAAAAGTCGATCTTGAAATTCAGCCGATGTGTGTCTCGTCCTATGAAGGACTTTATCAAGGCTTATTCTTCTTAATTATGTTAAGTTCTATTCAAATGGGAAATTCCCAGCCACTAGCGTAACCACGGCAAATCTGTACTTATTGGTCCTTAATAGAGTAAAGAGTTAAGTATTTATTGGGTATTTAGGTCACAAGGGCAACCTCAGTTGTCAGGAATTGTCAGAGGTCCAGAGCGTATGGTATCCGTGTCCCATCCGTGGTCACCGCATCGAGTAATTCAGCCCAAGTGTACTGGCAACAAAAAAAAGTGGTGCAACAGTCAGTGGTCAAAAACACATATTTCACTACACTTTCTGAAACCCACCGTAAGGTATTAGCACTAACTGATCAGAAGCACCAAGTGCAACACACTTGCAGACCACATCGATGCCAGTATCTACAGCAGCAAAAAGATCTCGGTCCTTGTGAAAGGCTGCATCACTCCAGCGGCTGCCCCTCACAAGACTTCTGCAACAAGTGCTCGGATTCCTTCTATGTAAAACTGATGCTCAACCGGACCCCACTGACCTTCAGTCTTCCTGTCTGAACCAAAAGCCTTGATTTCATAACCCACCATCACTACAGCTGACTTGACACCATGAAATCTACCCACTCTGGGGTCCTCTTGAAACTGCACCACAGCCCAGCAGTGAAGCGTTCACGCCAATTTCTAATGCCTTCATTTTTTTCAGATAGCTTCCCGGACACTTCATAACTCCATAGCCCCTCTATTCAAGAAACCCTCTACAGACTCCAAACCCAGACCACTACTGCCTCCATGATGAATACACACTCAATGATAAACATTTCTCCTGGGTTAGTGGAATGTAATCCTTCATGTTCCAGGACTCCAAACTGGGGACGTCCACACCAATGCCAAATCCTACCAGTGTTCATATTCAATACAATGCACTGGAGTTTTTGTTAATATTCGATACAATGCACTGGAGTTTTTGTTAATATTCGATACAATGCACTGGAGTTTTTGTTAATATTCGATACAATGCACTGGAGTTTTTGTTAATATTTGATACAATGCACTGGAGTCTTTTGTTAATATTTGATACAATGCACTGGAGTTTTTGTTAATATTTGATACAATGCACTGGAGTCTTTTGTTAATATTTGATACAATGCTCTGGAGTTTTTGTTAATATTTGATACAATGCACTGGAGTTTTTGTTAATATTCGATACAATGCACTGGAGTTTTTGTTAATATTTGATACAATGCACTGGAGTTTTTGTTAATATTTGATACAATGCACTGGAGTTTTTCCCTACTGTAATAAAAGAGCTGTCTAATATTTCCGAGAACAGGATACATTTAAATTAACTCCCTTTTGCCGTCTTATTGTGTTTAGGAATAAACTGTATTCTTCAGTCTTTTGAAATTTTGCCACAACTAACAAACTGTAAAACAACAGAGTGCGGGGAAAAAAGCACACATCAAATGAGGCAGAAAACAGTCTTCTGACATAGGACATAAAAACGTTGGCTAGGTGGCAGTGAAATTCACATTGCCCAGGCTGCTGTTGTCATTGTCTAATCAGTGCTGCTGGTTATCTGTGACCTGGCTGTAAGGTCGTGCGCGGAAAACAAAAATGATTAGAGAGCAGAATTAAAAGGAATTGATGGATTCATAAGTAACTAACCATTGGGGATTCCAGATCCTGGCTGTAAGGAACACACAGGCTCTTCCACCCCTGCTTGCGTTGGGCACCATGGGAGTGTGAAGAAGGGCTTTATCTTCTAGAGCTCCGTAGGTGAGGGTGAGAGCCTGGCACTGGACCCGCTTGATAACAGGCAGCCAATGGTGCTCTAGCACGTAGGGTGATACTGAGTGGCATGTCTGAATTTTCAAAATTAGGCGAGCCGTGGTGTTTTGAACAGCCTGAAGGTGATATATCAGATAAGACGGAATGCCCAAGTATATACTGTTAAAACCATTTTCGAAGTCACTAGAGAATGAACAATCTTTCGGGTATCCTCAGTAACTAAGTGTAGCATTCTCCTTAAGGATTTCAGAGTTGCAGCTCGCTGATATTACTTATTTAACTTGGGGTTGGAATGAAAGTTCAGGTTCAGATATAATCCTGAAGTTCCCGGTGGTAGAGGAAGGGGATGGTGGAGTCCCCAGCTTCGAAGGCCACTAGTTGCATGAGTCAATAGTTTTTCGTTCCACCATTTAAAAAAAAAAAAAAGGACATCCGTTTTATCGTAACTGAGCTTAAGGCAATGATTGCTCATCCAATTGCCTACCAATCTTTCAGTCTGAAGGAGTTAAGGGCAGTCGTGTCATTCTCCTGAAGAGATAGGAGAAGCTGGGTATCCCCTGCATAGGAGATCACCTCTAGGCCCCAGGATTCATCTAGACTAGCTAAGGACTCAGGTGATTATTAAAGAGTGTGAATCCGTGTTTGAGCCCTGCAGCACGCCACAGGTTTTGAGGATTGGGTGAAGGGAGACATCAGAACAGATTATCTTGCCGTACAATAAAAATTTGAATCCGTCCAAGACCTGACCATGGATCCCAATTTTACTAAGCCTACTGAGGAGAATCGCAATGGATGCTCTATCAAAAGCAGAGGATAAACCAAGGAGCCACCACCATCATGTGGAATTCTGATCAAGATTATCCTTGATAAACTCTGAGATTTGCAATAAGGGAGATTCTGTGCTGTATCCCGACTACGAATCATGCAGAAGATGGTTTGATTTCAGGAGTGTGATAATTGTCTATTAACTAGCTTCTCAAGCATCTCCCCCCCTGCAGGCAGGAAGGAGAGAAATGGGTCTATAGTTAAGATGCTCAGATCAGCGTTGGATTTCTTGTGTAAGGGGAGCAGGAGAGTTTGTTTCCAGCATTAAGAAACAAGCGCGGATTCTAGGGAGTAGTACATCAATTTGTTCATAATAGGGTTAGCGAGAGTGGAAACCATTTTTTAAAATGTGAGGTGGACATGGATCAAGAGGGGGCCAGACCTGCACTTGGCCAATTTAGCTGAAGAATCTTCCAATGAAATGGGACTAAAGTTGGAGAGACGAGACCCAGAGGTCAGCTTAGACTCCGCACTATGAGAGTCTTCGTTATACGTAGGAAACTGTTTATAAATGGCTCAAATCTTATATTAAAAAAAACACAGTTTTTTGCATAAGTTGGCTGAGGAGGTAGATTTCTTATGAAATACACTAGTGGAAAGGAAGGAGGTTACAATTTTAAAAAGCTCACAGTTTAAGGCAGAGGCATCAGGAGAAAATAAACTCCTTATGAGATCTGAAAATGGATTTACAATACCTTTTCAAAGAAGTCTTATTAACACTCTTGGCCGCTGTGTCATGATTTCCTCAATAGATGTTCTAATCGTTTGTATTGAGACTCTTCTTCTAAGGTAGTTGGGAACTGTTAGAATTGACAGCCTTAGGGTGTTCTTCCCCCCTCACCCACCCAACTTTTTGCCCAACTCTTCCATGTTTCTGATCTTGTTTTTGCTGACTTTAAAGCTCTAGGCACTTTACCACGGCTTTCTCTTTCTCCCCTAAACATGGTAACATTGGTGCATACACACTTGGCATATTTAATTTACTTAAGTGCCTAGTAAAAGGCACTATATGTGCCCAGGGCCTGTAAATTTAAATGCTAATAGTTTGCCTTCAGCACTTGTGCAACCCATTTAAGTAGCCCTCTAACTATGGCTTAGTTCTGGCACTGCAGAGCCCATGTGGGCAGTTTACAATGCCATCTTGACCTGGAAAGGAAAGCCTCTTGCCAGGCCTGAATCTTCTGTATTTATACGTCACCCCAAAAGCAGGCCCTACACAACCATAGGGCAGGGTGCAATGGACTTAAAAGGTAGAGCATGTACTTTTAAGCTTAACATGTCCTAGTAATGAAATTTTATTTCCACTACTGCACAGCCTGTCGCCCTTATAGGTTAACATTGGGATTACCTTATTACATTTTATAAGTGTAACTTTCAATTGGTACAAAATAGATATTTTGAGTTTGGTTTCCCGTACTCATTATAAACTCTCAACATATGGTGAAGTTGAATTTTAAGTTGTAAGTCTAAAAATGCCACTTTGAGAAAGTGGGCATTTTCCTCACCTAAACCAGTCTCTGCCTTCTGTTTGTCTCCATCATACGTCAGGGGGAGGGTTGGGGTGGATGCTGGGCTTTGTGTATTCCCTCAAGACAGCCACACACAAAGGGAGCTTAGGTGTGACTCATGGGCCATTCACTTCCCTATGGCCCTTCATGAGGCTGCTTGAGTCTTCCTGGGCTGGATGAGGGAGGAGTTGACGCACACACCTGAAAGGGCTAGGCCTTTCCTCACACAATCAGATATTTGTAGAGCTCGGCTGGTGAGGTCTCACGGTGCAGAAGTGGGAAAAGGGTCAGTCGAAGAGCTAGGTCTTGAGGTCCTTCCTGAATAGAGCCAGTGAGGGTGACTGCCTGAGGTGAAGCGGCAGCATGTTCCAGGTCTGCGCGGCGAGGTAGGGAAAGGATCTTCCTCCAGCCGTGTTCTTCTGGATCCTGGGGATGGTGGCGAGGGCCAGCTGAGCAGAGTTGCTTGGGGGGTTGTGTAGAAGGACAGGTTGTGGTTGACATAGGCAGGTCCAGTGTTGTGAAGGGCCTTGTTAGCATGTCAGGAGTTTGAACATGACGTGTTTGTTGATGGGTGTAGGAAGTTGGCTCTGTATGTGCTATTTCAAAGTAAGGAATAGCATGCACAGAGTCCAAGGGTTCCCCTTAGAGGTAAAATAGTGGTAAAAAGCGATAATACTAATGCTCTATTTTGTGGTAGTGTGGTCGAGCAGTAGGCTTATCCAAGGAGTAGTGTTAAGCATTTGTTGTACATACACATAGACAATAAATGAGGTACACACACTCAGAGACAAATCCAGCCAGTAGGTTTTGTATAGAAAAATATATTTTCTTAGTTTATTTTAAGAACCACAGGTTCAAATTTAACATGTAATATCTTGTTTGAAAGGTATTGCAGGTAAGTACATTAGGAACTTTGAATCATTTCAATTGCATGTATACTTTTCAAGTTATTCACAAATAGCTATTTCAAAAGTGGACACTTAGTGCAATTTTCACAGTTCCTGGGGGAGGTAAGTTTTTGTTAGTTTTACCAGGTAAGTAAGACACTTACAGGGTTCAGTTCTTGGTCCAAGGTAGCCCACGGTTGGGGGTTCAGAGCAACCCCAAAGTTACCACACCAGCAGCTCAGGGCCGGTCAGGTGCAGAGTTCAAAGTGGTGCCCAAAACGCATAGGCTTCAATGGAGAGAAGGGGGTGCCCCGGTTCCAGTCTGCCAGCAGGTAAGTACCCGTGTATTCGGAGGGCAGACCAGGGGGGTTTTGTAGGGCACCGGGGGGGACACAAGCCCACACAGAAATTTCACCCTCAGCGGCGCGGGGGCGGCCGGGTGCAGTGTTAGAACAAGCGTCGGGTTCGCAATGGAAGTCAATGAGAGATCAAGGGATCTCTTCAGCGCTGCAGGCAGGCAAGGGGGGGCTTCCTCGGGGAAACCTCCACTTGGGCAAGGGAGAGGGACTCCTGGGGGTCACTTCTGCAGTGAAAGTCCGGTCCTTCAGGTCCTGGGGGCTGCGGGTGCAGGGTCTTTTCCAGGCGTCGGGACTTAGGTTTCAGAGAGTCGCGGTCAGGGGAAGCCTCGGGATTCCCTCTGCAGGCGGCGCTGTGGGGGCTCAGGGGGGGACAGGTTTTGGTACTCACAGTCGTAGAGTAGTCCGGGGGTCCTCCCTGAGGTGTTGGTTCTCCACCAGCCGAGTCGGGGTCGCCGGGTGCAGTGTTGCAAGTCTCACGCTTCTTGCGGGGAGATTGCAGGGTTCTTTAAAGCTGCTCCTTTGGATAAAGTTGCAGTCTTTTTGGAGCAGGTCCGCTGTCCTCGGGAGTTTCTTGTCGTCGTCGAAGCAGGGCAGTCCTCAGAGGAGTCAGAGGTCGCTGGTCCCTTTGGAAGGCGTCGCTGGAGCAGAGTTCTTTGGAAGGCAGGAGACAGGCCGGTGAGTTTCTGGAGCCAAGGCAGTTGTTGTCTTCTGGTCTTCCTCTGCAGGGGTTTTCAGCTAGGCAGTCCTTCTTCTTGTAGTTGCAGGAATCTAAATCTTTAGGTTCAGGGGAGCCCTTAAATACTAAATTTAAGGGCGTGTTTAGGTCTGGGGGGTTAGTAGCCAATGGCTACTAGCCCTGAGGGTGAGTACACCCTCTTTGTGCCTCCTCCCAAGGGGAGGGGGTCACATCCCTAATCCTATTGGGGGAATCCTCCATCTGCAAGATGGAGGATTTCTAAAAGTTAGAGTCACCTCAGCTCAGGACACCTTAGGGGCTGTCCTGACTGGCCAGTGACTCCTCCTTGTTATTCTCATTATTTTCTCCGGCCTTGCCGCCAAAAGTGGGGGCCGGGGCCGGAGGGGGCGGGCAACTCCACTAGCTGGAGTGTCCTGCAGTGCTGTGACAAAGGGGTGAGCCTTTGAGGCTCACCGCCAGGTGTTACAGCTCCTGCCTGGGGGAGGTGTTAGCATCTCCACCCAGTGCAGGCTTTGTTACTGGCCTCAGAGTGACAAAGGCACTCTCCCCATGGGGCCAGCAACATGTCTCTAGTGTGGCAGGCTGCTGGAACTAGTCAGCCTACACAGACAGTCGGTTAAGTTTCAGGGGGCACCTCTAAGGTGCCCTCTGGGGTGTATTTTGCAATAAAATGTACACTGGCATCAGTGTGCATTTATTGTGCTGAGAAGTTTGATACCAAACTTCCCAGTTTTCAGTGTAGCCATTATGGTGCTGTGGAGTTCGTGTTTGACAAACTCCCAGACCATATACTCTTATGGCTACCCTGCACTTACAATGTCTAAGGTTTTGTTTAGACACTGTAGGGGTACCATGCTCATGCACTGGTACCCTCACCTATGGTATAGTGCACCCTGCCTTAGGGCTGTAAAGCCTGCTAGAGGGGTGACTGACCTATACTTGCATAGGCAGTGAGAGGCTGGCATGGCACCCTGAGGGGAGTGCCATGTCGACTTACTCGTTTTGGTCTCACTAGCACACACAAGCTGGCAAGCAGTGTGTCTGTGCTGAGTGAGAGGTCTCCAGGGTGGCATAAGACATGCTGCAGCCCTTAGAGACCTTCCTTGGCATCAGGGCCCTTGGTACTAGCAGTACCAGTTACAAGGGACTTATCTGGATGCCAGGGTCTGCCAATTGTGGATACAAAAGTACAGGTTAGGGAAAGAACACTGGTGCTGGGGCCTGGTTAGCAGGCCTCAGCACACTTTCAATTGTAAACATAGCATCAGCAAAGGCAAAAAGTCAGGGGGCAACCATGCCAAGGAGGCATTTCCTTACACAACCCCCCCCAAACGAAAGAGGATGAGACTAACCTTTCCCAAGAGAGTCTTCATTTTCTAAGTGGAAGAACCTGGAAAGGCCATCTGCATTGGCATGGGCAGTCCCAGGTCTGTGTTCCACTATAAAGGCCATTCCCTGTAGGGAGATGGACCACCTCAACAGTTTTGGATTTTCACCTTTCATTTGCATCAGCCATTTGAGAGGTCTGTGGTCAGTTTGAACTAGGAAGTGAGTCCCAAAGAGGTATGGTCTCAGCTTCTTCAGGGACCAAACCACAGCAAAGGCCTCCCTCTCAATGGCACTCCAACGCTGCTCCCTGGGGAGTAACCTCCTGCTAATGAAAGCAACAGGCTGGTCAAGGCCATCATCATTTGTTTGGGACAAAACTGCCCCTATCCCATGTTCAGAGGCATCTGTCTGCACAATGAACTGCTTAGAATAATCTGGAGCTTTTAGAACTGGTGCTGAGCACATTGCTTGTTTCAGGGTGTCAAAGGCCTGTTGGCATTCTACAGTCCAGTTCACTTTCTTGGGCATTTTCTTGGATGTGAGTTCAGTGAGGGCTGTCACAATGGATCCATATCCCTTCACAAACCTCCTGTAATACCCAGTCAAGCCAAGGAATGCCCTGACTTGAGTCTGGGTTTTTGGAGCTACCCAGTCCAGAATAGTCTGGATCTTGGGTTGGAGTGGCTGAACTTGGCCTCCACCTACAAGGTGGCCCAAGTAAACCACAGTTCCCTGCCCTATCTGGCATTTGGATGCCTTGATAGAGAGGCCTGCAGATTGCAGAGCCTTCAAAACCTTCTTCAGGTGGACCAGGTGATCCTGCCAGGTGGAGCTAAAGACAGCAATATCATCAAGATAAGCTGTGCTAAAGGACTCCAAACCAGCAAGGACTTGATTCACCAACCTTTGGAAGGTGGCAGGGGCATTCTTTAAACCAAAGGGCATAACAGTAAACTGATAATGCCCATCAGGTGTGGAGAATGCTGTTTTCTCTTTTGCTCCAGGTGCCATTTTTATTTGCCAGTACCCTGCTGTCAAGTCAAAGGTACTTAAGAATTTGGCAGCACCTAATTTGTCTATGAGCTCATCAGCTCTAGGAATTGGATGGGCGTCTGTCTTGGTGACAGAGTTGAGCCCTCTGTAGTCCACACAAAACCTCATCTCTTTCTTTCCATCTTTGGTGTGAGGTTTGGGGACTAAGACCACTGGGCTAGCCCAGGGGCTGTCAGAGCGCTCAATTACTCCCAATTCCAGCATCTTGTGGACTTCCACCTTGATGCTTTCCTTAACATGGTCAGACTGTCTAAAAATTTTGTTTTTGACAGGCATGCTGTCTCCTGTGTCCACATCATGGGTACACAGGTGTGTCTGACCAGGGGTTAGGGAGAAGAGTTCAGGAAACTGTTGTAGGACTCTCCTACAATCAGCTTGCTGTTGGCCAGAGAGGGTGTCTGAGTAGATCACTCCATCTACTGAGCCATCTTTTGGGTCTGATGACAGAAGATCAGGGAGAGGTTCACTCTCTGCCTCCTGATCCTCATCTGTTACCATCAACAGATTTACATCAGCCCTGTCATGGAAGAGCTTAAGGCGGTTCACATGGATCACCCTCTTGGGGCTCCTGCTTGTGCCCAGGTCCACCAGGTAGGTGACCTGACTCTTCCTTTCTAGCACTGGGTAAGGGCCACTCCATTTGTCCTGAAGTGCCCTGGGAGCCACAGGCTCCAGAACCCAGACTTTCTGCCCTGGTTGGAACTCAACCATTGCAGCCTTTTGGTCATACCAAAACTTCTGGAGCTGTTGGCTGGCCTCAAGGTTTTTGCTTGCCTTTTCCATGTACTCTGCCATTCTAGAGCGAAGGCCAAGTACATAGTCCACTATGTCCTGTTTAGGCTCATGAAGAGGTCTCTCCCACCCTTCTTTAACAAGAGCAAGTGGTCCCCTTACAGGGTGACCAAACAGAAGTTCAAAGGGTGAGAATCCTACTCCCTTCTGTGGCACCTCTCTGTAAGCGAAAAGCAGACATGGCAAGAGGACATCCCATCTCCTTTTGAGCTTGTCTGGGAGCCCCATGATCATGCCTTTTAATGTCTTGTTGAATCTCTCAACTAAGCCATTAGTTTGGGGATGGTATGGTGTAGTGAATTTGTAAGTCACCCCACACTCATTCCACATGTGTTTTAGGTATGCTGACATGAAGTTGGTACCTCTGTCAGACACCACCTCCTTAGGGAAACCCACTCTGGTAAAGATACCAATGAGGGCCTTGGCTACTGCAGGGGCAGTAGTTGACCTAAGGGGAATAGCTTCAGGATACCTAGTAGCATGATCCACTACTACTAGGATATACATATTTCCTGAGGCTGTGGGAGGTTCTAGTGGACCAACTATGTCCACACCCACTCTTTCAAAGGGGACCCCCACCACTGGAAGTGGAATGAGGGGGGCCTTTGGATGCCCACCTGTCTTACCACTGGCTTGACAGGTGGGGCAGGAGAGGCAAAACTCCTTAACCTTGTGGGACATATTGGGCCAGTAGAAGTGGTTGACTAACCTCTCCCACGTCTTGGTTTGTCCCAAATGCCCAGCAAGGGGAATATCATGGGCTAAGGTCAGAATAAACTCTCTGAACGACTGAGGCACTACCACTCTCCTAGTGGCACCAGGTTTGGGGTCTCTGGCCTCAGTGTACAGGAGTCCATCTTCCCAATAGACCCTATGTGTTCCATTTTTCTTGCCCTTGGACTCTTCAGCAGCTTGCTGCCTAAGGCCTTCAAGAGAGGGACAGGTTTCTTGTCCCTTACACAGCTCCTCCCTTGAGGGTCCCCCTGGGCCTAAGAGCTCAACCTGATAAGGTTCAAGCTCCAAAGGCTCAGTTCCCTCAGAAGGCAGAACTTCTTCCTGAGAAGAGAGGTTCTCTTTTTCTGACTGTGTTGCAGTTGGTTTCCCAACTGACTTTCCTTTTCTCTTGGTAGGCTGGGCCTTTCTTCCAGACTCCAGCTCTACTTTTTCACCCTGTGCCTTGCACTGTGCTCTTGTTTTTACACACACCAGTTCAGGGATACCCAGCATGGCTGCATGGGTTTTTAGTTCTACCTCAGCCCATGCTGAGGACTCCAGGTCATTTCCAAGCAGACAGTCTACTGGGATGTTTGAGGAGACCACCACCTGTTTCAGGCCATTGACCCCTCCCCATCCTAAAGTTACCATTGCCATGGGATGTGCTTTAGTCTGATTGTCAGCGTTGGTGACTGTATAGGTTTTTCCAGTCAGGTATTGGCCAGGGGAAACCAGTTTCTCTGTCACCATGGTGACACTGGCACCTGTATCCCTCAGGCCCTCTACACTTGTCCCATTAATAAAGAGCTGCTGCCTGTATTTTTGCATGTTAGGCGGCCAGGCAGCTAGTGTGGCTAAATCCACCCCACCCTCAGAGACTAGAGTAGCTTCAGTGTGGACCCTGATTTGCTCTGGGCACACTGTTGATCCCACTTGGAGACTAGCCATTCCAGTGTTACCTGGATTGGAGTTTGGAGTGGAACTTTTCTTGGGACAGGCCTTGTCTCCAGTTTGGTGTCCAGACTGACTACAGTTTCGACACCAGGCCTTTTTGGGATCAAAGTTTTTACCCTTGTACCCAGGATTGTTTTGTGAAGAGGCTCTGGGCCCACCCTCCTGTGCAGGTTTTTGGGGGCCTGTAGAAGACTCTTTACTATTTTAATTTTTGGCTGTCTCACCACCTTTCCCCTGGGGAGGTTTTGTGACCCCTTTCTTTTGGTCACCCCCTGTGGAAGTTTTGGACACCCTAGTCTTGACCCAATGGTCCGCCTTCTTTCCCAATTCTTGGGGAGAAATTGGGCCTAGGTCCACCAGATGCTGATGCAGTTTTTCATTGAAACAATTACTTAACAGGTGTTCTTTCACAAATAAATTGTACAGCCCATCATAATTACTTACACCACTGCCTTGAATCCAACCATCTAGTGTTTTTACTGAGTAGTCTACAAAGTCAACCCAGGTCTGGCTCGAGGATTTTTGAGCCCCCCTGAATCTAATCCTATACTCCTCAGTGGAGAATCCAAAGCCCTCAATCAGGGTACCCTTCATGAGGTCATAAGATTCTGCATCTTTTCCAGAGAGTGTGAGGAGTCTATCCCTACACTTTCCTGTGAACATTTCCCAAAGGAGAGCACCCCAGTGAGATCTGTTCACTTTTCTGGTTACACAAGCCCTCTCAAAAGCTGTGAACCATTTGGTGATGTCATCACCATCTTCATATTTAGTTACAATCCCTTTGGGGATTTTCAACATGTCAGGAGAATCTCTGACCCTAGTTATGTTGCTGCCACCATTGATGGGTCCTAGGCCCATCTCTTGTCTTTCCCTTTCTATGGCTAGGATCTGTCTTTCCAAAGCCAATCTTTTGGCCATCCTGGCTAACTGGATGTCCTCTTCACTGGAGTTATCCTCAGTGATTTCAGAGTTGTTGGTCCCTCCTGTGAGGGAACCAGCATCTCTGACTATTATTTGTGGAGTCAGGGCTTGAGAAGCCCTGTTCTCCCTAAGTAGGACTGGAGGGGGGGAATTTCCCTCCAAGTCACTATCTTCATCCTCTGTGTTGCCATCCTCAGAGGGGTTGGCTTTTTCAAACTCTGCCAAAAGCTCCTGGAGCTGTACTTTGGTAGGTTTGGAGCCCATTGCTATTTTCTTTAGTTTACAGAGTGACCTTAGCTCTCTCATCTGTAGATGGAGGTAAGGTGTGGTGTCGAGTTCCACCACATTCACATCTGTGCTAGACATTATGCTTCTAAAAGTTGGAATACTTTTTAAGAATCTAAAACTAGTTCTAGGTTCTAATTCAAACTTTTAACAAACTTTTAAACTCTAAAAGAAATGCTAACAGGGACTAACACAAGGCCCTAGCAGGACTTTAAAGAATTTAGAAAACTTTTCAAATTGCAAAAATCAATTTCTAATGACAATTTTGGAATTTGTCGTGTGATCAGGTATTGGCTGAGTAGTCCAGCAAATGCAAAGTCTTGTACCCCACCGCTGATCCACCAATGTAGGAAGTTGGCTCTGTATGTGCTATTTCAAAGTAAGGAATAGCATGCACAGAGTCCAAGGGTTCCCCTTAGAGGTAAAATAGTGGTAAAAAGAGATAATACTAATGCTCTATTTTGTGGTAGTGTGGTCGAGCAGTAGGCTTATCCAAGGAGTAGTGTTAAGCATTTGTTGTACATACACATAGACAATAAATGAGGTACACACACTCAGAGACAAATCCAGCCAATAGGTTTTGTTATAGAAAAATATCTTTTCTTAGTTTATTTTAAGAACCACAGGTTCAAATTTAACATGTAATATCTTGTTTGAAAGATATTGCAGGTAAGTACATTAGGAACTTTGAATCATTTCAATTGCATGTATACTTTTCAAGTTATTCACAAATAGCTATTTCAAAAGTGGACACTGCAATTTTCACAGTTCCTGGGGGAGGTAAGTTTTTGTTAGTTTTACCAGGTAAGTAAGACACTTACAGGGTTCAGTTCTTGGTCCAAGGTAGCCCACCGTTGGGGGTTCAGAGCAACCCCAAAGTTACCACACCAGCAGCTCAGGGCCGGTCAGGTACAGAGTTCAAAGTGGTGCCCAAAACGCATAGGCTTCAATGGAGAGAAGGGGGTGCCCCGGTTCCAGTCTGCCAGCAGGTAAGTACCCGCGTCTTCGGAGGGCAGACCAGGGGGGTTTTGTAGGGCACCGGGGGGGACACAAGCCCACACAGAAATTTCACCCTCAGCGGCGCGGGGGCGGCCGGGTGCAGTGTTAGAACAAGCGTCGGGTTCGCAATGGAAGTCAATGAGAGATCAAGGGATCTCTTCAGCGCTGCAGGCAGGCAAGGGGGGGCTTCCTCGGGGAAACCTCCACTTGGGCAAGGGAGAGGGACTCCTGGGGGTCACTTCTGCAGTGAAAGTCCGGTCCTTCAGGTCCTGGGGGCTGCGGGTGCAGGGTCTTTTCCAGGCGTCGGGACTTAGGTTTCAGAGAGTCGCGGTCAGGGGAAGCCTCGGGATTCCCTCTGCAGGCGGCGCTGTGGGGGCTCAGGGGGGGACAGGTTTTGGTACTCACAGTCGTAGAGTAGTCCGGGGGTCCTCCCTGAGGTGTTGGTTCTCCACCAGCCGAGTCGGGGTCGCCGGGTGCAGTGTTGCAAGTCTCACGCTTCTTGCGGGGAGATTGCAGGGTTGTTTAAAGCTGCTCCTTTGGATAAAGTTGCAGTCTTTTTGGAGCAGGTCCGCTGTCCTCGGGAGTTTCTTGTCGTCGTCGAAGCAGGGCAGTCCTCAGAGGAGTCAGAGGTCGCTGGTCCCTTTGGAAGGCGTCGCTGGAGCAGAGTTCTTTGGAAGGCAGGAGACAGGCCGGTGAGTTTCTGGAGCCAAGGCAGTTGTTGTCTTCTGGTCTTCCTCTGCAGGGGTTTTCAGCTAGGCAGTCCTTCTTCTTGTAGTTGCAGGAATCTAAATCTTTAGGTTCAGGGGAGCCCTTAAATACTAAATTTAAGGGCGTGTTTAGGTCTGGGGGGTTAGTAGCCAATGGCTACTAGCCCTGAGGGTGAGTACACCCTCTTTGTGCCTCCTCCCAAGGGGAGGGGGTCACATCCCTAATCCTATTGGGGGAATCCTCCATCTGCAAGATGGAGGATTTCTAAAAGTTAGAGTCACCTCAGCTCAGGACACCTTAGGGGCTGTCCTGACTGGCCAGTGACTCCTCCTTGTTATTCTCATTATTTTCTGCGGCCTTGCCGCCAAAAGTGGGGGCCGGGGCCGGAGGGGGCGGGCAACTCCACTAGCTGGAGTGTCCTGCAGTGCTGTGACAAAGGGGTGAGCCTTTGAGGCTCACCGCCAGGTGTTACAGCTCCTGCCTGGGGGAGGTGTTAGCATCTCCACCCAGTGCAGGCTTTGTTACTGGCCTCAGAGTGACAAAGGCACTCTCCCCATGGGGCCAGCAACATGTCTCTAGTGTGGCAGGCTGCTGGAACTAGTCAGCCTACACAGACAGTCGGTTAAGTTTCAGGGGGCACCTCTAAGGTGCCCTCTGGGGTGTATTTTGCAATAAAATGTACACTGGCATCAGTGTGCATTTATTGTGCTGAGAAGTTTGATACCAAACTTCCCAGTTTTCAGTGTAGCCATTATGGTGCTGTGGAGTTCGTGTTTGACAAACTCCCAGACCATATACTCTTATGGCTACCCTGCACTTACAATGTCTAAGGTTTTGTTTAGACACTGTAGGGGTACCATGCTCATGCACTGGTACCCTCACCTATGGTATAGTGCACCCTGCCTTAGGGCTGTAAGGCCTGCTAGAGGGGTGACTGACCTATACTTGCATAGGCAGTGAGAGGCTGGCATGGCACCCTGAGGGGAGTGCCATGTCGACTTACTCGTTTTGGTCTCACTAGCACACACATGCTGGCAAGCAGTGTGTCTGTGCTGAGTGAGAGGTCTCCAGGGTGGCATAAGACATGCTGCAGCCCTTAGAGACCTTCCTTGGCATCAGGGCCCTTGGTACTAGCAGTACCAGTTACAAGGGACTTATCTGGATGCCAGGGTCTGCCAATTGTGGATACAAAAGTACAGGTTAGGGAAAGAACACTGGTGCTGGGGCCTGGTTAGCAGGCCTCAGCACACTTTCAATTGTAAACATAGCATCAGCAAAGGCAAAAAGTCAGGGGGCAACCATGCCAAGGAGGCATTTCCTTACAATGGGGAACCAGTGTAGGTTTCCCAGGTGGCCGGAGATGTGGCGGGGAGAGCTGCATACCCCCCTATAGTGAGTTTGGAGGAAGGGCAGGGATCTTGTGCACTTCAAAACTTTTCTTTGAAGTCTCTTCCATTTCAAAGGCACAACTGGGTATAAGTACTGGACCCCTGACACCACCAACTCAGTACACGTCTGGACCTGTGACTACTCTGCCAGGAAGAACTGCTGTGCTGAAAGGACTGCTACCATGCTGGACTGCTGTTTTGCTGAGCTGCCTTCCTCCTCCTGTTCCCCTGCCTGGGTGAGAAGGACTGGACCTGCTTCACTTGACCCCAGAGTGTCTCCAAGGGATTGCTGGCTTGCTTCCTGCTGCCTACTCTCAAGTACACAAAACACATAGGGCCAGATGTATGAAGCATATTTGCAACCGGCAAAATGCTTTTTGGTACGTACCAATCCTGTTTTGCGAGTCAGTAACCTATTACTGACTTGCAAAATAGGGTTTGCGACTTGCTGTTAGGAAGGGGTGTGCCAAGGGCATCCGTTCCTAATAGCAAGTAGCACTGGTGTGTAGGAATGTTTTGCCACTGGGAATCCATTCGTAAACGGGAAGGGGGCCCCTTCCTCTTTGTGAATGGGTGTGCAAACATTTTTAAGAGCAGGCAGTGGTCACATGGACCACCATCTACCCTTAAAAAATGAAAAGAAAACTTGTCATTATTCTTTTAGTAATGCATCCTGTTTTCCTTTAAAATAAATCACAGCCATGATCCCTGTGATTGTGGCCATCCCCAAAGTGGTCGCAAATTGTGACCTGCCTCATGAATATTAATGAGGCAGGTCTCTTGCCACCCATTTGGGAATCGCAAACTTTAAACTACATTTATCTGGCCCCAGGAACCATCCTTTTATAACCCTTGGGCACATCTGCTTGTGAGTCTGTCCTGCCAAATGGTGTCACCCCAGTCCTGGACCCTTGGAAGTGGATCTAGAGGTTTGCTTCAGTGGAATGGACACATTCTCTGCTACAAGAGCAGAATCAATGCATCGGCACATCGCCTTCGGAACTGGCACATCGCTTTTCAGAACCACTGCTCTGGAACCAACACATCGCTGCCACTGTTTGTAGAAAATCGATGCATCGCCTCTACTGCTTGGAGAAGCCGGGTGCATTGCATTCGGAACCTCCACATCTCTGAATAAACGCTTCGTTCCTGGACCTGATGCATCACTGCAGTTGCATAGAAAAAGTTAGCGCAACACCTCAATTGCATGGGGATCACTGACGCATCTCGTGCTGCGACAAAGGTTAAAGTGCTTCTGCTCAGCGGGCCCTGCATGGGTCCTGTATCCAGCCTGCGCTCCATCGCAAGTGGCCTAAACTCTTGACTTTGTCCCTGTTCAGCTCAAACAATTAGATCTTTCAGCGCTATCGGCTTCTAAGCACAATACTTACATTTAATTCATACCTTGAATTCTACTGGATGGGTTTTTGTTGTTTAGTCATTTTATTTATAAAATCATAATCTATTTTTCTAACCTAGTGTGGAGTCTTTTTGTGGTGTTTTCACTGTGTTATTGTTTAAGTATTGCACAAATACTTAAGATATTGCCTCTTAAGTTAAGCCTGACTGCTCTGTGCCAAGCTACAGAGCACAAGATAATTTAGGGTGTGTTGTGACTTACCCTGACCAGAAATGTGGCCCCTACTTGGACAGGGTGCATACCTCTTCCTACTAGAGACCCAAGGGCATATTTATACTCTGTTTGTGCCAGATTTGCGTCATTTCTTTTATGCAAATCCGGCGCAAACTCAACTCCATATTTATACTTTGACCCTAGACCCGTCTAGCACCAAAATCCATGGAGTTTGAGTCATTTATTTTAGCGTGGACACCTACCTTGCGCTAATGATATGCAAGGAAGGCGTTCCCATCCAAAAAATGACTCTAAGGCACATGCGCCTTATTTATCCTCCTGCGTCATTTTGTCGCACTGGATGAGGCGGGCATTAAAAAATGGCGCCTAGACGGGTTTGTGTCATTTTGTTAACACCTGGGTCAGGGCAGGCGCTAAGGGATCTGTGGGCTCATTTCCATGGTCTCCGACCATGGAAGCAGTCCACAGGTGCCCATCACCCCCTGCCACCCTAGCCCACCCATGGATGAGGGGGCCCTTCCATGGTGAGTGCAGGTAAGTATATATATATATATATATATATATTTTTTTAGTGGCATAGGGGGGGCCTCACTTGGGGTCCCCTACATGCCCCCCTGCCCAATGGCCGGGCATGACTCCTGTCTTTGCTAAGACAAGAGTAATTTCCATAGGGGTTGTGCATCAAAAAATGGCGCTAGTCAGGTTAGAGGCAATATTTTTGACTCTAACCTGACTTGCCCTGTTTTTTGACGCACAACCCCTAGTCTTCCCTATGCTTCCGCTGCCCGGTCAGCGTCATTTATTTTTACGCTGACAAGGCCGCAGCGCCGGCTACCGTCATTTTTTAAATATGACGCCCGGCTGGAGCTTTGGAATGGCGGAAGCCGGTATTAATATTTTTTACACAAACCTGCGCTGGTGCAGGATTGCGCCAAAAAGTATAAATATGGGCCTCAGTTTCTAACAAGAGCCAAGGAGCCGATGGCATAGATTTTCTGCTAAAAAAGTTTTTTTTAGGAGCAGAAGGATCAAATGCCTCAGCAAGCCAGCTGTTAAAGCTTTTGACATCCAAATCTAAGGAGCCCAATAACTCCATTGGTATGGAATGGGGAGTACATTAGAATAGGTTCTGAGATTTGGCGCTTTGCTCTGGATGTTTTTCAAGATATGGCTAATGTCAAATTTTGTTCACAGGAATCCTTCTGCCAACTTTCTATAAGAAACATTGGGCCAGATTTACAAGACCATAGCGCCACATTGCGTCATTTATTGTATGCTAATTTGGCTCAACAAGGCACAAATCACTGCACCACATTTATAAAGTGGCGCAGTGCATGTATTGCACAACTTTGCAACCCTGTGCGCCACATTATGCATGCGCCAGATATAATATATGCAAGGGGAGGTGTTCTGGCATTAGGAACCTCGCAAAAATGGCGCAATGAAATCTACAATATGTAATTGGCATTTTTAACGCCTGCTCAAAGCAGGTATTAAAATGACGCACCCATTGAAATTAATGGGCCTCCTTGCACTTTGCTGCACTGGCGTCTAAATGTTTGATGCTAGTGCAGGAAAGTGCCACAATAGCGGCAACTATTTTGCCACTATTGGCCTAACATGCGCCATGGTGTGCCGTATTGTAAATATGGCACACCCATGGTGTACGATGGGGGGAAGGAGGGGGTGCAAGAAATCTGGCACATCAGTACTGGCAAATTTGGGCCATTATATCCCAGTTGTCACCTAAAAGCAAGTTAAAAACATCTAAGCTGTGTTTGGGTAATGATCTACAATTAATCAGACAGCCAGAGAAAGAAGTGCCCGCTATCTCAGCCCGCATATTCTCAGCCAAGTGGGTTTGGTTTGGACATGTACTAAGAGTACAAGTTAAATAATGGTCAACACATCGAGAAACAGAGCGAAAGGACGTTAGGGGCAGTTAGTTGCAGGGCAGGAGTCAGAGTACAAATCAAATTGATAATTACAAGGTGCCTTTTGGAGTTTAAGCAGGTCTGCCTTGGAATATACCTGCATAGGCCAACATTGGAAGGGCTCACTGGAAACATGGCTGGCGCTGGACGCAATCTAGACGTGGACGGGTGCAGGCAGTCTTGCCTTTGGCACGCCTGCGGCTCGTCCACAACACGGCCCAGTTTAAATGCCCAGAAAATAAAGCTAATTTCAACCACTGGAGTGTGTCTAAACCAAAATGGCACCGCTGTGGTGGAATCGAAAGTACAAAATTCAATAAAAATCCCTCACGTAATTCAGCAAATTAGTAGCCCTCCGCACAATATCACAAGAAAGGTTTTTAAAGGAGATAAAAGTGGCAAATTTAAAAAATCAATTACTGGCACTTAGAAGCCACTGCGTGTCTGCAGCATGCCCTGGTTTAAAAGCCCAGAGAATGAACCTGATTCCAAGCACTAGCGTGCGTCTAGACCTAAATGGCGCCCTTATGGTGGAATTGGAAAGCTCACAATTCAATAAAATATCCATCACGTAAATCAGCAAATACTACCCCTCCACACAATATCAGATGGTGGTAAACTGGAGTGGAATGGGGTAGACTGGTGGGGGGAGTGGGATAGACTGGGCTGGAATGGGGTAGATTGGATCGGGATATATTTGGGTAGATGGGAGGGAGTGCAGTAGATTGGGGAAGAGTAGAGCGATGGATTGGGCTAGATTGGAGTGGAGTGGGGTATAATAGGGTGGAGTGGAGTTGATTGAAGTGGGGTACACGGGGAGATTATGGTAGAGTAGATTGAAATGGGGTAGATGGGAGTGGGATAAATAGATTGGGTTATAGTGGGGGTGGGATGGAGTGGGATGGACTTGAGCAGGGTGGGTTGGATTGGAGTGGGGTAGTTTGGGGTGGAGTGGGTTAGATTTGAGTGGCATGTGGTAGATTGGAGTCATCTTTCTTCAACGAGACAGACCAAGCAATACTCTACTTTTTGTGGCAGGGGAGTGTAGGAGGCTGGACTGGCTTGTAGTGAGTACCAAGGGGTACTTGCACCTTGCACCAGGCCCAGTTATCCCTTATTAGTGTATAGGGTGTCTAGCAGCTTAGGCTGATAGATAATGGTAGCTTAGCAGAGCAGCTTAGGCTGAACTAGGAGACGTGTGAAGCTACTACAGTACCACTTAGTGTCATATGCACAATATCATAAGAAAACACAATACACAGTTATACTAAAAATAAAGGTACTTTATTTTTATGACAATATGCCAAAGTATCTTAGAGTGTACCCTCAGTGAGAGGATAGGAAATATACACAAGATATATATACACAATAGCAAAAATATGCAGTATAGTCTTAGAAAACAGTGCAAACAATGTATAGTTACAATAGGATGCAATGGGGAAACATAGGGGTAGGGGCAACACAAACCATATACTCCAAAAGTGGAATGTGAACCACGAATGGACCCCAAACCTATGTGACCTTGTAGAGGGTCGCTGGGACTATTAGAAAATAGTGAGAGTTAGAAAAATAACCCTCCCCAAGACCCTGAAAAGTGAGTGCAAAGTGCACTAAAGTTCCCCTAAGGACAAAATAGTCGTGTTAGAGGGAAAATGCAAGGAAAACACAAATCAGCAATGCAACAACGATGGATTCCTGACTGAGGGTACCTGTGGAACAAGGGGACCAAGTCCAAAAGTCACAAGCAACTCGGAGATGGGCAGATGCCCAAGAAATGCCAGCGGTTGGTGCAAAGAAACTCTTACTAGGCTGAAGAACTGTGAATACTGCAGGAACGACAAGGGCTAGAGACTTCCCCTTTGGAGGATGGATCCCCCACGCCTTGGAGAGTCGTGCAGAAGTGTTTTCCCGCCGGATGGACGCCAACAAGCCTTGCTACACGCAAATCGTGCGTTTGGTGTTTTTGGACGCTGCTGGGGCCCAGGAGGGACCAGGAGGTCGCAAATTGGACCTGCAGAGAGAGGGGACGTCGAGCAAGACAAGGAGCCCTCGCTGAAGCAGGTAGCACCCGGAGAAGTGCCAGAAACAGGCACTACGAGGATGCGTGAAACGGTGCTCGCCGAAGTTGCACAAAGGAGTCCCACGTCGCCGGAGACCAACTTAGAAAGTCGTGCAATGCAGGTTAGAGTGCCGTGGACCCAGGCTTGGCTGTGCACGAAGGATTTCCGCCGGAAGTGCACAGGGGCCGGAGTAGCTTGCAAAGTTGCGGTTCCCAGCAATGCAGCCCAGCGAGGTGAGGCAAGGACTTACCTCCACCAAACTTGGGCTGAAGAGTCACTGGACTGTCGGGGTCACTTGGACGGTGTCGCTGGATTCGAGGGACCTCGCTCGTCGTGCTGAGAGGAGACCCAAGGGACCGGTAATGCAGCTTTTTGGTGCCTGCGGTTGCAGGGGGAAGATTCCGTCGACCCACGGGAGATTTCTTCGGAGCTTCTGGTGCAGAGAGGAGGCAGACTACCCCCACAGCATGCACAAGCAGGAAAACAGTCGAGAAGGCGGCAGGATCAGCGTTACAGAGTTGCAGTAGTCGTCTTTGCTACTATGTTGCAGGTTTGCAGGCTTCCAGCGCGGTCAGCGGTCGATTCCTTATCAGAAGGTGAAGAGGGAGATGCAGAGGAACTCGGCTGAGCTCATGCATTCGTTATCTAAAGTTTCCCCAGAGACAGAGACCCTAAATAGCCAGAAAAGAGGGTTTGGCTACCTAGGAGAGAGGAAAGGCTACTAACACCTGAAGGAGCCTATCAGCAGGAGTCTCTGACGTCACCTGGTGGCACTGGCCACTCAGAGCAGTCCAGTGTGCCAGCAGCACCTCTGTTTCCAAGATGGCAGAGGTCTGGAGCACACTGGAGGAGCTCTGGACACCTCCCAGGGGAGGTGCAGGTCAGGGGAGTGGTCACTCCAATTTCCTTTGTCCAGTTTCGCGCCAGAGCAGGGGCTAAGGGGTCCCTGAACCAGTGTAGACTGGCTTATGCAGAATTGGGCACATCTGTGCCCAACAAAGCATTTCCAGAGGCTGGGGGAGGCTACTCCTCCCCTGCCTTCACACCATTTTCCAAAGGGAGAGGGTGTCACACCCTCTCTCAGAGGAAGTTCTTTGTTCTGCCATCCTGGGCCAGGCCTGGCTGGACCCCAGGAGGGCAGCTGCCTGTCTGAGGGGTTGGCAGCAGCAGCAGCTGCAGTGAAACCCCAGGAAGGGCAGTCTGGCAGTACCAGGGTCTGTGCTACAGACCACTGGGATCATGGAATTGTACCAACAATGCCAGGATGGCATAGAGGGGGCTATTCCATGATCATAGACATGTTACATGGCCATATTCGGAGTTACCATGGTGAAGCTACATATAGGTAGTGACCTATATGTAGTGCACGCGTGTAATGGTGTCCCCGCACTCACAAAGTTCAGGGAATTGGCTCTGAACAATGTGGGGGCACCTTGGCTAGTGCCAGGGTGCCCTCACACTAAGTAACTTTGCACCCAACCTTTACCAGGTAAAGGTTAGACATATAGGTGACTTATAAGTTACTTAAGTGCAGTGTAAAATGGCTGTGGAATAACGTGGACGTTATTTCACTCAGGCTGCAGTGGCAGGCCTGTGTAAGATTTGTCAGAGCTCCCTATGGGTGGCAAAAGAAATGCTGCAGCCCATAGGGATCTCCTGGAACCCCAATACCCTGGGTACCTCAGTACCATATACTAGGGAATTATAAGGGTGTTCCAGTAAGCCAATGTAAATTGGTAAAAATGGTCACTAGCCTGTTAGTGACAATTTGGAAAGAAATGAGAGAGCATAACCACTGAGGTTCTGATTAGCAGAGCCTCAGTGAGACAGTTAGTCACTACACAGGTAACACATTCAGGCACACTTATGAGCACTGGGGCCCTGTGTTACCAGGGTCCCAGTGACACATACAACTAAAACAACATATATACAGTGAAAAATGGGGGTAACATGCCAGGCAAGATGGTACTTTCCTACAGGGAGGAGGGCAGCACCAGCTTGACGACATTACAGCAGAACATAGAAGATTGAGGGCGGGCACTGCTGCACGTCACAAGAAGCTGCCTTCCTCGATTGGCTCATTCCGGGCAGCGAGTAGCCAGTCAAAGGCCTCTATCTCCAGTGAATGCTGCAACATTCAGCTACCTGTGTTTCTTAAAACCCCTAGGTTGACCAGGCGTACCAGGTATAAGCTCCCATGTGTTCTTGTGCGCACATTTACCCAACTTAAAGATGCAGTTCAGTTTACCCTGCTTCACCCTGACTGGGAAAAGGCTGGGTTCGCTAGATTTACCATTCTGTGCTGGCTGGGGAAGTGAAATCCTGGAAACACCCAACCACCTGCGATTCTATTACTTCTCCCGAGCTGGCCTTCTCCTGCCTGCAGATCAGTCATTGTATATGCAACCATCAGATGACAACTGCAATAGTAAAGCCTGTTTTGTGAACAGTCTCATTGGAGTAGGCAAGCGGTACCATCTGTTTCGTGGGCAAGTGCCTGGAGGGTGGTCCCCGCAGCACTGGACAAGATTACGACCTTCACAGGGTGTAAGGTAGGGCAGAACTTTTGGGGCCATTGCAATCTAATGGCTCAAAACGCCATTTGTGGGAACAATTTGAAAAGAATGGCCTTTTGTTTGAAATGGTTGTTATACTACCTCCCTAATCACATTCAGAACATGTATCCATCCATCTCCGCTGCATGCTTCAGATCTGGACATGACAAAGGCGACTGTCCCCAGGTACGTTTCACCTGCCGAGCCCTTGCTCGCCACTGGACCAACATCTGTTCATCACCTACAGGTTTGCATGACAAAGGCGACTGTCCCCAGCTATGTCTCACCTGCCCAGCCCTTGCTCGACACTGGACCAACATCTGTTCATCACCTACAGGTTTGCATGACAAAGGCGACTGTCCCCAGCTATGTCTCACCTGCCCGGCCCTTGCTCGCCACTGGACCAACATCTGTTCATCACCTACAGGTTTGCATGACAAAGGCGACTGTCCCCAGGTACGTTTCACCTGCCGAGCCCTTGCTCGTCACTGGACCAACATCTGTTCATCACCTACAGGCTTACATGACAAAGGCGACTGTCCCCAGCTATGTCTCACCTGCCCAGCCCTTGCTCGCCACTGGACCAACATCTGTTCATCACCTACAGGTTTGCATGACAAAGGCGACTGTCCCCTGCTATGTCTCACCTGCCGAGCCCTTGCTCGCCACTGGACCAACATCTGTTCATCACCTACAGGTTTGCATGACAAAGGCGACTGTGCCCAGGTACGTTTCACCTGCCAGGCCCTTGCTCGCCACTGGACCAACATCTGTTCATCAGTTAGCAATAAGCTACAGGTTTGCATAACTCCAGACCCCCTGGAGGCTCTGTTTGCTAAGTCACCCCCACACAGGCAGGCTACCTTGAGACAGCAGCAATCTCTCTGTAGTGACCCTTTGGTCGCCAAGTCTTTAATATTGCGAAAGTGGAAGTCTCCTGAAATCCCCACTTTCAAGTCATGGGTAAGCAAAATGGAGCAGGTTAAACAGCGGGAAAAACTGTATGCACAAAGAACTGGGGCCCTTAAAAAATCAGGGATATTTGGTGCAGCGAATCAGACCATTTTAAAGTAGATTTAAGGTATTTGATTGTGTCTTCCCCTAAGGAAATGTAATGGTATTTGTAGCCTTTATTGCTTAGTTTGTGTGGCTTCATTTCTCATTGTATAACGGAATAATAATGGTGCTATATTTAAATCTTACAAACTTTGAACCACGACAATCATTTCACAATTGACTTTCTCTAACTGATAATTAAAATAAAATATTTAAAAACGTCCTATGGCTTCCTTCACATACATCATTACTTGAATGTATATCCGATGGTGCCCTTCCTCTTGTGGGTTCAGTCACCTATAAAACCCAACTCATAACTGAACAAAATAATTTACCAGGAGGCACTCAGTGAATGACATTCCCTTAAGACACCAATGTGCTTAAGTAACAGTTTGTGAGTACAAGAGAGTTCTGCAAGTTCACTTTTCATCACTATCATTCCTTCAGTAGAGGAAGTTAATAGAGCAAATGGAGTCCAAAATCACAAAGGATCCACCGTCAGTCTGCAAGTCTTTATTAGATATCCAAAATCTTTAGCAAGAAATGCCAACCCAGCCGGTGCTACTTAAACACATTGGTGTTTAATGGACTGCTTTCATTTTCCGCCTCCCCTTAAATTATTTAGTTGGCTTATGCCCAGGGCCTTTGGTACATGGCGAAGAGATGATTGCTTTAATATATCAGACATTATTTAAAATGGTACAATTTAGGGCCATATTTATACTTTTTTAGCACTGCATGCGTGTCATTTTTTGACGCAAAAGCGGCGCAAACGTACAAAATACAAATGTATTTTGTAAGTTTTGTGTAAAAAAGCGGCGCAAATGTGGCGCTAAAAAAGTATAAATATGGGCCTTAGGGCCGTATTTATACTTTTTGGCGCACAACTGCGCCAACGCAGTTGTGCGTCAAAAAATTTAACTCCGGCTGACGCCATTCCAAAGCGCCATGCGGGCGCCTTATTTATGGAATGACGTTAGCCGGCGGAGCTGACTGGTGTGCGTAAAAAAAAATGACTTACACCAGGCAGCGCCGGCGTAGGGGAAAATGGAGCTTGGGCGTCAAAAAATGGGGAAAGTCAGGCTGAGGAATTTTTTTTGCCTCAACTCGATTTGCGCCATTTTTGTTTGACTCCCAACCCCCATTTAAATGACTCCTGTCTTAGCAAAGACAGGAGTCATGCCCCCTTGCCCAATGGCCATGCCCAGGGGACTTCTGTCCCCTGGGCATGGTCATTGGGCATAGTGGCATGTAGGGGGGCACAAATCAGGCCCCCCTATGCCACCCAAAAAAAAAAAAAAAACCTTAAGTTCCCTGGGATGGGTCCCTCCATCCTTGGGTGTCCTCCTGGGGTGGGCAAGGGTGGCAGGGGGTGTCCCTGGGGGCATGGGAGGGCACCTCTGGGCTCCTTCCGAGCCCACAGGTCCCTTAACGCCTGCCCTGACCAGGCGTTAAAAAATGACGCTAAAACGGCTGGACGTCATTTTTTTTGACCCGCCCACTCCCGGGCGTCATTTTTGCCCGGGAGTGTAAATACGGCGCACATGTCTCGGAGTAATTTTTTAGACGGGAACGCCTACCTTGCATATCATTAACGCAAGGTAGGTGTCCACGCTAAAAAATGACGCAAACTCCAAGATCTTTGGCGCTAGACGGGTCTAACGTCAAAGTATAAATATGGAGTTAGTTTTGCGTCGGATTTGCGTAAAAAAAACGACGCAATTCCGGCGCAAACAGAGTATAAATATGCCCCTTAGTTCTTTAAGGGCTGCAAATCGGATTTCCATCTAGAGGGAGAGCAATTGTATTATACACAAGTAAGGCGTTGGATCTTATATCCCACACCTAAAGAGGCAGCCACTAGAGATTTAACTCCCATTGAACAAATGAAAGCACTAAACAGGAGGATCAAAGGGGACACGGTTGCATCTATATAAGTTATTATTAGAAGTATCCCTATATGACCATAATATGCATCGACAACAAAAGAGTGTGGCTAGCAGGGGTGGAATTCACAGCTATCCAGTGGACACATGTAAAGAGAGAGGTCATTAAAAATATATATGCAGCACATGTGGGAGAGAGGCCCAATATATGCTGCTGCTGGACTGGTTCCTTCATCCAGCACAACTGAGGAAGCTTCGGCTGCTTAGTGTTCAGAAGCGGTGGAGGGAATGTGACCTGGTGGTGGAGTTAGAACACATTTGGCGGGATTGCCCTCAGATTCAGTCATACCGGGCAGAATGAATGGATGCATTAAAACTATCCTCGGCTATCCTATTCCGCCAGACCTCTCTATCGCTCCCAGCACCTCGCTTGCCCTGGAACTGCTTAGCAATGCCAGGGTGACAGTAGCAGCCCATTGGAGGAAGAAGGATCCACCTCCCATCATACACTGCGCACGCGGCTATCGAATCGCACAACTATGGAGAACCTAGCTAATAACATGGACAAGTATCAATACATATTGAAACTGTATGGTGCCTGCTATTAACCTGTCTTAAGTAACTCCCTTATCGTCATATCTGCCTAAATGAAAGGCCTTGAATATCTTCATGTCTACCATCAGGTTATGTTGTATCACCAGTTGAAGCACTTATCTTCTCTTTATGCCACCTGAAAGGGCTTCAGTTTAGTGCAGATGTCATGTGGTCTGAGAGCTGCCATGCTCTGCTGCAGGTGGTCTGTGGGCTGCAAAAGGTGATATGGATCAGGATGACGTATTGGAGTGAGGATTGAGCAAGATGGAGCATGGTGAAGTGTTGAGGGTGACGCTTGTGAAGTTGAAGGAGGCAGATTTAACTGTGGGGATTGACAACTGTCTGGAGCTAGGGAAGTGGAGTATTCAGGGCGCACGGTGCTATAGGAAGACCAAAAAGGAATTTGTTGGAGGCCATCGAGACGGCTCCCAGCCATAATGATCAGCTCTGATCTTTTAATGGCCTGGCAGAATACTTTGCCAAGAATGACAAACATTTTTCCGATCAGACACAGCTTTCGAGAGAATTATTGAAAAGAAGGGCAAGGTTTGTGTTCTTGCAAAGTGTTTTCAAGAACTATTGTTGATGGAATGGAGTTGAAACTATATTACTCTACGGACAAGTACATCACTGTCACAGATGCCAGCGTACATGGTCTAGGGCAGTGATTCCCAACCTGTGGCCGAAAAGGTGACTCAGACAGTCAGTTGGCTGACTCCACCTTCTATAGCACCAGGGCCATAAAAGCAGAGAAGCCTGCTCCTTTGAGGGCCCAGCGCCAAGAAGCTTGATTGCTGCTAGACACCACTGTGTAGCCTGGCAGAGTTCTGACCCTCAAAAGTTGCACCTGAGTCTACTGAACCTGGGAGGGTCGTCAGAGTCCAGTTGGGCCACCCAGCTGGGAAGTTGCTGTTAGTTATAAGGAACTGCTGGTTTTGCTGTAACAAGAGACAAGTGGACCAGTGGCAACTTGGCTTGTGCTAGACTTCACCTGCCCTCGTGGGGCATCTACCCCTGCGGCTAATGTTGCCTTTTTGTGTTCCTGGACCAAGGGGTGGCCACAGGAAGACCCACGACACTGGCTCAGTATCCTTGAGCATCATCAGCATCCTTGAGCATCATCAGCATCCTTGCATCAGGACCACTCCATTGATTCCTATGGCATTCCGTCCATGGAGCCTGGAACTGGACTGGAGACTGCTTTAACTTCGAGGCAACTGTTCAGCCGGACCTTATTGGTCCCTAGGACTGGCTCCCTGTCTGAGCTGGTCCCCACAAGAGTGCCCTTACAGCAGTTTTCAAGTTACTTGCTGTGGCTAATCCTACTGCGTACATTACAATAATTTATTGCGCAAAGTTAAAAAGATGTGCTGTACTGTTTCTTTAAAAAATCATATCTCCAGCACCCTCTAGTGGATTTTTGTCGTTGGGATGTCTATTTAAAAATAAAAATACAACCCATTTTTATATAAACTGATGTCGGATTTTGTGTTGTGTTTTCTTCTTCTGCAACTGTTTTGGTACCTGTTAATGCCTTACACTTGTTACTCAGATAAAGCCTGACTGCTCTGAGCCACAGCTACCACAGGACTGAGCTAAGGTTTTACATACGAACCTGACTGGATCTTATACAGAGCTCAGCCTTTATTACATGTGGGGGTTGCACAAGCACACCATATAATAAACCACTTTCCTCACACTTTGTCACAGTTTTTACTTCTTTCCCTCTTTTGTGTTTTTCTTTCTCTTGCTCAAGGTCAAAGTCTGTTGAGGAAACATAAGTGGCAGCGGGCCTCACCTGCAACCAACGACTTGAATTAAGCACTGAATATGCCACTCGACTTAATGACGAAAATTAAAACGGTGAGAACGTGAAACAAGATCGTGGGTATGGTTTAAGTTAGACTGGGGGTGCCAGGAAGAAGGGAGTTTCCATGTACTCAGGTCCCAGATACGTGGTTGAGGTGAAAACCAAAAGTATGGTGCTGGGTAATGGAAAGAAGAGGAACATGAAGAAAGTGACAAGATCCGAACGCATAGAGCATAAAGAGTGGGAACGGTTGACGGAGGCTGGCTCAGTTTATGATGCACACCTATGGTGTGGCACCGTGTAGTGAGTTGAGGAAAATCCTTAGTGGTAGTAAATAGGTGTCCAGATAGCAAAAGCTCTCTAGGGGTAGCTGAGGCGAGCGGCTGAAGCTTATCCAGGAGGAATGTAAAGCACTTGCAATACCACAGTAGTCAGACAGTAACTCACTCACAAGAAAGAAGAACACAAGTATTGCAACAATAAAGGATATTTTATTACAGCACTACTACTAAACTGACATTTGTACATCTCCCTTTGGAGATATTACACACAATAAGTACACAAAATAACCATCAGAAATAGCATAAGAATACACAGGGCCCTGTGGGGAGCCAAATCATATACTAAAAAAGTGATATGTGAAACAGGGACCCCAACCAAGGTAAGTGTGGTAGTTAGCTAGGGGCTGGTGCAGTTAGAAGAACCAGAGGTAAGTACAGTAAGTGTCCCCAGCAACCAGGAGTAAGGTAGTTATCCACCCATTTGTCCCATAGACTAACACAGAGAGTAGTGGTTGGAGTTTGTGGAATTCAGGACCCTTCCCAGCGGGCCCCGAGGGAACCAGCAGACGAGAGGATGGATGGAGAGTGCCCCTACCCCAGGATACCCAGAAGACAGGAGTACCTACACCAAGGACCCGGATGCAAAGGGGAGAAGGGGCTCTATCTGAAGTCAGTGGATGCCTCGGATTGCCCAGCTGCTGTCACGACCCGTGGACGAGGCCGGTGGAACCCAGAGACGAATCCAGGATGTAGAGGACCTGCAAAGGAAGAGGACAGAGTCCAGCACACTTGGAGATGCCCAAGTGGTGCAGGTGGCAATGCCCAACCTCTTGAAGATGAAATTCTTGCAAGTCGGTGGAAGAAGAAGTCCTGCTGTGGGGTCCAGGAGCTGCAGAAGATCCCAGAAGTCACCTACGAGCTGTCCCTTCATGGTCACCGGATTGCAGGAGGGTTAGTGTCCAGCCAGGTCTCCAACAAGCACTGGCAAATGCAAACACGGGTTGCAGAAGAGTTTGCAAAGTTTTGGGGACCAGCAAGGTCCAGGAGACTCTACGGAGGAGGGGACATCAGAGCTGGCCCTCAGCACATAGGAAGACCAGCAGAAGTCAACGGGAGACCCCATGAGTGACCCACAGGCACTGGACACAGGGAGTCACAAGGAGGCCTCGCCAGCACAACAAAACAGAAGTCCCACTTCGCAGGAGCTGCAGGACAAGAGCTGATCTTCACGTTGCAGAGTGCTGGAGGCCGGGGCTTCTTGGTGCCTGAAGATCTCCTGATGGAAGCGTCAACAAGCCTTGGCAATTGCAACCTTTGTGGTGTCAGAAGCAGGGGGCCACAGTAAGTTGGTTACAAGACAAGTAGAACCCAGAGGAGACCACAGACTCACCACCTGTGTTGCAGAATCTTCATATGTCCGTGGACAGCAGATTCCACCAGCCGGTCGACGTAGTCTTGAGGTGCCTGTGGTTGCAGGGGAGTGACTCTTTCGCTCCAAGGGAGATCCCTTTGTGCTTCCTGGTGCAAACAGAGTCCTTGTGACCCTGGAGGATGCACAGCCTTGGATGTTGCAGAATTCTTGCAGAATCTGGAGAAACAATGTTGCAGTGGGAGCTTTCCCACCAGAAGCAGACTTGTTTGGATCCAACGAAGACCAGCAATGGTTCCAGAGGCCAGGAACACAGGATGTCTGGAAGAGTCTTGCTCGACGAATCTGAGGACCACCCATGTTGGAGCCCTTAAGTAACCCTAAAAGGGGGTTGGTCACTCTCTGCAGTGAACCACCTATCAGAAGGGGTCAGGGATGTCCTCTATCTGGCCTAACTAGTTAGATGCTCCCAGGGGCCTCTGCACATCTTATTTCCAAGATGGTAGAATCAAGTGGCCACTTGGCAGAGCTCTGTGCACCTCCCCAGGGGAAGAGCTGGGCAGGGGGGTGGTCAATCCCCTGTCCTTTGTGTAGTTTCACGCCAGAGCAGGAACCAGGGGTTCCTGAACTGGTGCAAACCAGATTACGCAAGGAGGGCGCCAAATGATGGTGGCACTCAGAGGCCACCCCACCCCAATCCTTTGTTCTGCTTCTCCGGCCTGAGCCTGGCTCACCAGCAGGAGGGTAGAACAGTGTCTGGGGTCAGCAGCAGCATGGGCTGGCAGCCAGACCTCGTAAGGCTGCACAGGCAGAATTGGGGGATCCCCTAAGGAACCTCCAGAGTGCATGGAATCATGCAACTAACACTAGAATTGGTGTAGTTGCATGATTCCAAGATGTTTGATCCCAAACATGCCTAGGTTCGGAGAAGCCCTTATGTAGTTGGATCACTTGTGTTGGCCAGTGTCCACTACATACCTTAAGATGGCTTCCGCGCACTTACAGATTCCAGAAATTGGCCTCGGGTCTGTAGAAGCAGTGGTCTTTAAACTTTTTAATGCCACTCCCCCTCAGTGAAAGAAATAAAAAAGCATTGCTCCCCTCTGAATTTTCAAAATTATCCTCTTAAATTGGCAATGTTTAGATATGTTTACACTTAAACATTGTAGTTAAGTTCTGTTACTTTTTTAAAAAATGCAATCAAATACATGATGCCAAACATACTATTCTTGTTGGGGAGGCCTTACTAAAGTGTAAAAGTATCCCCTGTGTGATTATTGGAAGTGGGGGGTGGGTTTTGAAGAGTATTTGGAGTACCCTTCCTTTTCACACATACTCCCAGCTTGGATGAAAATGACAAAACATGTTAGTTATGGCCCATTAGAGAGCGGTTTACTGCTGCTCATTTTTTCACCTAAAAGAAAAGCCCTTTTAATAGCATAATGCTTCTTTTGGCAAAAGCCTGGTGCCCCCCCCCCGGGATCACTTAAGGCCCCCTTAGGAAGGGCCACCCCCCAGTTTGAAGACCCCTGCTGTACCCTCACACTTAGAGACCTGCATCCTGCCTTTGGGCTTAAGGGTCTACTAGAGGGGTGACTTATAGTGTCTAAGTGTAGTCACCATGTTTGGTGGTGAATTGGTGCATGCACCATTTCACGCAGGCTGCAATGGCAGGCCTGCAGTCACAGTTTGCATGGGCTCCCATGGGTGGCACAATACATGCTGCAGTCCATGGGGACCCCTCGTGTACCAATGCCCGGGGTACCTAAGTACCATATACTAAGGACTTACATGGGGCACCACTATGACAATTGTGGGTGTACAAAGTTTACCAGTAACTAAATTTAGAAATAGGGAATGGACAAGGTATTTTTTGTTGTTGCAGGGAAAGGTTTGAAAACATCTAATGGAATTGGTCAGAAAGTGAGACGCCATAAGAATTATGACAATTATGTATTGATGGTAGTTTAAGTTACGTGTGTACACGAGGTGTGTGCACAGCAGTTATCCTTCACCCTCCCAACCTTTCGAGCCTTATCACCATTGGACGATGTTGTTGCTCTTTTATTCCTTTTGTTAATTGTGTTGTAATTCTGGGGATCTTGTAGAACTCTGTGTTGTTGTTATTCTAACAGAGGTCTACATGGGAGTTGGCTCCTGGTCAGTGCCTGGGGGTACGGACGCTGTGAATATACTGCTAAAGCCACATATTCTTCACCCTTCGGTGCTTAAGACATTTTCCTAACATAATCAAAATGTGAATGACAGCTGAACAGACCAAAGGAACAACAGCTATGTATATATTGTATACTCATGTTTTTTTGGTTACTTGGGACTCACAAGATACTAAAGCTGTCTCTAGGCTAGATCTGACAGTTATATCCACACATAGCACCTCCCGCCTTGTCCACCAGACACCAGAGCTCCTTGATCTGAAGGACCTCGTGTTTACCAGGGCTGAAACTTCTGCACTTGGTGTGCAAGTGTCCATTGCTGCATTCCTCATGCCCACCAGAGACTGCCATGCAGATTGGAGGGTGGTGGTGCACAAAGGCAGGTGTGTGTTTAGGGCAAAGGCTGGGACAAAGTCTGAAGGGGCAGGAGAGAGAGGGCGCAGGGCTCTGCACATACCGGACCACACTTCAAGAAACCGTAAGCAGGGGCAACATAGATTATCTTACCGAATGTGTTGATTTTGTTTTACAAATATACTCGCATTTCCGCAGAGTGAACTCCATTACACCGGTAGCATCTTCACCCTCCCAACCTTTCGAACTAAATCATTCTCACTCTAATAAAAACAATGCAGAGCAGGGAGGAGGCAATATGTAGGTGTGGGGTCGGGTATGTCTGGTTTCTTTTGTCAGGGGCAGGACACCCTGTATGAGGACTGATTTGGGTTGAAAGAAGGGGCGATGCCTGGCATCAGATGAGGTTTTAGGGTGGACAGGACAAGTACTAGTGTATTTGAGGGGTGAAAAGCAGCAATCCAGGTATTTGTGTTTAGTGGTGGACAGGGTCTGGATTATAAGATTACTTAATGTCACCAGAAACTACCCTTCCAGTCCTCTACTCTTGGTTGTGAAACCAATGCAGTGTGGGACTTGTAGTCCTGAATCACTTCAGGAGAAACAAATGTGCTAACAGACCTACTAGTGGTAAAAGTAATGCCGAAGGCTGGATTCTTAATGCCCAAGTGACATGGGGCCAAACTGCAGTCTTAGGTGCGACTGTGCAGAGGGCTGGATTACATTAATAGGGAAAACATTTCTCAAAGAGCTGCAAAATTTGTAATCCTTTATGAAGCACAATTTTTCAGTCATGGCTGGCGACTTGGAAAAAAGATGGGGCGGGGGGATAAAACAAAAATAAAAAATAAAAAAAATAAAAAAAACTTACCTGAACGTTGCCACCGCTCTCCGCTGCACTGCAGACTCCCAGCCTGCCCTGCGGCCAATCATGATGCTGCTCAAAGCAGCATTATGATTGGCTGGAGCGCCCTGGCTGGGCGCTCCAACGCAGACTGGCAGCCTGCGCTTGCTCTCTCCAACTCGGCAACACAGTGCCGGGCTGGAGAGAGCCCTTGTGCGCATGTGCATGTGTGTTTAGCCATGCACTTCCCTCAGTGCTCGTCACCCCATTGCCCTGTCCCCTTTAAAAATAAAATGATAATAAACTTTGTTTATTATCATTTTACTTTTAAAAGTTTGCAGCTGCTGCTGCTGGCGAGGGGGTGACGCTTCTCCGCCATAGCCGAGGAGCTGCCCCTGCAATTTTTCAACACAAGCAATCAAACAAAATGATGCCTGTTGGACTTTTTTGCTTATGCAGAGTCATCCTCAATCTTTTTGCCTCCTGCCTCCTATTTTTTCTGACCTGTTGCTGTTGGCTTTTGAACTCTGAGCACTTTACCACTGCTAACCAGTGCTAAAGTGCATATGCTCTCTGTGTAAATTGTATTGTTGATTGGTTTATCCATGATTGGCATAGTTGATTTACTAGTAAGTCCCTAGTAAAGTGCACTAGAGGCACCCAGGGCCTGTAAATCAAATGATACTAGTGGGCCTGCAGTACTGGTTGTGCCACCCACATAAGTAGCTCTGTAATCATGTCTCAGACCTGCCACTGCAGTGTCTGTGTGTGCAGTTGTAACTGTAAATTCGACTTGGCAAGTGTACCCACTTGTCAGGCCCAAACCTTCTCTTTTCTTACATGTAAGGCACCCCTAAGGTAGGCCCTAGGTAGACCCAAGGGCAGGGTGCAGTGTATGGTTAAGGTAGGACATATAGTAATGTGTTTTATATGTCCTGACAGTGAAATATTGCTACATTTGTTTTTCACTGTTGCAAGGCCTGTCCCTCTCATAGGTTAACATGGGGGCTACCTTTAAATCTGATTAAAGTGTAGATTCCCTTTGGGAGCGGATGGACATGTAGAGTTTGGGGTCTCTGAGCTCACTATTTAAAAATACATCTTTTAGTAAAGTTAATTTTAAAATTGTGTGTTTGAAAATGCCACTTTTAGAAAGTGAGCATTTTCTTGCTTATACCATTTCTGTGACTCTGCCTGTTTGTGGATTCCATGTCTGGGTCAGTTTGACAGTTGAGCTCGTTGCACCTCACACTAGACAGTGACACAAAAGGAGCTGGGGTGTAGTCTGGATTTCCTGATGAGCCATCTGTGCTAGGAGGGAGGGGAGGAGTGGTCACTCACACCTGAAAGGGCTGTGCCTGTCCTCACACAATGCAGTCTTCGGCCCCCTGGTGAGTGCTGGGGCCTGGCCTGGGCAAGGCAGGATTTCACATTCAAAAGAGACTTCACTTTGAAGCAGGCCTTCTTCAAAGGAGAAATTGGGTATAAGAAGGGCACCCAAAACCACAGACTTTAGATCACTTCTGGACATCAAGAGAAACCTCTGCCTGGAGAAGAGCTGAAGAGCTGAGGAGAAGTGGTGCCCTGCCTGTGACTGTGCTTTGTGGAGCTATCCTGCAGTTGCTGCTTCTGCCAGAGTAAGAGGGCAAAGACTGGACTTTGTGTGCCTTCCATCTTGTGAAGAAATCTCCAAGGGCTTGATTTAGAGCTTGCCTCCTGTTGTTTGGTCTCACGGACAGGAAAGACTTCTCTCTGCCAGCACCTGGAGTCTCTGGAGAGACTCCTGCTCTGACAAGTGGTGCCCTATCCAGTCCCTGGGCCCTTGAAAGGAAAGCTGGTGGAAATCCAAGGAAATCGACTTCGGACCGGCGCCGCTGCTGAATCCGGTGACGCTGCCTGCAACCGACTCTTATCTTTGCTGGAACGCGACGACCTTCGCAGGCCCGACGCCGCTGCAGCCCCGCTGAAGTCCGCAACTCCGTGGAAGTCACCGCACCACATCGTGACTGACGCCGCTCGAAGTACACGGATTCAATGTTTTGCACAGACGCGGGGATCCCCGACTTTGCGCATCGACTTGTTTTCACCAAAGGTACTGTACTTGGGGGTCCACGCGACTCCGTGTCCGGCGCCGCTGATGTCGGCTTGTTAGGAACGACTCCATCACAATGCTGTGTTAACACCTCATCGAAGTATTTTGTGTGTTCTAAGCGCTATTTTTCAGTTTAATCTTTAAAAATTCATAACTTGACTTGTGTATGTCGGATTTTTGTTGTTTTGGTCTTGTTTGGTTTAGATAAATATTTCCTATTCTTCTAAACTGGTGTTGTGTCATTTTGTAGTGTTTTCATTAAGTTACTGTCTGTGTTGGTACAAATACTTTACACCTAGCACTCTGAAGTTAAGCCTACTGCTCTGCCAAGCTACCAAGGGGGTAAGCAGGGGTTAGCTGAGGGTGATTCTCTTTTACCCTGACTAGAGTGAGGGTCCTTGCTTGAACAGGGGGTAACCTGACTGTCAACCAAAGACCCCATTTCTAACAACGCCCTTTAATTGCATATTTTGATAGGTGAACTGCAGGTCACAGGTTGGTTCCTCCATGAACCGCACCAACACAAATTCTCATAGGCTCGCCTACTTTCTCAATTTCCATTTTCTGATTTGGGGTGTGCCATTGTCACTGGGTGGAGAGGATCATGCAAAGGAGCAGTCTTTCCCCAGTGCTTAATTTGTTAAAAATAAAATGAAATTAAGTGCAGAGGTCCAAGGTTTTTCTTAGTAGACTCTGTTGGGTGTTGCCGAATGTAGTTGTGGAATACAGGGCTGCCCAGTCTTCGTTAGACCTGATGTCTCTTTCTTCCCCACATCTGGTGTCCCTTTATCTCAATCTCACAGGTTCTTTTTCATACCCACGTCTTCCAATGTCAGTTTTCCAACCTTTTGCCTCCTTCTCCTTTCTTCCCTCTTCTGTCTTGCTCGTGGTCCTATGATAAAAAAATAAGTTCCGGTCCCCAAAGTTGAGTCCCAGTGCCCCTCACCTGCATCCACTCACACAAATGAGAAACTGCTCTTGCCTCTCCCACTCTGAAGCTGCCATTCTAAGTAAGCATTAAAGGCCATGTGTAAAATGGTTCCCAATCCCTTGTCCCCAGAGCAGATAGGAACAGTGCACCATATTACAAAAAATGGTCTGACCCCAGTGCAGGTGGATACTCTCACAACTGAAGGAGCACCCCGTCTGTAATGTGGTTATTTATCATACCAGGGCAATCCATATTACAGAACTGTCTGCAGCGCTTTCTGTAGTACTGAAGTGCTCCAAGAGATCAAAATGGATGCAAACGCCTCCTACTTATGCTGCATTTCCTATAAGGTCCCACTTGTGCAACATTTTGTCTGCATCTAGTTGAATGAACTTTGCTGAGCAGAGATCTTACTATCAATGTTAAAATCCCTTGGAGAATACCTGGGCCCATTTTGAGGTTTATCCTTGAAAAAGAGGGTCCCAGGTCAGGGAGACGTTTGATTGCTGGAAAGTCCAATGTGAGGGCAGCAGCACTTATTGTGACACCCTTTAGGGCCCTGCAGCACTGCCATCGCAGCATGAGTGCCCCCATACAAACCTAAAATGAAAACTCAATATGGCATACTGCATGTGTGCCCTGCCCACTACAAACTGCATGCAACGTAAGTAAGTCACCCTTATGGTAGACCTTCCAGCCCTAAGGCAGGGTGCACTGTACGGTATGTAAGCACATAGTTGCATGAGCAATATGCCCCCACTGTGTCCTTGTCAAACCTGGGACATAGCGAGTGAACAGAGCAGCCATGTTAAAAGCACGTGCTGGCCACTGGTCTGTACGAGTTTCACAGCAACATGATGGCCACTGAACCCTGGCTTGTTTGGTATCAGAATGATAAATCCACACTGGTACCAGAGTTGAATTTATTACAAAATGTACCCGGGGTCAACTTAGAGGTAGCCCTACAAAAGCTAACTACCTTGGCATGGTTGCTGACTGGTTCTATCCAGCCTGCCACTGCCAGACACCCAGTCTACAGCCTTGGGGCGAGAGGATCTTTTCTCTGGGTTGCAGAATAAAGCCCTTCCTGGGTAGAGGTGCCAACACCCCCTCCCTCAGGAATGTGCACTGCGCTGGCAGCGAGCTTCAAAGGGCTTGCCATCTTTGAAACTCGACCCCAGGCCTGCTGCTAGCAGCAGATGGCAACCCCTGTTGCCAGCCCCCACTTTTGATGGGAGCACCTGTGGGAAATTCAAACAAAGGGTAGGATAAGTGGCCCCACCTGGCATGCACCACCCCCAAGGTGTTGCCTGCGAAGTGGACACTCCATTTCATTTTACTCCATCTTGGATGACTGGAAAATAGCTAATCAGGTACAGGGAAGTGACCATTCCCCACAGGAGGTGGTCACTTAGTGCGTGTTGGCACCCTAAGGTAGATGACCCATTGGTCACTACGAGGTTCCCCCTAAAACAGCAACTAAATACAGTATTTAGTGGGCATCCCTAGACAAGAAATCAAATTTGACTGACAAAAAAAGACCAGCACCAAGAAGATCTGAAGCACGAGGACTGTGGACCTACTGCACCAAAGAAAAGGTGCCAAACCCTACCTGCTGCACCCAGGACCTGACAATCGCCGCTAAGGAGCTGCTGGACAACTGGACAGCTCTACAAAAACCCCAGCGGACCTCCAGGCTTCGCCAATCACCAGAGAACTCCCTCCAGCGTGGAGGTACCACTCTAAAACGTCACAAAACCAACAAGCCAGTGAGGGTCACTTAACTGACCAGCTGCTAACACCTGAACCGCAGCTGGACCCAAGGGCACCCAGACGAGCACGAGGACAAACCCCGCCAGTGTGGCAAGTTTGGCGACACTGCACCCTCTAGCTGCCGAACCATGCCAATACCCTGGGTATTGGTCAGCCAGTGTCGGACACCAAGGAAAACAGTCCATCCAGAGTTGCAAAAGGACCAGGAGGAAGCCCCAGCCAAGTGACTTCAGGAACACCCAGACCTCCTCGCAGAGTGCCCCTGTTGTCCTGCAAATGACCCTTGATCCAACTTACCTCCTGCTCTGAAAGGCATCCTTACGCACATCTCCTGGCTCACTGATTCACTCTGCACCCGGCCGCCCTGTGCCTTGCACTGAAGAACCTGCTGTGCTCTTAGGGTCTCCCACCCCTTATGACCTCGAGACTCCAAGGGGACCCCCATGATTCAACTTTAAGCTTACCTGTTCAGTGCTTTATCAAGTGGTCACTCCCAGTGGTCCTGCACCAGCTCCAGAGACCTTTTCTCGCTACTCCCACTGGAACTGGGAGCTGCCCAAGCTTCCCCAGCTTGCACAGTGTGCCCACCAACGACATCGACCAACCTGCAAAAGAACTCTGTAAACCCATTGTGTGATTTAATATGTATTTTTAAAGGTGATCCTCCATTGATTCCTATGGTGCATAATTACGCAGAAAAATACTATTTTTATTAAAATGTAAAAAATCCATATCTCACAAAGTACTCGACCAATGCTGATGGTCTTGGTCTTAAAATTTATATAAACATCTGAAGTATTTTTATAAATTGGTCTCAAGTTATTCCTTTGAGTGTGTGAGTTGCAAAATTGATGCTGTAAGTACAACAAATGCTTTGCACTTCTCCAAGATTGGCCTAACTGCTCGACCAGGCTACCTTAAAATTAGAGCATCAGGCAATCTAGTTTTTACCCCTGTAAACCAATGTGTGGTTGCCTGGCCACCCTGCACAGTGTGCCTAGCTTTACATACTACAGAGGGCCAGACTCCTAAACCCTAGTGTTGGGTTCCCTTCTGTTTCTCTGGGGTCTCAGGCTCCCACCTACTGTTCCTCTTCCCAGTCACTGTAAGTGCTGGGTTCCCCCCTGTTTCTCTTGGTGTCTCAGGCTCCCACCTACTGTTCCTCTTCCCAGTCACTGTAAGTGCTGGGTTCCCCCCTGTTTCTCTTGGTGTCTCAGGCTCCCACCTACTGTTCCTCGTCCCAGTCACTGTAAGTGCTGGGTTCCCCTCTGTTTCTCTTGGTGTCTCAGGCTCCCACCTACTGTTCCTCGTCCCAGTCATTTTAAGTGCTGGGTTCCCCCTGTTTCTCTTGGTGTCTCAGGCTCCCACCTACTGTTCCTCGTCCCAGTCACTGTAAGTGCTGGGTTCCCCTCTATTTCTCTTGGTGTCTCAGGCTCCCACCTACTGTTCCTCTTCCCAGTCACTGTAAGTGCTGGGTTCCCCCTGTTTCTCTTGGTGTCTCAGGCTCTCACCTACTGTTCTACGTCCCAGTCACTGTAAGTGCTGGGTTCCCCTCTGTTTCTCTTGGTGTCTCAGGCTCCCACCTACTGTTCCTCTTCCCAGTCACTGTAAGTGCTGGGTTCCCCCTGTTTCTCTTGGTGTCTCAGGCTCCCACCTACTGTTCCTCGTCCCAGTCATTTTAAGTGCTGGGTTCCCCCTGTTTCTCTTGGTGTCTCAGGCTCCCACCTACTGTTCCTCGTCCCAGTCACTGTAAGTGCTGGGTTCCCCCGTTTCTCTTGGTGTCTCAGGCTCCCACCTACTGTTCCTCTTCCCAGTCACTGTAAGTGCTGCGTTCCCCCTGTTTCTCTTGGTGTCTCAGGCTCTCACCTACTGTTCTACGTCCCAGTCATTTTAAGTGCTGGGTTCCCCGTTTCTCTTGGTGTCTCAGGCTCCCACCTACTGTTCCTCGTCCCAGTCACTGTAAGTGCTGGGTTCCCCCTGTTTCTCGTGGTGTCTCAGGCTCCCACCTACTGTTCCTCGTCCCAGTCACTGTAAGTGCTGGGTTCCCCCCTGTTTCTCTTGGTGTCTCAGGCTCCCACCTACTGTTCCTCTTCCCAGTCACTGTAAGTGCTGGGTTCCCCCTGTTTCTCTTGGTGTCTCAGGCTCCCACCTACTGTTCCTCTTCCCAGTCACTGTAAGTGCTGGGTTCCCCCTGTTTCTCTTGGTGTCTCAGGCTCCCACCTACTTTTCCTCGTCCCAGTCATTTTAAGCGCTGGGTTCCCCCTGTTTCTTTTGGTGTCTCAGGCTCCCACCTACTGTTCCTCGTCCCAGTCACTGTAAGTGCTGGGTTCCCCCTGTTTCTTTTGGTGTCTCAGGCTCCCACCTACTGTTCCTCTTCCCAGTCACTGTAAGTGCTGGGTTCCCCCTGTTTCTCTTGGTGTCTCAGGCTCTCACCTACTGTTCTACGTCCCAGTCATTTTAAGTGCTGGGTTCCCCCTGTTTCTCTTGGTGTCTCAGGCTCCCACCTACAGTTCCTCGTCCCAGTCACTGTAAGTGCTGGGTTCCCCTCTGTTTCTCTTGGTGTCTCAGGCTCCCACCTACTGTTCCTCGTCCCAGTCACTGTAAGTGCTGGGTTCCCCCTGTTTCTCTTGGTGTCGAAGGCTCCCACCTACTGTTCCTCTTCCCGGTCACTGTAAGTGCTGGGTTCCCCCTGTTTCTCTTGGTGTCTCAGGCTCCCACCTACTGTTCCTCGTCCCAGTCACTGTAAGTGCTGGGTTCCCCCTGTTTCTCTTGGTGTCTCAGGCTCCCACCTACTGTTCCTCTTCCCGGTCACTGTAAGTGCTGGGTTCCCCTCTGTTTCTTTTGGTGTCTCAGGCTCCCACCTACTGTTCCTCTTCACAGTCACTGTAATTGCTGGGTTCCCCCTGTTTCTTTTGGTGTCTCAGGCTCCTACCTACTGTTCCTCGTCTCAGTCCTTGTAAGTGCTGGGTTCCCCCTGTTTCTCATGGTGTCTCAGGCTCCCACCTACTGTTCCTCTTCACAGTCACTGTAAGTGCTGGGTTCCCCCTGTTTCTCTTGGTGTCTCAGGCTCTCACCTACTGTTCTACGTCCCAGTCACTGTAAGTGCTGGGTTCCCCTCTGTTTCTCTTGGTGTCTCAGGCTCCCACCTACTGTTCCTCTTCCCAGTCACTGTAAGTGCTGGGTTCCCCCTGTTTCTCTTGGTGTCTCAGGCTCCCACCTACTGTTCCTCTTCACAGTCACTGTAAGTGCTGGGTTCCCCGTTTCTCTTGGTGCCTCAGGCTCCCCCCTACTGTTCCTCGTCCCAGTCACTGTAAGTGCTGGGTTCTTTTCTGCTTCTCATGGAGTTGTCGGCTCTGACGTTATTTTTCTTTGTCACAGTCCTTGTAAGTACTCGTTTCCCCTCGGTTTCTCCTGGGGTCTCAGGCTCCTAGTGCTGGGTTCTTTTCTGTTTAAATTTGGGTCTCAGGCTGTGACCCTACTCTTCCTCGTCTCAGTCCTCGTAAGTGATGGGTTCCCCTCTGTTTCTCTTGGGGTCTCAGGCTCTGACCCTACTCTTCCGCATCATTCCTTGTAAGTGCTGGGGTCCCCTCTGTTTCTCTTGGGGTCTCAGGCTGTGACCCTACTCTTCCTCGTCTCAGTCCTCGTAAGTGATGGGTTCCCCTCTGTTTCTCTTGGGGTCTCAGGCTCTCACAGACTGTTCCTTGTCACGGTCCTTGTAAGTGCTGAGTTCCCTTCTGTGTCTCTTGGGGTCTCAGCTTCTGACCTTACTCTTCCCCATCCTAGTCCTTGTAAGTGCTGGGGTCCCCTCTTTCTCTCTTGGGGTCTCAGGCTCTGACTCTACTCTTACTCGTCACAATTCTTGTAAGTGCTGGGTTACCCTCTGTTTCTCTTGGGGTCTCAGGCTCTGACCCTCATGTTCCTCATCACAGTCCTTGTAAGTGCTTGTTTCCCCTCTGTTTCTATTGAAGTCTCAAGCTCTGATCTTACTCTTTATTGTCAGGTTTTCTGACCTGCCTACTTCTCTTTCACTAGCAGGCTTGGACAGTTCAGAAGGATACTTCGAATGTTGGTCCCTTTGATGGCGCTGAGCATGGGTGGGTGAAGCTTGCATTCTACGCTTTTAAACTGGAGGTGTGGCCAGTAAAGCCCCCTCATGTTAAAAACTGATATACAATGTTTTATCGGTTTACCTGCTGAAAGGAGAAGGAACTGATGCTAAGCCATTAAGTTTGCCTTTTATCAGACCCCATGATAGAGTCTGACCTTCTAAACTATCTGTTCCCTAACCTTTGCTGACAGGGCACTACAAATCGATAACAGGAAAGAGGCTGAAAAGAAATAGTTTCTTACCTGTAACTCCAGTTGTCTCGTAGGGGAATTTCCATTTAAGTCATAAGCAACGAACAGTTGCGCCCACATGTGGGGATTCTGGAGCACTCTTTCACAATATAGCTTCTTAAATGCAGGTGTTCGCCTTTGTTCGGAAAGGCTTGCAGTCACTTAAGAGAGAAAAACATTATGCAGCGTATAAGAGCAGGCTACAATGGCCCAATTTTGCATCTTATAGTTAAAAAAAAGAGGCCAGGAGATTATATAATTTCATGGTGTTTTTGTAAAACAGCAAAAATTTATTTCACAAACCCTTTTTTAACTGAGTATAGTGATGAAGGAAAGCAGGTCAGTGTAGCCGGATAGGCTGTCATTATGAGTTAAAAATAGAGAGTGGCTTCAAGAACCTAGAGACCACCAGTGCCCCATCATGGTCAGCAGGTGGCAGTTGCTTCAGTTCCTGTTGTCTCAGTGTAATGCTCCCTCCAAACCTGGGCCTTCTCAACCACCCCCCGCGCTGTGTTAGTATCCCAACCTGCTGCCCACCGCCAGGGACGTGAAGGTTGTCATTGCCCAGCACGGACCCAGCGGCATGTCTTCTTCTCCCCATCCTAGTTTCCGTATTCTGGGTTTTAACGTCATCATTTGTCCAATACCGTTTGGAAAAAGTTTGCCAGTGCGTAAAGGATTGGGGTGGCTCCACGTTTTACTTATCTCTAATGTTGCACTCTCATTTATCAGAATCCAATACGCTAACTTCTCGTAGCATCGCTGAAAGAGAAGAACCTGTACACATGCTATCTAACTATACACGTAGCGCGCAGTAACATAGTGAGTGCATGTATCATCATGGCATCGTTCCTTAAGACTCTGTTTATTCCCCTATATCTAATAGCACTGAATCAGCTTATTTTTGATATAATGCTTTATGCCACACTTTTCCAGTTTCCAAGCCCTGTGTTGTTGCTATTACCAAATTGGATGGGTGGAAGGAGAAGTAGGGATAGTCATGGCAACTGAGTGGAGGCTTCTACAGAGTTGCGTGCTAGTCAACTACTCCGTGGAAGTTAGCACTTATATCATTCGTCCTGGAAGAATGCAGTGGTGTAATGAAAAATACAGTCCAGTATGCCAAAATGTCACGAAGCTTACCTCTGTACAGGTAACAAGCTCTGTATTTGAGCATTGAACAGTGAGAGCCTGCAGCATCTGTTAACATTCCTCCTCTACTTCTAACCTTTACCAGTTGGGAAGCCCCACGAGCGCTTGTCAAGCAGCCTGGTGCTGCCCATCACTCCTGAACATCCACGCCTCTTTGGGGGACTGAAGGGAATTTAGAGCTGAAAACCTGACCGTTGTGGTTTATTCGCGATGGACGGCGCCACAACCACCACAGGAACGGGAGTCCTGGATCCACCCTCTAAGGTGGAGCCTTGCTTGTGCAATCAAGAGGGTAGTCCTCATTCTGTGCCCTGGACAATGCCCTCAGGGCAGCACTTTCGGCCATTCAAAATTACTACTTTTCAACCCTTTCTAAAAATTGTTAGAGAATGTATAACTTTCCCTAAAGTATTTCAGGACTGGAAATAGACTAGTAAATAAGCCAACTGAAATATTTGGGGGAAAGTTCTTCTTTCCCAATGTATTAGAGGACTGGAGTTAGAATAGTAAATTTGGCCTTCCAGGATCCACCATGCCCACTGCTGCCCTGAGGTTGCAAAAGGGGGGAAGAAAAGTACACATAATGTGCCAATTTTCTGTTGGCACTCACAAATGCAAGTTGCGTTTCTTTCTTTATGCATTTCCCTTGTAAAAGGCAGCTAACCTTTTATTTTTAATTCGTTTTTCCCTTTTTAGGGGTTTGGATACTAGCAGTAGCAAGTGAAAGATGAAAGTGGTATGTGATGTAGAATACTACTGTGTTCTTGTGGGTGTAAGCTGGCAGATTTGTGACCCCTGGCACTCCCTGTACCAAGATCAATGATTACGCTGGACATTTGTATCCTTTCATGTTGGGTCTGGTGATCCGCCTAGTCCTCATTCATTCTGGGCTCTATGCTCCGTTCTGTTCACGTTCTTTTGTGGGGCGTTTGGAGGATGCATTAGATTAGTGTACAATTGGTTTTAATAAAAAATATAAACCAGACAGAAGTTACTAATGGAATAGCATTTTGTTTTCTTACCTGCTCCGCTAATGCTTTCTTTTGGTATTTTTGTCCTGGTTCATTCCGCCCACCCACCCGTCACATTGTGATAGCATTCATTAGGTCGAGCACGCGAGCATTGTGGGCTCTTAATCACGCCCACCGCACGACCATCACTGTCACTCATTCATGGGCTTGCCTTTAAAAAACTATCTATCATCACTGGTAAATGCTTTACGCGAGTCGCTACTTGGGGCGGTTTTGTTACCGCCTTGAAGGCTGCCCGTTACATAGATAATTGCATGATTACCCACACGTTTGACTGCGAGCCAATTTCTGTTTTCTTTTTGTCTCTCCTTCGTGCTCATGACATAAGCTAGACAGCTGAAAGCACTATGGCCGCCCTGAGCATGTTTTACTTTTAATTTTCAATGTATGTGGCAAGAAAAGTCCAGTTAGGAATTTACTCTAATAGCTCTAACTCGAGCAAACGCGAGACCCATTGCACTGCAAATGCTTGTTAAGCCTCTCCTGTGACACTGCATGCGCTGTCACATGCAAGAGATATTGCATAAAATGAGGCGCTTAGAGCCCACCCATTATTACAATTCATTAGATTCACTGTCAGCCTTATTTGAGGCCTTCTAATCGGCCAGCGTGTGCTGCCTTCACTCCCTCTCCTTTCGACTGGAGCATGGGTCAACTACTTATTGCTTTAACTTGATTGCTGTCCTTCAGTTCATCGTCTATGATTAAGGCACTACTTTTATTTTTTTCTTCTTCACTTTTGTCCTTGTTGAACCTTGTGTCATCTCTGGCTCTGTTTTACTGTGCCACACGCACCTCAAGGAAGACCTCTTCTCTATTGAAATGGATGCTTATTGTGACAGCATATTTTATCTGCTTTTATTGTGACTACAGTTGTTATATATACTTTCAAATGTATTTTCACTAAGACATGGGTGCAATTACTTTCTTTATCTGATAGAACTAACAAACACATATCCTCTGTTCAAATTAACTCATAATAATACTAAAACTTTACTCATATTTCCCTATACTAATCAACCACTAATTCCTCTTGGGTTCCACAGTAGCGTGCTACTTGCAGAAAAGCACTTCAACGCCTCATTAGGGGTAGTAAGCGCTATATAAATACTATTACAATTACAATTTTGAGGAGATGCGTGAATGATATGTATATTCCATAGTTACCTCTGTCCACTCCATTGGGGAGGAGGAGAGGTGCTTATGCCTTCAATACAGATTCCCCTAAGAGAGAACTGGAGTTACTGGTAAGAAACTGTTCCTTCTCTCTTAGGGGATCTCCATTGACTGTCGTAAGCACCGAATAGAGTAGCAAGCCGATCCCCACTAAGAGCGGTGGAGAGGACAGAGGAATGAGTAAGGTAGCCATCAAATCAACTAGATTTCTGAGAGAGGCCTCTCCTACTTTAGCATCTGCTCTTTCATCCGAGTACAGGCAGTAGTGCTTGGTGAAAATGTGAACAGATCTCCATGTAGCTGCTTTGCAAATACCCTTAATAGGGATATTACTCATTTTAGCTGCAATAGCCGCTTTATCCCTAGTGGAGTGAGCTATTGGTCTAGCTGATAGTGTCTTGTTAGCTTTCTGATAGCATAACAGCTTACAGGAAACTATTCATAAGGAAAAGGATTGCTTGGAAGTGGCTAACCCTGTACAGACTGGACCTTAGTTGATAAACAACTGGTGCCTTCTGCTGATGTCACAGGTCTTCTCAAGATAAAACTTCAAAACTCTCTTCACATCTAGAGAATTAAGTGTTCTCTCAGCTGGAGTAGAGGGATTCTCAAAGAATGTTGGCAATGAGATAAGCTGACTGACATTGAAATCCAAAATAACCTTAGGAAGGATTTTCGGGTGAGTCCTCAGTACCACTTTACTGTGTATAGTTCGTAAGAACATAATTCTTGGATCTTGCTAACCCTGCAGGCTGATGTTGTTGCAAAAGGAAAGCTATTTTCCAAGAAAGATGTTGCAGGGATGCCTTGTGAATGGGCTAAAAGGGACCTGCATAAGCCGTGAAAGGACTATGTTAAGTTCCCAGGAAGGTGAAGGACGCCAAATGGGAGGAAAAACCGTCTTAAACCCTCAAAGAAAATCCTTGATTAGAGGTATTTTGAAAAAAGGTTTGTGGCGGGCATTTTTTTGTAGGCAGTAAGGGCTGCCAAGTGAACCTTTATGGAAGAGAATTACAAGCCAAATTTTGCCAAGTGTAGCAAGTATTGAAGAATGACATTTTCTTGGCAAGTTGAAGGGTCCATGTTCTTGGAGAAACACCAAATGCTAAATCTCTTCCACTGGAAGGCATATGTGGAACGGGTAGAAGCCCGCTTAGCCTCTTTGAGTATCTCCATGCAGGCTTTGTGGCAGGTTCAAATGTCCGTAACACACTAGTTCAGGAGCCATGCAGCCAAATTTGAGGAGAGAGGTTTGGGTGTACCATCTAGCCTCCAACTTTTGTCTGTAGGTCTGGTCTGCATGGCATCTTGAGATGGGGACACTCTCACCGGTGAAGATCTGTAAAACACCACTGACGTGGCCATTTCAGAGCTATTAGGATCATCTTGGCTCTCGAATGGGACAGCTTGATGAGGACTGATCGGATCAGGGGAGTCAGAGGAAGAAATTTGCCAGACCAGTCCATCCAAAGGGCATTCCAGTGTCCCTGGCTAGAAAGACCGTGAGGTGAAGCTTCGGTATTTTTTATTTTCTGCGGTGGCAAACAATTCAATGGTTGAAGATTTCCACAGCTTGAAGATGTTTTGTATGAAGTCGTCGTGTAAGACCCATTTATGGTTTTCCTGCAGAACTCTGCCGAGACCGTCTGCCTGGGCATTTTGGACGCATCGAAGGTGAGTTGCCATGATCATCAGGTCCCTGGCTATGAGCCATTTCCAAATTGTTTGACCCTTGTGTGACAAGGGCCTGGGCCTCATTCTTACCTGCTTTTTGAGGTAGTACATGGTGGTGGTAATGTCTGTCTGAACAAGCAAGGACTGGGTTTTGAACGATGGACAAAATGCCTTCAGTGCCAACTGGACTGCATGTAGTTCGGAGAGATTGATGTAATATGTTATGTCTCCTTGTGACCATTTGCCCTGAATTTGGAGATGATCCATGTAGGCTCCCCATCCTAGTAGTGATGCATCCGTCATTATTGTTTGAGGAGAAACATGATGAAATAGCATTCCTCGAAGCAGGCTGGCTGGAGAACATCACCAGTTTAGGGACTGCTTTGCATGAATGGATAGTTTTATCCTGTTTTCCCAGTTGCCTGTCAGTTGGTCCCACTAGTCCTCAAAACATTCCTGAAGAGGTTGCATGTGGAGACAGGCATTCGGTGTGAGGAAGATGCAGAAGGCCATCAATCCAAGAAGAAACGGCACTGCCCTCGCCGATGGATGAGACTTTCATGAGAAAGTCACACTTCTGAAACATTAATAAGCGTCTCTCCTCCAAAGAACACGCTTGCTTGTTTGGTGTCAACGGAGGCTCACAAATAATGCGATGTTTGAACCGGGATAGGTATGCAGAGGATGACATGAAGCCCCAAGCATTGAATGAGATTGCAGGTCACGTTTTAATGAAGTTGGGCTTCCCGAGATGTTGACGCCTTTATTAGCCAATCGTCTACGTATGCGTAGATGAAGATTCTGTGCTTTCTGAGGTAGGCCGCCACTACTGCCATGCACTTTGAGAATGTTCGGGGTGCTGACTTTAGGCCAAATGGAAGTACTTGTTATTGATAATGGTCCAAACTCTGGAGCACTTGAAGCTTTCTGGTGATTGGAATAAGAAAACATGCATCTTGAAGGTTGATAGAGCAAAGCTAATCTCCCTGGTAGACTTGATGTAACACCAGCATTCAGAACTTTTTTTGCCAAATCTATTTGTTGGCTACTTTGAGGTCGAGTATGGGTCTGAATTTGTTCTTGTCTTTTTCATCAGAAAGTACCTGGAATAAATGCCTGTTCCCCTTTGTCTGTGGAGAACGGCTTCCACCGCCTTTGTCTGTAGGGGGTGTTGACCTACGACTGTAACCTTGGGAGACTGAAATTTGTCAATTTCGGAGGTATGGACGATGGGGGGACTTGTGAACTTGAAATACTACCTATTTTGCACAATATTCAGAAGACAAGCGTCTTGAGTGATTTTTTGCCATTCTGCCAGATAATGAAAAATGCTTCCCCCTAACGGAGTGGGTAACGGAAGAAGAGGAAGAAAGGACTCATGGTTTGGATCCTGTTGCCTCTTTACCCCCTTGAGCAGGCTGTTGGCTGGATCTTCCTCCTGTCTGCTTTCGTTGTTGTTGGGAAGGTATCTGGGGGTGTTGCTGCTGTTGACCTAGATACCATTGAGGGGTTTGAACCCTCTGAGTTTAAAACTGGCGTTGGTAGGGTCTGAAGGATTTTCTCTGCTCTTTCGGTCTCTCTAGACCCACCGCTTTAAAGGTTTCCATCTCAGTTGTCATGTGTGCCATCTCATCATCAGTGTGACTTCTGAAGAGAGGGGAGCCTGAGAATGGTAGGTTCTGGATCCTTTGCTGAGACTCCGGCTTGAGAGATGTTAAACGGAGCCAAACATGTCTCCTTAAAGCAACTCCGTGGCAGCATTCATGTGCAGCTAAGAGAATCCACAGCTGCACTGATCACTTGATTGGACACCATATTACCCTTGTTAACCATTTACATGAAGTCTCCCTGTTTATCCAACATTTTGCAGAGCATTTTCCCTGGGACAGAGTCCCATAGAGCTCTGTTATAGCTTCCCAGGAGAGCAGTTGCACTGGCTGCTTTTATTGTTGTTGCGGCAGTGCAGCAGATTTTGCAGCCTGCAGGATCCACTTTCTCACTCTCCTGATCAGGAGGAACCCATGATGAAGGTGGAGTGTCATGTTGCTTTTAGGCTGTTAAGATAACAGAGTCAAGAGACGTATGCCAGTATTTCTTTTGTAACCTTGACAGAGCGAGCTTAACTGTGGCTGCTGTCAAAAACAGCTTCATGGCTGACTCTAGGAGGCCAGGGTCCAGTAGCAGTAGTGGTCGTGAGGCTGTCCATTGGTGTAACGTCTCAAATATTACAGATGTGGAGGGTGTAGGAATTGACATCTGTATATTAAGTTTGCCAGCTCCACGTCCCAGGACCTCTTGGAATGTAGTAATGTCACCCACCCGAGATACACAAGGCGGTGGAGGCTCAGAAAATGTCTGAGAATTTCCTTTCATAGAGGTAGTATCTCTAGATCTGTGACGGGATCTTGTGTAAGATCTAGATCTTGACCTTGAATGGTGGGAACAATGCCACTGGTGAGAATGGCGCAAAGATGGTGATGAGTGCCTGGAACTGTAGCATCTGTGAAGGCGAGAGCAAAGACGTGATCAGAAGTGCGATCTTGGTCGTGGCAAAGGAGCCTCCATAGGTGGTGGAATGGGCGCCATTAGAAGGGGTGCTGAAGGTGGTGGTGGAGGAGGCGTAGTTGGGGGGGATGGAGATGAGTACAATGCGAAGAGAATATATTCTTGAATAATGAGAATCTGGAGATGAGTAAATGCGTCTCCTCTTCTTCCCTGTCTCTTGGTGTCTCCTCGATGTCGAAATTCTACTACGATGCATCAATGTCGATCTGCTCCCCGACATCGTCCTCTGTCAACACCTCAATGTCAATCTACTCCTTCCTGACATTGAAACACTCCTCGACGTCAATCGCGCCTCCACTTCAGCGGTGTATTCCCTTCGACATCGACTGGTGTCTCAAAGATGACTGAGGTCTCTTTCTCAATGTCGATCCAGCCCTTGACGACAAACAGGTAGGAGCTGTATCTTGCCTCGATGACAATCATGTCGACGTCGACAGGGTCTAATGTCTCTTTTGAGCTGGAATCCTCTTTTTGGACCTCGCCCATCCTTCTGGGGTTGATGGGTGAGCCCTAATGAAAGACTGACCTTCCTCTCACTCAGAGGTCCCACCTTCAGCCTGTACTTGCTGTCTTCGTCTCTCCTCAATCCAACAGAGGTGAATCTTCTCCCTTTCTTGCAAAATGTGTAGCAAAAAGTTCCTACAATGATGACAAGAGTCAGTAACATGAGATGCTGAAAGGCGGATGATGCAGACCTGATGAGGGTCTCATTTTCTCTTCCCCCCTCACACAGGCAGGGCACTTGATAAATAAGGATGGAATTTAATTTGACAAAACACCTTACTTTTCTGTTTAGAAAAATAAGAAAAAGGCAGGGAGAGATGGAAACTGTTGAGTAAAAGTGTTGTCACCAAATTTCTACTGGAAATTTTTGATGAGAAAATGCCTAAAAAAGCAGAGCTCAATGCTCCAGGACCTGTAAGCAGGAGCCAGAAAAAAGAACTGAAGCAACTGCCACCTGCTGAGCACGATGAGATACTGGTGGGCTCTAGGTTCTTAAAGGTACAGTCTCTATTTTTAACTCATATAATGATAGTCTATGGAGCTAAACTGTCTTGCGTTCCTTCATCTCTATACTTTATTAAAAAGGGTTTGTAAAAGACATTTGCGCTGCTTTACAAAACCATCATGAAATTATATACATATATAATCTCCTGGCCTCTTTTTTAACTACACGATAAAGAATTGGGCGATTGTAGCTGGCTCCTATAGGCTGCATACTATGTTTATTTCCTAAGTGACTCTGCAGGCCATCCGGAAGAAGAGCAAACATCTATACTTAAGAAGATATATTGTGAAAAAGTGCTCTGGGATCCCCCGCATGTGGGCAGGACTATTCAGTGCTTATGACTATCAAAGTAGATAAACTACAAGAGAACCACTGTACGGTGATTCACAAACAATGTTCAGTTGATTATTATTTTAGACTGTGACGGAAGCAGTATTCTCTTGATCAGAGGAAATATTTTTTCTTCTTCCATATTCAGAGCCTTAATTCCTAAAACAGTATATACCATTTGTATACAATTTTACTATTTAATATTTAGTCAATGCACATTTAAGCTGTCATAATGGGTGTATTCCCAAAGTCATGGTTTCATTGGAACCTACGCGCCAATACTGACAGCCATCAAGTTTGGATTAACTAGCCATGAGCTGCCTTGTCCTGACGTTTGCGCTGGATCATCACACCCTTGAAGGATGTGAAAGATTCTGCTGCTCCATTGTGGTTGAGTAGCCACGGGGACTACAACCTTGTGTAGGAAGTCTGACTATTAAAACCAAGTGAGAAGTTTGCTTTCACGGTTTCATCAGTCCTACAACCTTCACTTGTTTTTAGGTGAAGTGCAAGCGCGTTGACCTGTTGTAACTATCATGGGGTTTTAACCACGCTCACCTCTTTAATTCGTTCCTGGGCTTGCTTTTCAAAAATCACATGATGTCTTTAGTAAATGCTTGATGTTTGTCCCGCCTTGAGGCTGTTTTTGTCACTTGCAGACTGCCCCTGTTACATGGATTATTTCACGACTGCCATATACGTAACTATGGGCAATTTATTTTTTCTTTTGTCTATCCGCTTCGTGCGGCATGGCAGCCATGGAGCTCACAGAGTCAACAGGCACAACAGCATGAACGCGATCGGCGGTATTGGAGTTTTGGTCACATTGTTCACAGTTACCTAATCAGTCATTTCTTGTGGTTCTCCTCTTATAACACTTGAAATTGGTAAATGCTTTACATAAAACAGAAATCCTCAATGCAAAAGCACAGCGGAAGAGCTGATACTAGAATATTCACAGCATTCAGGAAACTCGCCCAATAATGCTTTGCAAGGAATGACTTTTTCAAAACATATTTGCTCATAACTCACCGTGTGGTCGTCCTAGGACTATGGGACCTCCACCATGATGTTCAGCCCAAAACACTCTTTCTGACTAGGTCATCTCTGGGTCCCCCCACACTAGGTTAGTGGGGACCCCAAAATAATAATCCCCTCCCACCATTCAGTGTCTCAAGCTTTCTCATGGCTAGAACGTTTGTTGTACAGCTGGGAGACGTTTTGTTTTAAATGCCTTGTTTGTGATATAATTGCAGTAGGCCTGCTAGCCCCAAAAATGCCCTCTAGGGGCTAAGAATATGGTTACACTGCATTACTCTCTTGTTTATTCCACAGGGTTATGCCCTCTAGGGGATAACAATATGGTTACATGGCCATGTTTCTTACAAATTATATTTTTGTTATGGTGCCCTGTAGGGGCTGTTTTGAACTTTACTGTTTAATGCCAAAAGTTTATTGCTGATAAAGGTTTATTTGATAATTGTATATGTTTTATTAATCTCCCCTTATTACAATCATAACCATAATTCAGGTCAACTTAACATCCTTATTATACTATGACTGTTTGAACACTCTTGATGTGTTTGGGTGACCCTTCTAGTTTATTTCTCCTCTGAATGTCTTGTGTCTTTTTGGGGAACTTGTGTTAGCCAGCCAGCAACTCTGATGGTGGGGTGGTGAAAGTGGTATTCTATTGGAATTAGCACGGCAAATATAAACTAGGATGCTAAATGGCAACATTTTCATTTTTTGCTGCATATAGAGGAAGAAGGTAAATGGAAGTGCTTTAGTAATGCGCAGGGCCACTGGAATTATATGGCAGAAAATGACATTTTGAGGCAGGACTGACAAATGTATGTGGCAAAAAAAGTCCAGTTATGAATTTACAATGCCCATAGGTCTAACTCAAGCAAATGTGAGACCTATTGCATTGCAAATGCTTGTTGTTCTTAGGCTCCGTAGAGCATGATCATGTTATTTTTCCAGCTCCCCAAGAAACCATGTATGATGAATGTGAGGAAAGTGTAGTTGTGTCATAACAAGAAAGACAGCTCAGTGACTTACGATCATCTACATGAATTGCTTGAGCAGACGTATAGGCTTAATGAATAGAGCTTAAACATTTACTCAGAGTCATCTGAACATTTGTGCGCGCAATGAAGATGATGTCACTGATCCGGAGGTTCACCCAAGTTAGTTTGATGGTCATAAAATCTCTTAATATTTTGGAATAATGCACTTCTCTGTCACGTAATGTTACCAGACAGACATCTTTGATGTTGGACATTGAAATGACTGTGTCAGTACCTGTGTGATTATATCTTTAGGAGAGTCAAGACCTCCCGAGAAAGTTCCAGTAATCTGTTTATCACGCTGTGAATGAGGCTATTTCTGCAACCCTTAAAGATCCGGCGACCTCCCAAGTTAGCATATTTGAAGTCTACATGGATTGATCAAGACACCAGATAATCACAGAGGCTTCTGTGTAGACATCCTTCTGAGTCTCTACTCTGCTTGATGGTGTGTGCAGCCTTTGGTATTAAATACAGACGCACTTTGATGGTAGCAGGAAAATCTGCCATTTTTATTAGCTGTACATACAGTTTTGTAAAATCCATAACCTTGTAGTTTAAGCATCTCCTCTCCCCTTGGGTGGCATTTCTTCACCTTACGCCAAAGTTTCCAAATTGAGAACAGGAAATGCCAACACCGACATACAACATCAGCGTCATCAAAGCAAGCATAGGCTACTGATTAGAGTAAAACACGGAAAAGAAGTGGAAGATTGGGGCACAGAGATGGAAAGAGAAAGGAGAGCAGCAATGGACTAGAGTGGGACAAGCAATGAGAGGAGAATAAGAAATGGAAGACCAATGGAGAGGATAAGATAGGAGAAAATGACAAAGACAAAGCAGCAAGGGAGAAATGAGGGAGGGGACCGAAGAGCGAGAAAAGCAGGTGCAGTGATTAAAAGTATGGAAAAGTATATAGCAGAGCAACAAGAGACAGGAAAAAATGAAATAAGGGAGGAAGAGTCAGCAGAGATTCAATAATGCTGAGGGGGAGAGGAGAAAGCAGAAGAAAGATTAAAGAGTGGGCAAACAGTGGAAAACAAGAAAGCGGAGAGGAGAAGGAGGTCAGAGGGTAAGGGTAGAAGGGAAATTGTCATAGGGCAGCGCACAGGAGAAAATAAGAAAGGAAAGCAGCAGGAAGATGTGAGTGGGAAGAAGTGATTTAGAGATAGAGGGTAGCAAGAGAAGAAGAAAGAAAAAGCTAAAGAGTGAAGGAAAAGGACAAGGACCCATGATTGGGAGATAGAGAGGAGTTAGATGGAGAGGTTGGAAGAGAGAGATGGGAGGCGGAGTGGTTACAGAAAGAGAAGGTGAGCTAGTGTGGGAGGGGAAAAAAGGGGGAGCCACAATGAGGGGGGAGTGGCGAAAGCTAGAGAGGGAGGATGACAATAAGAAGAGATAGTGCAGAGAAAGGGAAGGTTGCTAGAGAGTAGGAAGGAAAGTTGAGAACTGTGGAGGAGGTAAGAGTGGGATGAGGAACAGAAAGGACCCTGAGTGAGAGGAGGTGAGAAAGAGGGGTTAGAGTGGAAGGAAGGGGAATTAAAGAGACTGGAGCTAGAGTGAGAAGGAGGAAAAAACAGGGAATCTACAGTAGGAGAGAAGCTAGAAGGGAAGAGAGGGTACTAAAGTGGGAGGAACCCAAAGAAAGAAGCTAGAATAGACACACAGGTAAAAGAGGTGCTGCTGTGGAAGGTAAAGAGATAATGGAGACATAGTTCTGTATGAGGAGATAAAACTACAGAGTGAGAGAAAGGGAGGAAGAGCAATAGAGTTGGTTTCAGTAGGAAATATAAGAAATAGAAAAGAGCTTGAGTAGGAGGAGGTGAGAAAGAGGTATTAAAGTTGAAGGAAAGGGAATTACAGAAATTGAAGCTAGAGTGAGAGGAAGGAACAGAAATGGGTCTAGAATAGGAGGGAAAAGGAAAGTTAAAGGAGCTAGAAAGGAACAAAGGAAGAGAGGGGAGTTAGAGAGGGAGGAACCAAAAATAAGACACTACAATAGACGCACAAGTAAAAGAAATGCTGCTCTGGAAAGAGGAGGGATAATAAAGTGACAATTTGGTAGGAGCAGAGAATGTGGCAAGCTAGAGTGGAGTAAAAGTTAGGATGTAGAAGACTAAAGGGAGCTAGAGTATGAGAAAGAAAGGAACAAGAAGTATGGAAGAGTAGGAGAAGAGCAGAAGATTGAGGGAAAGGAGCTAAAATGTGAGGCGTAAACGGCAGGGCTGTGTAGCTGGAATGGAGTGGGAAGTAAGATTGGGAGGAAAGGAGAGTAGCAAGAATGTAAATAAAATTGAGAGCGAGAGGAAGGGAGGTGAAGTAATAGGTGGAGGACAAAGGGGATGAGAAAGGAAAAAAGGACAAAAGAATGTACAGTGTAAAGAAATAAAAGATGGGTGTTATAGCTGGGCATGGGAGAAGGAGGGGAGATGAGAGGATGGGAGGACGAGAGTGGAGCCAGGAAGACAGAGGAGAGCTAGAGTGTGTTGTAGGAAGATGAGAATGGTAAAGCGAGCAGAAAAACAAAGGCACTGATACAATGGACAGAGAAGCTCTCAATCCAAGACATTGACATCCATGTCAGACTCCGAGGAGGGGTCGGGTCTGACACAGCAGGAAGTAATGTCTGGTTGACCATTCCACACACTGCCAACCACATCAATCTCTTCATCCTCATTTGGCATGGACAGCTCAATCAGGGAGTCAAAAAAACTGCCCAACGTAGAATTCACAGTGGTATCAGCTTCCCCAGTGGATGTGAGTATCCTGAAGTCTGAGTGCTCTGACACAATGTCATCCAAATAAGTCGCATCAGAACCGCCACTCACTCTACCTTGCAGAACAACTGAACTAGTATTGGTATCAGAGCCACGAGGTTTGTGGAAATCCTTCACTGTGCTCAAAGACAAGTGGTCATGTTGACGTCTTTTCTGAGATGATACTGCAGCCTTTTTCCCAGCTACTGCAGTACGTTTCCTACACTTGGTATTCCGGGCTTCATCTGCACCTACAGAAAGAGGTGTCTGATCCATGGTAAGAACTTTGTGGGTTTCTAGCTTTACTGCGACAGATTCTATCTCATCTTGACAAGGCGGAACATTGTTCAGAAGGCGTATGGTACACACTGATACCTCATGTTGTTTTATCTCCTTGTCCCTCTCTCGTCGTTCAGGAAAGGACTGCTTGCTCACATCGTCTGCTTTATCTGCACCACATATGGGCATCAAAATGGGGCTCAATGCGGGATCAGCCTGCCTGGTTTCAACATCTCTTTCTTGGGTGATAGTAATTTGCTCTTCCTGTGCAGGCTGACTTGTGGCTGATGAAGACAGCATGAGATCTAAATGCTCTTCACTCTGATGTACTTGTTCTCTGTCCTCTCGTACAGCTGTTGGGGAAGGATGCCACTGAACTGGGTGCGCCATTGACAACATTTGGTTGGCAGTGGGAGAAAGGCCATTTGAAGGTTCACAAACTCCCGGGCCATTCATGGGATTCATGTTATGATCATCTTCTGACTGGGGAGTCCTGCCTGTGATCTTTAATTGCGCTCTACTGCCTTCATCAGCTGAAATAGTGCAGTTGGCAGTAGAAAGGCCTGGGCTCTTCCTAACACTGCTGGGAGGAGAGACTTGTGCAGACTCACAAGGAGTCCAGTCTTCCAAGGGATGTCGATAATTGACAATTTCTGAGTGGTCACTCCCAGTTGTGAATTGAGACTGGCTTCCAACTCCCAAGGTATTGGAACTTACAGTGGGAAGTCTGGAGATTGATGTTATGCTTTGCTTTTGGTCGTTAGATGGAGAAAGAATGTCTGCAGACCCACAGAGGGGTAACTGTTTGAATTCTTCCAGGAGATGCATGGTATGGCCGTTTTGTAATTGGGCACTCCTTGTGATATTAATTTGCCCCACAATGGCTTCATCCCTGGAAGGGTGAGAGCCCGCCACAGATGAACTAGGCCGTGAGCTAACACTCTCCCTTGGCTTTCTAGCACAAGAAAGGGCACTAGCAGTGTTACCTGGGGATAGCTGGGTCAGGTTTTCCAAAGGATGCTCTTTATAAATGTTTTTTGCTTCAGGGCTCTTGTTTGTGATCTTAGAAGATTCTTTACAGCTCACACTGCCTGAGGTGTTAGAACTTGTGACGGAAAGGCTTTTGTTTTGGTCACTGGCACGAGAAAAGGCATGTGTAGTCTCAGAGGTCTTTACCTGGGCCAGGTTAGTTCTGGATTGCAATGTATGGCTTTGCTGTGATTGGGGGTGCACGTTCGTAATCTCCCAGCCTCCCAAATGTTTCATATCCACTGAAGTGCTGCAGTTTTTCTTGGTGAGAATGGAGTGCTGTGCCATGCCGTCAACAGATTTTGAAACACTTTTTTTCACAGAGGACGTGGCAAGACATTCTTGAGTACTGGGTGTAAAGTTCTTACTGTCGGCAAAGTGAGCGCACTCTTGTGATTTATCCGTGGCCACAGTTCTATGGCATGAGGTAGGCCTCGTGATATTTAAAGAGTCACAGGCTCTCCCTGGTGCTGGTATCCTAGGATTATTGTGTGGCATGCTGAATTTAAAGCGGCTCAACTTGATCCGCCGCACAGGCTGTAAGCCACTTTCTGTTGAAGACTCTGTGCTGTCAGGCAGAGGTTCCAAGCTCTCACAAGAAGACACAGTGGGGGAGTTTATACTTACACTCTCACTGACACCAGAAGATGTGTGCAGTGGAGAGGAACTAGGTTCACTGTCTGTATACCTCTCTTCTAGTGGATTTTGGCAGCATCTCACTGACATTAAGGTATCGCTGAGCCGGGAGCTTGGACTCTCCACCACAGCCACATCTCTGCATTTCTCCCCTGCTGGATTAGGCATCAACTCTTGCTTGATGTCCTTGGCATCTTTGATTTTGACAGCATCCCGAAGAATGGGTTGATCACACGTTTGGAAGCATTTGCGATTCAAGCGTGGCCATGAGTCTGTCCTCACCAGCTTGACTCCTTGCAGCTGCAGAACCTCAAGCTCTGGAATGTGTAGCTGTCGAGCAGCAGCCAACACTCCGTCCAACTCCTCCCGGGTCACCTCCAGCTCTGACGTGTACAGGTAGTGGACCAGCTTGTTCAGAGTGATTGGCTTAATTCCAGGAAGGTTGAGATGTCTTGGTTGGCCACTGGATCTTGTGCCCTTCAGACGCTCTGTAAAGAAGGGGCTGCATGCAGACAGGACACAGGCGTGAGCAGAAATGACTTCATCTGCAGGGAAATTAGAAAAGTAGTGGAAAACATGTAGAAATATTTTAGAAAATTAGCAAGCAAATTATGTATGTATGTAGTATTTATCTAGCACGAGCACTGTTTTATAGGGCCAAAGGATAAGATACAGTTAACTAGTGATTGTAGGAGTACCTGGGTTCTGACACTGCAAATGGACTGTTACTACATTAGTTAAAATTGTCTGCCCTTTCCCCACTAGCTCTGTACTGTGACTAATTACGTTCCTGGAATCTGAAAGCCACTTCTTCAGAGAACACAATTTAAAGGCTGGGGCTCCCATTACCAGGATTAGCACCACTGCTACCCCCAGTCTTCAGACTGACATTGCATCAGTTTCCTAGACAAAGAGCTCTAGTGCTCATAGCCGTCGGCTTCCAGGCTGAATGGACGTCACTTGTGAGACTGAAGGGGCTGCATCCCTTTCACCTCTGATAGAAGACTGCCCTAGGGAAGCTGAGCAGCATCCCCAAACTCAAATGATGTACTCTCAAGCTGTACAAAAAGTAAATTATAAGGTGTATGGGGGGCAGGTGGGACATCTGGTGAAGGTGGGCTAAAAAAGACATGCAAAAGATTATCTAGAGCAACTAACTTCAACATCAAACTCACTTCCTCCACACTAAGGCTAAAATTCAAAAGGCTACTCCTCGGGCCTCATTTTAAACAAATGCTGGCACCCCATGCTGCGTGGTTTACATGGGTGTCCAAGAGGACCTATGGTACAAAGAAAGAGAAAGTAAAAGGTCGATCTTAACCATATGGAAAAAGTTATTTGGACAAAAGTGATTGCGTTCACTTATTATCCTCTCGGATAGAACCATGATGAAAAGGCACCCTTATCCAAGGCTGGTTTCAAGTAACAGGATGTCACTGCTTCGTAATTTTTATGTGCCAGAATACATAATGCAAAAGCTAAATCACAAAGTGAAGGGGTGGACTACAAATTCTAGAACGAAAAAAGCCCATCATATCAGTGTACGAGGGAGGGATAGCACTGCCTAACATACGTAGATATTACGAGGCCGCGCACCTATCCATAATTAATGAATGGGCTTTTGCTCAGCAGACGCATCTAGCACTCCGAATGGATGGGGCGGTGATGGGGACTAAAGGCTACTTACATGTCCTCTACGGAGGGAAAAAGAGGAAGGATGCACTTCCTGCCACAAGACGGTGGAATAGTGGCATCAACTGCATAGGACAATGGGATGGAAGGGTCGACTGACACAAAGCACCCCTTTATGGGTGGGAAAAAGGCTGCCAGGGGTAACAGCACTGGAGGGCTTTAAACAATGAGACCTTATAGGGATCAGCACATTGGCAGATGTCTGGGACGCCAATGCAACGGCCCCATTCACACCCTTCTGAGTGGAGTATAAGTACTCCTCACAACACTACAGATACCTCCAATTGACTCATGCATTAACAACGGTGATTGCAGGGTAGAAAGATACCTAGAGGTTCGCCCCCTAGAAACTAGATTGTTAGACACCCCCTCACACTACGAAAATATCACAAACGTACCAGACCCTTATGAGGAACATCCAGAAAGACTTACATGCACAAAGACGCAAATGGCAGAATGATCTGGGCGACTTAAAGGGATGATGAATGGGCAGACGTGTTGCAATTCCCCAAACAAGTAGCAATCAAAGCCAGAAATAAACTTTATTATACCAGACCATTAATCAATCAATCACTTTTTGTAAAGCAAAGCTTCTCACCCGTGACAGCCTCAAGGCACAGGAAGGAGGGGGTGGGGAAGGTCCAGAATGAGTCTGGCGGCGGCGTTCTGGATGAGTTTTAGTTTTCTGATGCTTCTCGTTGAGGTTCTGGAATAGAGGGTGTTGCTGTAGTCGAGCTTGCTAGTGACTAAGGCGTGGGTGACTGTCCTGCAACAGTCTGCTGAGATATATCTGAAGATCTTCTGAAGTTAGCGGAGTGTATGCCAGCAGGAGGAGGCAACAGAGTTTACCTGGCGGGTCATGGATAGGGAGGGGTCGAGGATGATTCCTAACTTCCGGACGTACTCAAGTGTGTGTGTGTGTGTGTGTGGGAGGGGGGGGGGGAATTCACTGAGGTATGTGGGCCACCAGGAGTCATCCCAAGCAGAGGTGGCTTTCCCGAAGATGATGAGCTCAGTCTTGTCGAAGTTGAGCTTGAGGCAGCTTTCTCTCATCCAGGTGGCAACGGCTTCCATTCCTGAGTGGAAGTTTTTTTGGCCGTGTCTTCAGTGAGGGAAATGATAAGTTGTGTGTCATCAGCGTATGACACGATGTTCATAACGTGGCTTCTGGCAATGGCAGCGAGAGGGGCCATGTATACGCTGAACAGTGTGGGACTCAGTGAGGATCCTTGGGGGACTCCTGTGGGTCTAGAAGTGTAGGGCGGGAGTCTGACCCTCTGCGTCCTCTCAGAGAGGAAGGAGTGGATCCATTCCAGGGCTCTTCCGCGGATTCCTATATCGTGGAGTCTGGTGCGCAGACTGCTGTGGGAGACCTTGTTGAGCGCTGCTGAGAGGTCAGGGAGTATGAGCGCTGCAGTGTGGCCGCGGTCTAGGGGTAGTTGGATTTCGTCGGTGACTACCAGGAGGGCTGTCTCCGTGCTGTGGTTGCTGCGGAAACCAGACTGGGAGCTGTTCACAGAGTTGTTGGCCTAGATGAAATTCCGTAGTTGTGCATTGACTGCTTTCTCCAGAGTTGGCGGGGTAGGGTAGCAGTGAGATGAGCCGGAAATTCTTTAGATCTGATGGGTGGGCCGAAGGTTTATTCAGGAGAGGGCGTATTTCGGCATGTTTCCAGTCCTCGGGGAAGGTGCCCATGTTGATGGAGCAGTTGATTGTGTTCTGGAGCTCGGGGGCAATGGATGCGCTGGCTCAGATGTATATGTGGTGCGGGCAGGGGTCAGAAGGGGCTTCGGAGTGGGTACTGTTCATGATATTGACTGCTTCCTTTGTGGTGAGCGTGGACCAGCAGTGGATGGTCTGGGTGGGTTGGTTGGTCACAGGTTCCGGTTCCAGGATTTTCCAGGAGGAAGCTGTCATAGATGTCCTGGATCTTGTGGTGGAAAAAGGAGGCGAGTTTGTCGCAGAGGTCCTGTGATGGGGGGATGCTGGTGGTGGGGGGGGAATCTGTGAACTCATAGATGATGACTGAGAAGAGTTCCTTTGAGAGTTATGTGCGGAGCAGTTGATGCGCTCCCGGAGTGCATCCTTCCTTGCATTCTTGATTTTTCATTGGTGGGTGGCGGTTGCAGCTCTGAATGAGGTGAGTTCTTCGCTGGTTTGGCTGTTTCTCCATTTTTTTTCTCTAAACATCTGCGGATATACTTTGATTCTTGGAGTTCGATGGTGAACCAGCTGGCTTTCTTGGGTACACGCTTGGCCAATGTCAGCCGGAGAAAGGCTGGAGTGTTGTCGCATGCGGTGATCCATGCGCTGAGATTGAGCGCTGCTGTGTTGGCATTGAAGGGAGGAGGGAGGGATTTGGTGAACGATGAGGTGAGTTGTTCGTTGGTGATTTCGTTCAATTTCCTGTGGGGGGTCCTCGAGGTGCGGGTGCTGGGTGCGGTGATTGTGAAGTGGATGCAGAGGTGGTCGGTCCAGACTGGGGTAGAGATGGTCTCAATGGTGATCCGGTTGTTTGAGGTGAAGATGGCGTCCAGTGTGTGTCCTGCGATGTGTGTGGGTGCAGAGAACAGCTGTCTGAGGCCAGGTGTCGAGTATAGCGGTGGTGTTTGGGTTGACGCGGTCCATGAGGTGGAAAATCAGGTCACCGAGGAGGAGGTAGTCAGGGGCTGGGGGGGGACGGGGGGTGTTGTAGCGATGTCTACGATGCTGTCTATGAAAGCTGGCTGGGGGGGGGGGGGCCTGTACACCAGGGTGCCGCGGATGGAGTTGTGATTGGAGTGGACCAGGAAGTGAAGGTGTTCCATGGTGGTGCACTGTTCTTCTGGGACGGCCTTGACATGTGGTGAGGACTTGTGTACGATGGCGAGTCCTCCACCGGGCGGGAGGGCTGGTCCCTCCTTAGGATGCTGTAACCGTCGGGAATGGAGATGGCGATGACTGGACCCAAGGTGGGGTTGGTCCAGGTCTCGATAAGGAAGGCAATGTCGGGCCGGGTGATGTTGATCAAATCCCAGAGTTCGGTGGCGTGTTTGTGGAGGGAGCGGATGTTCAGGAGCAGGCAGTTTGTGGGGTTGTGACGGTTGTAGGTATCTTTGTGTGCGGAGAATACCTTCAGCTTATTGAGGCTGGAGCTAAAGTTGCAGTTCCTGCAGGTGAAAGGTCTGAGGGTGCCCTTGGGGCAGATGGTGCAGCAGTTGCTGAGATGTCCGGTGTTGAGGCGGAGGAGGGACACAACTAAACACAACACAACTAAACACTATGGGAAGGCTCCCTGGCTTGCTCTGCCGACGGCAGTGTGGACAGGACAGAACACTATATCACACCTTGCGGGACTTTCGAAGTTGACAAGATTCTGGGAGAAAGTACACCAACACTTGGAAGAGACTACAGGTATACGACTGGACAGGTTAGCGAGAAGAGCACTGCTGGGACTATGGCCAGAGAGATACCAATTCACATCAACAAATATTGATACATCTAGGACTCCTATTGATGAAAAGGGAGACAGCACGTAAATGGGGAGCAGCTGGACCCTTTAAGATGATAGATTGGGAACAGGAAATGGACATATGCTGTACGCAAGAGGAGGAGATCTATAAAGGCAGAGGATGTCCAAAGAAATTTGATAAAGTATGGGAAGGATGGATCAGTGCTTTGAATATTTGAGTATGGCAACTTAGAGGAAGGAGGGAGGGATCTGTGATTTCACAGTTTTTTGTCTGTGATTGTAAAATCAGTCAAATACTTTTTTTTTTAAACAAGGCCATCATAATGATGATTAGCAAGCGCAAACATGCTTTAAATATTTACAGATCCCAAATAAACAAATAGCATTTAAAGGGCTTGCCTTCTCAGAACTGGATGCGGCTTAATCTAGTTGACTGCATATGGTATTCATGTGGGGGCTGAGTGACTGCCCACATATTGCTACAAGACTGAGAGGCATCGCTGCTCTTTTTGAGTAACCGGAGTAGCAGATAGGTGAATGGTCCCTTCAAAGTACGAAGATGGTTTCGGGCCAATGCTTGGCTTGTTGGAGTGAGATCTCTGTGTTCAGCGGCCAGCACATTAACAGGTGCGGTCTCCCAACATCTTCTAGATAATAAGGAAGGCAACAACCTTTCTGGGCGCAGGGTCTAGGTCACATGCACAAACCCTATTCCGCAAAGGGCAGCTGTTGCATAGGACATACCACAGGTTGTAGGCAACAGAGCCTTATAGGAAACTGGGTCCCAGTGTCATCTATGATATACCTGGCTGATGTAAATCCAATGGTGAGTGTTCTGAAGAGTTGCAGGAAACCTGACCACTCCTCTGAATTCTTGAGGATGAATCACCAGCCTCTAGAAGTGGTGAAGCCGATTATTTCTTTAATATGGCCCATAAAGAAGACAAAGGGAAAAGGAGAAAGGTGATTTCTTCACCCTAAGGTTCGATTCCCAATCTGATGATAGAATGCCACAATGTGAACCCAAAGCATCCTTGTGAGCTGACACTTCTGCTGCAAACGATTCCCTGACCTTGGAAGGTCTGTAACACACTACGTGCAGCATCAAGAAGAAAGGGATTTCTGCAAATAAGAACTTGATGGCCATGGACACGAGGACTGAAAACTGCAGAATCCCCACTGTGGGTGCTTTAAACAAGGTGATGAATCTGAAATCCTCAGTGTTCGAGTTAGCTGTTGACAGTGTTTACAGCATAAATTCACAGTCTGACATCCCATCCATGATGCTCCTAAAGGCCCAGTAGATGCTGTAGGAAAATGGCTCCTTGTTGAAGTTATCCCCCCCACCCCCCAACACACGTTTTACCTGATATTGATGCTGACTTGACTGGGAATTGTGCTAGGACCCTGCTTACCAGGCCCCAGCACCAGTGTTCTTTCACTAAAAATGTACCATTGTTTCCACAACTGTCACACCCCTGGCACACAGACAAGTCCTTTGTAAAAGGTACCAGTGGTACCAAGGGCCCTATGACCAGGGAAGGTCCCCCTAAGGGCTGCATCATGTGTTGTGCCACCCTAAGGGACCCCTCACCTAACACATGCACACTGCCATTGCAGATTGTGTGTATTGGTGGGGAAAAAAAGGCAAAGTCAACATGGCATCCCCCTCAGGATGCCATGCACACAAAATACTGCCTGTGGCATAGGTAAGTCAGCCCTCCATCAGGCCTTAAAGCCCTAAGGCAGGGTGCACCATACCACTGGTGAGGGCATAGCTGCACGAGCAATACGCCCCTACAGTGTCTAAGTCCATTCTTAGACATTTTAAGTACAGCGTGGCCATATTAAGTATATGGTCTGGGAGTTTGTCAAAACAAACTCCACAGTTCCATAATGGCTATACTGAATACTGGGAAGTTTGGTATCAAACTTCTCAGAATAATAAACCCACACTGATGGCAGTGTGGGATTTAATGAAAAAATGCACACAGAGGGCATCTTAGAGATGCCCCCTGTATTTTACCCAATCCTTCAGTGCAGGAGTCACTGGTCTGTGCCAGCCTGCCACTGAGATGAGTTTCTGACCCCCTGGGGTGACAGCCTTTGAGCTCTCTGGGGCCAGAAACAAAGCCTGCACTGGGAGGAGGTGCTTCACACCCCCCCCCCCCTGCAGGAACTGTAACACCTAGCAGTGAGCCTCAAAGGCTCAGGCTTCGTGTTACAATGCCCCAGGGAACTCCAGCTAGAGGAGAGGCCCGCTCCCCCGGACATAGACCCCACTTTTGGCTGCAAGTCCGGAGGAGATATTGATAAAAACAAGGAGTCACCACCCTCCAGCCAGGACAGCCCCTAAGGTGTCCTGAGCGGAGGTGAACCCTGCCTTAGAAAATCCTCCATCTTGCTTTGGAGGATTTCTCCCAATACGATTAGGGATGTGCCCCTCTCCCCACAGGGAGGAGGCACAAAGAGGGTGTAGCACCATCAGGGACAGTAGCCATTGGCTACTGCCCTCCAGCCCTAAACACCCCCCTAAATTGAGTACTTATAGGCGAGCCTGAACCCAGGAAAACAGATTCCTGATGACCTGAAACAAGAAGGACTGCTGACCTGAAAGCCCCACAGAGACGACGGAGACAACAACTGACTTGGCCCCAGCCCTACCGGCCTGTCTCCAGACTCAAAGAACCTGCAACAGCGACGCATCCAGCGGGACCAGCGACCTCTGCCGACTCCAGAGGACTGCCCTGCAAACCAAAGGACCAAGAAACTCCCAAGGACAGCGGCTCTGTCTGAACATCCAAGAAGAAACCATCTTTAAAGGGACTCCAACCTCACTCCGGAAGTGCGAGTCCCCAACACTCTGCACCCGATGCCCCCGGCTCGTGTCCAGAGAAACCAACACTGCAGTGAGGATCCCCAGGCAACTCCCACGACGTGGACACCCTGAGACGACCTCCCGGCACCCCCTCGGTGACGCCTGCAGAAAGAATCCAGAGGCTCCTCCTGACCGCGACTGCCTGGTAACAAAGAACCCGACGCCTGGAAGAAGCACAGCACCCGCAGCCCCCAGACCCAAGAGAAACCAACTACCGGTGCAGGAGTGACCAGCTGGCAGCCCTCATCGTTGCCCAGTCGATGACTGGCCTGAGAAGCCCCCCCGCGCCCTGCCTGCATCGCCAGAGTGACCCCCAGGTCCCTCCATTGATTTCTATCTAAAACCTGACACCTACTTCACACACTGCACTCGGCCGCCCCTGAGCTGCTGAGGGTGTATTTTGTGTGCCTGTTTGTGACCCCCCCCCCCCCCCCCCCCCCCCCCCCCCACAGTGCTCTACAAAAAAAACCAGGTCTGCTCCCAGAGGACGCAGGGAACCAGAGCACCCCTAGCCTCCATAGGCGCCTATGTTATTTGGGCCCTACTTTGACCTCTGCACCTGACCGGCCCTGTGTTGCTGGAACTGGGTGTTTGGGGTTGCCTTGAACCCCCAACAGTGGGCTGCCTATGCCCCGGAGACTGAACTTGTAAGTGCTTTACTTACCTGATAAACTAACTTGTACTTACCTTCCCCCAGGACCTGTTGATTTTTGCACTGTGTCCACTTTTAAAATAGCTTATTGCCATTTTTGACAAAACTGTGTACATTACTGTTTTAATTAAAAGTTCCATATTTACCTATGCCAAGTACCTTACAATTTATGTACTTACTTGAATTCTGAATCTTGTGGTTCTAAAATAAATTAAGAAAATAATATTTTTCTATATAAAAACCTACTGGCCTGGAGTTAAGTCTTTGAGTGTGTGTTCTCATTTATTGCCTGTGTGTGCGTAAGTGCTTAACACTACCCTCTGGTAAGCCTACTGCTCGACCACACTACCACAAAAATAGAGCATTGGTATTATCTAATTTTGCCACTATCAACCTCTAAGGGGAACCCTTTGACTCTGTGCACACTATCTCTCACTTTGAGACAGTATATACATAGCCAGCTTCCTACAGATGTTCTGAAAGATATTTTAAGAGCTGTCAACTTATGGGTGCTTGGAGTACCCAGGTTAGCCAACTGGGTGCCCCTTCTCGATGTGATCCAGCAGTTTTTGGTCATTCTTCCACAGTACTCTGCTCCACCTGTATGCTGTCAATCCAGTGTTCGGAGATGGTGAAGAACTAGGTATCCTGGTTGCAGTGGAAGGAGGCCAAAAACCTGCTCTTCCCAAACTATGGTACCTAGACACAGCAAAGACTCAACAGTTGCAACAGATCAAGAAAGAGTTTCTGGACTGATGAATAGATTCAACTTCAGTGGACACAACTAAACTGAGTGTAGCACAACGGTTCTTAGCACAATGGTTCTTTGTGTCTTTTCACAGAGGTGGAGGTAGCTAAATGTACTCTAAACTCAATATGTTGCAGAGCCGAGGCTGACCATCAGATGTGATAATGGCTACCATAGTGAAACCACAGTGAAATAAATCTTCACTGCCAGCTATGATGTAAGCATCCCAAGGCTGGGTGGTAGGCATGCATAGGAGACTTGTGGTTCACAAAGTTACTGATATTTGCAAGCATCAATGACTCATGTTTTGCTGTTCTCATTCAACCTGCTTCACTTAACCATGATTCAGTCCCAGTTTCTCTTACAGGGAAGGCTAGTTGTTGAACTTAGGTTTGATGGTGCTGATATTTGGTGTTGATGATATAGAGTCACATTAATGAATAATCACTCAAACCTAAAAGACGCCACTGGGATTCCATAGTAAGCTAATAAACAATAGAAATAACATGAACTACGTGTGGGTGTATTATACTGGGAGAAAACTAGGCGCTCTGGGTAGCGAGGTGAATATCAACGAAGAATGTCGAATCTCGAAATGGTGCACTCTTGAAAGACCACACCCAAAAGGTCTTGATAGATGCTAAAAGCACTATTGCAAACATAAAATACAAGAGGCACTCATTATAACATGAAAAATAATAGTACTCATGAGTCAGTATACATAGGCAATGTTTTGTCATATATTTCGGAAAATTAATAGGATTATTTCCAACATAATCCCCGATTACAGTATCACTGTCCAAATCCAAATAGTAGAATTAATTGATCTGTTGTTCCAAGTTTACTATGATCCAAAGTCCAAGTCCAGATTTCTCTAATCAAAGATCTATCATATTCTTCAAAAGATGATATAGCTTATCATTTAAACTTTAGCAGCCATCCAAATTGATAGTCAGTCCAGATTTTCTCAAATCAAGGTTCAATCATATTCTTCAAAAGGATGATATAGCTTATTATTTAAATTTTGGCAGCCGCATCCAAATTGATAGCCAACACGTGTTTCGTCCGGGAGTTTCCCAGTGACTTCATCAGGGCTGTAAATTATATAAGTACCTATTATTATATGTGTATCCATATTTCCTAATTAAAAGGGAGAGACCTTCACCAGTGTATAGACATAAAAAAATATATGAGAAAATGTAAAAAAGGGGTGAAGAAAATATATGAAAGGAATATAAAAATTAATGGAAAAGTTGTGGAATGAAATGTGAACACAAAGGTGGGATGCAGACATATGTTAGTTCTCAGTGCACCTTAATTCCCAAATGTAAGAGTATCGTACCCTTAGGTATCAAACATCATATATTATTATTAGATACTATGTCACCCATTCTTGAGTGAAAGGTGAACATGGTGTTAGGATATAAGAATTAGTGAATAAGTATCAAAAAAACAAAACTTACTTAAATCGCTCTTATTTACTGAATATGAGCTGACCCCGTACCCTAGTGATGTAAAAACCCGTGCAAATGAGCCATACTCTTACCTAAACATATATGTAGATGAGTCCTATATCATAAGTATTCCTTACAAGCGAATCCCAGAATAATTCCGTTAAGCAACTTATCTGCTATGTAAAAAAATAAATATAACTATCAAACGTGTCCAACCAAACCAATATCAAGAAACAAATCAGAACCATAGTGAACCCTAAAATCCCATCTTTATCTAATCAGAGTTCTAATCAAAATTAACATACCATATTAAATAAATTCCTCCAATATAAATAAAATAGGCCAAGTATATAAGTATATCGTAATCATATCTCTCTCCTAAGTCCCTTTAAAAAAAAAGCATTACTACTATGTCCTATCCTGAAATCTTGAATAAACTTATACCTAAAGCATGTAGCTTACCTGATATCAGTTATTTCAATCCACCTTCCAATGAGTCAAAAAACGTGAAGCACGAGTACGCGTGTGTATCGATCAAGTATCAAAACTCGAGTGTTCATGTCTGGGTCCCTTATATGAGACCACAGACGAGATCTCGTGCTACCGATGAAATAAAAATAAAAGAAGGACCAAGAGATATGGCGGCCATCTTTAGAGTGAATCACATCTTCCAGACAGAAATGTAGAAAGTAACCATAAAGAAAGGACTACAATACTGACGGCCATCTTGGAGAGATAAAGTATCAAAACTCGAGTGTTCATGTCTGGGTCCCTTATATGAGACCACAGACGAAATCTCGCACTACCGATGAAATAAAAATAAAAGAAGGACCAAGAGTTATGGCAGCCATCTTTAGAGTGAATCACATCTTCCAGACAGAAATGTAAAAAGTAACCATAAAGAAAGGACTACAATACTGGCGGCCATCTTTAGAGTGAATCACATCTTCCAGACAGAAATGTAAAAAGTAACCATAAAGAAAGGACTACAATACTGGCGGCCATCTTAGAGGGAGTCTCACAAAGACCTATAACAATGGTCCAAAAAAGAGAGGAACTACCTTATATACCAACTATCTTCAAATAATTATATCTCCAATAGTAAACAATTAAATAAAGACCTGGAGAGAGCATTGTAATACATACCCTAATAGGAGTGCTCATATTAAAATGAGATGTCGTAAATAAAATTCAAATACCCACCGAAATTAGAATTTGTGTTATTAGCAATGAGTGTAAAACAACAAACCATCTACAGTGAAGATTAGTAAATAGTTTTAAAGAAAATCAGTAATATATAAGGAAAGTACAGTCAATATATTAGTAATATTTGAATAATATATCCCCAGAGATTATATATCTAAACTTCATAATGTAATTGGTTACAGAGGTTGTTACATTGCATCATTTCGTTAATAATCCTACCAAATACAAAGCATGGATCACAAAATTGAATGTACACTACTTTCACAGAAAATCACATTTCATTGCCAGTACGTGCTATCATTGAACAGTGGATACATTAGTTAAAGTGAATTACATTTCACATTAGACCAGAATCTCAATATACCCAAATGATGTCAGTTTACAAAATGTATATGAACTTATATTAATGACAAAATTTAGTCGAATATCATATTGACAATATTGAGATAAGTTACCACTGCTGAATACTGTTAAGATGTAAAATATGTTTTCCCTAGTCACCAAGAAAGTATTCAAGTTCCCTATCCGTATTTAAACCTGTCTCAACTGCCTTCAATCGTAATATCCACATGGCCTCTTTCCTCCTTAGTATCAACTCTCTATTACCTCCTCTAGGATCAATTCCTACATGCTCAATACCAAAAAACTCAAACGATTTGTAAGGTCCTTGAACTTCACATGATATTATATGTGCTACTAAAGGATATCTACAATCCTCACATGCAAGTGCCCTGGCATGCTCACCTATCTTAGCCCTTAGTGGACGAATTGTACTCCCCACATAGTACCGGTTACATTTACAAAGCACCATATATATCACAAACGGGGTACCACATTTAATATGTGCTGTGATCCTAAAGGTCTTTCCCAAATTATCACTAAATTCTATCCTTTTACGGCTTGCCCATTTACATAATCCACAATGCCCACAGTTCCGAAAGCCTATTGTGTGGCTGGACAGCCAGTTCCCCTTATTGAGATCTGAGGGATAACTCGGACTTAAGATGCCTCTCAAGCTTTTACCTCTACGAAATGTAAGTTCCGGTTTAGCACTGACAATACCTTTTAAGGATTCGTCCTGCAACAGAATATGCCAATGTCTAAATACAAGCTTAAGTAATGTTTTTGAATTCTGAGTGTAGTCTGTTATTAATCTAACTTTTCCTTGCTCTATTTGGTTGTCATGTACCCTAGGCTTCAATGTATATTCCCTTTGGATTTTTTTAACTCTCTGTTTTGATTTACTAATAAGCTGCTTGTGGTATCCCCTTTGTTCAAAGCGCTTGCACATAGCTTCAATACATGTCTCAAACTCTTCGTCCTTACTACAATTGCGCCTAGCTCTGACCATTTCACCATATGGTATCGCAGAAATCTGATGGTAAGGGTGGGCACTTGCTGCAGGTGAGATAGAATTACAGGCAGTGGACTTCCTATACAACCTGCTTTGAATACTATTGTGTTCAATATATAGTTGTACATCCAAAAAGTCAATGCTAGTATTGCTGTGCTGGTAAGTAAATTGAAAGGTCTCTCCCTTTTAATTAGGAAATATGGATACACATATAATAATAGGTACTTATATAATTTACAGCCCTGATGAAGTCACTGGGAAACTCCGGACGAAACACGTGTTGGCTATCAATTTGGATGCGGCTGCCAAAATTTAAATAATAAGCTATATCATCCTTTGAAGAATATGATTGAACCTTAATTTGAGAAAATCTGGACTGACTATCAATTTGGATGGCTGCTAAAGTTTAAATAATAAGCTATATAATCTTTTGAAGAATATGATAGAACTTTGATTAGAGAAATCTGGACTTGGACTTTGGATCATAGTAAACTTGGAACAACAGATCAATTAATTCTACTATTTGGATTTGGACAGTGATACTGTAATTGGGGATTATGTTGGAAATAATCCTATTAATTTTCAGAAATATATGACAAAACATTGCCTATGTATATTGACTCATAAGTACTATTATTTTTCATGTTATAATGAGTGCCTCTTGTATTTTATGTTTGCAATAGAAATAACATGGCTTGAGTTATGTCACTCTGATTTATAAAGAGATTATAGAGTATGTTTTGAATCAGCATCCAATAGGAAACTGTGCTCTTGCTTCCTTAATCTGAGAGTGTTGTACTGTGAACCAACAGCACAGCCTAGAGCACTGCCTATTAACGTACGGCTGGACAACTATAAGCAGGTTTGCAGATGTCCAAAACAGGAACACCTCTAGCCAGAGCCAAAATCAAAGATTTCGACCTGGTGGAATGAGCTTGAAGGCCTTCCAAAGGCACCCTTTTTGGTCTGAGCATACCACAACTTAATGCAAAAGGCAATCCACCTTGATAAGATTCCTTTCTGGTCTGGCTTTCCCCTGTTTGTATCGGTGAATGCAACTAAGAGTTAGTTATAAGTCCAAGTGGTGCCTCTTTGGCTTTTTAATGCACAAATTAAGGGCTCACTTAGGATCCAACTGCTTAAAGAATAACCGAAGACAGCGTGATGGACTACCTCACATGAAAAAGCAACACCACTTTCAGGAGAAAGGACGCTAGAGTCTGAAGCGCCAACGTGGAAAGGAAAAATATAGCATACAGTTGCTAAACAGATAATGCCTGAAATTCACTCACGTGATGTGCAGGAGTGATGCCAATAAAGAAAACTACCTTGAAGGTCAAAAGGGCGCACACATTGACATGGTAAGAACCAAAAGATCAAATTAAGGTCCCACTATGGTGGCATTTAAAGGAACAGGGGAGAAAAATATGAAAGACATTTCAAGAAATGTATCATAACAAGTGACTTGAATTAAGAGGACTGGTCAGGCAAACCGAGAAAGACCGAAAGGGCTGATATATGTGCCCACCAAAGCAAAGCTTTGCTGGGCCAGAAACAAAACAAACAAAAGAACATCAAACAGCTTGTCTTGTAAAGGATAGACCTGTCTGTCCGCACAATATGAAACAAACTCAGACCAACACCCAGAGTATATGGCATTTACGGATGCACAGCAAGCCAAAATTGGTGGGCAGTCAAAGTCACTCAGCTGGTTTTGCTCAATCGCTACACAGGGAGATGTAGCTTATAGAGATTCGGGTGCAGGACTCTGCTCTCCTGTTAGAATAGCAGGTCCTCTTGAAGATGCAGTTCAGGTAGAGGGCACATGCAGCAGGCTGGGATACCAGGCACTCTCAGCCCAATTTGGGGGTTATCAAGATGAGCTGGACACCATCCCTCCTGACCTTCATCAAACCCTGTGGGATCAACAGCAGACGTGGGAACACATAAAGGAGGTCTGAATCCCACAAAGCCAAATCGTATTCCATAGTGAGCCTCTTAGAGGAAACTCCAGGGAGCAAAACACCACACACTGATTGAGGTGAACAGATCTATAAGAATGCCCTACTTAGCTTAAGGCCCTGAGCCTCCTGCTGGAGTAGATGTCCCTTGCTATCGGCAATTGCCAGGAACATGGTGGCAGGAGCTAGTATTTATTCACCCAAGTCAAAGAGGGGGTTCCGATTTGCCAGAGCTTGAAAATATCCACACTGGAAATTGATCAGGTCATCTGCAAAATAATTATTGAAAACTCTCATTCATCTATTGACTAACTCCATTAGTCTAGATTTCCAAGATGGTGAAGGCTCAGTTTAGACAGGAGGTCAGAAGTCTAGTTCAGTGCAAGAGTAGTATACAAAGCCATCGCGCGAGCACGCTCTGAAAGGAAAACGTCACACTTCAAACGAACTTCGGAGGCGCTGATAGCGACTCTCCTTTGCGCTTCGTTTTCCTGTCAGAAATTCGCTCAGAAGTAACGTCTCGTCTCAGCACTTGCGCAGCTCTTTGGGTGTCTCTGTTTGCTTGTTCCAAAAATGTCAGAGACGCTATTCCATCCATGATATCTCCAGAAGAGGAAAGAAGCATCTCATGGAGGGAGTAGTGTTGTTTCATTTTAAATACTCAGGTCAGCCATACATTTATAGTTGTCTCTCAAGAACAGTCAATCAGTATTTTGCTGTAAGACGATTCTCTACAATCCTTCACCAACAGAGTTCTAGTCAGAGCTATTGCTCTAAAGAACTTTTAAAACCTTTGAATTTACTGAGTGGTATTTCAGGGACAACTTGACTTCTTTTAAATAATTTTTATACAATTATATTTATATGTATTGTATTACATCAGTTGGAAATGATCCTAATCCACCGTTCAATGAGAAAACTGATTGTTGCAATGAATTACTAAGAACTGATTGCAGATTTTTTATATACAAATATTATAAATATATATATATTATATGTATATATAATATATATATATATGTTATTACATCAGTTGGAAATTATCCTAATCCACTGTTCAATGAGAAAACCGATTGCTCCAACAAATTACTAAGAACTGTTTGCAGATAAAAGACTATGTATCGGTCTATACTGCCGCAATCTCATGTGCGAACTTTCAACCTACTAGTCACACCATATTTTAAGAGAGAAGCGCAAGCAGGTAACTGAAACCATTATATAATATACCAGAGAAGAACCGAAGTTAAGTTAACCCAGCAAGGCAGTCTCTCGTGTTTCTCTATCCACTTCCCCTTTCCCCCTGCTATTATTTCATGCTGACAGCTTTTGATATTGTCGGTGTGGATATTGGTGGAGGGGCATTGGGTCCAGCTTCTGCTCCTGTGGAATTTGATTATTAGGTACTTTGTACTCTTTTGATGGATTGACACGCCACCCTTATTTTCCACCTGAGTAGAAGATGGCCGAGGGTTTGGATTTAAAGGCTTTAGCAGCAGTTTTGGACAACATGCAGAAACAACTAAATAGTACCATAGAAGAAAATAGGAGTTTATAATATGAAATAAAAAGATCCCAACAAGAGACTCATCATCTATTACAAAAGATGGATGAATTATTGGCTAGTACATCATCCTTACCTAAAGAGCCTGTAACTTTGCCTAAGACTTCGTTTACACAAGCTTCTGAGGTATCTACTCAGGTGATCTGTTTCATTTCTTCAATCATTCCTTTGGCTCATCTGAAAGATTTAGTAGGGACCCACATAAGGCGCAGGTATTTTTAAATCAGTGCTCTCTACATTTCTTGTGTAGACCCACAGTATTTACTGAGGATCAATCCAGGGTGGTGTTTATACTGTCTTATTTAAGTGGGGATACTGCATCTTGGTCCATGCCTCTTACTTCCCAAAATTACCCCATCCTGTACAATTTTGAAAGATTCAAATTGGAATTTCTTTTGGATATTTGATAGACGAACGGCAAACCAGGCTACCAACAATTAACTGTTGGAATTAAAATAGGGAAACTAACATTTAATTTCATATTTGGCACAGTTTAATAAATTGATTGTTGAAACAGAGTGGCCAGAAAGAAAATGGGCTGCAATCTTTTGTAGAGGGCTCAAGGACGAACTAAAAGATGCTTTGGCCCAAATTCCGAATAGGCCCCAAGAAATCTCAGAGTTGATTGACATGGTTCTACAGATTGATCATGAACTAAATAAAAGGAACACAGAAAAACAAAGATTTTCATCCCATTATTCCGAGATTTGACAGAATTAAGACAGAAACCAACAAATCAGAAACCCTGCGAGTGAAGAGCCAATGCAGATAGGATCCATTAGAGGTCCATTGTCCAAAGAAGAGAGAGAAAGAAGGTCACAAAATGTATGATTGTATTGTTGAAATCCGAAGTCTAGCTTGTCAGGAAAAGACAAATCTCACCAACAGGAGGAGTTACCCTGGTGAGAAAAGATGAGGAGACAACTCCAGAAACCCTAAAATCTTCAGAAACCTGACAAGTGGCAAATACGCTTCAGTCAGCAGCTACGCATTTGATAGTTCCCTTTACAGCCAAGTTTGGAAATCTAGAAATTGAGACTGTCTCAGTAATGATTAACTCTGGGGCAACTGGAAGTTTTTGTGACCAAAAATACGCCAAGAAAATAGGAATAAGTTCCTTTAAGAAAAAGAACCCAGAGACAGTTAGAGGGGTTGATGGAACAAATTTGACTTCTGGGCCCATCACCGAGGAGACAGAAACCACTGAGTTATTGAGCTTGAGTGGACATCAAGAGTTTTTAAGATTCAAGTTAATTGATGCATCGCAGTTCCAGTTGATTCTGGGTTTACCCTGGTTAACTGAGCATAACCCAAAAATCGATTGGGAGAAATGTATTGTAGAAATAATCTTAAAGTCCTGCAAGGCACACTGTTTTCAGAACAAAAGAAAAGAAACCATGAGTTCTCCCGCCACAGGTTTGGCCCTGCAGCCTAGGATGGTTTGTGTCGTGGAGTTAAAGGAGATTCCTGAGGAGTACCAAGATCTGGCAAGAGTTTTTGATAAAAGAAATGCAAAAAAACTGCCTCCCCATAAAGAATACGTCTGTAAGACTGAAATGGAACCAGGAGCGATCTTACCTTGTAGTCGAATATATGCCCTAACAAGAAGCAGAAAATCAATATCTCAAGAAATACATAGAGGAATATCTGGACAATGGGTTCATTCGTCCCTCGAAATCCCCAGTCTTTTCACCTCTGTTCTTCATCCCCCAAAAAGACAGTCTCTGCACATGCATAGACTACAGGGCATTAAATCAGGTAACAATAAAAACATTGATATCTCCTGTGTTAGACTTGACAGCCTTAGGGTGGTCACCCCCAACTTTCTGACACTGTTTTTGCTGGTTTTAGGACTCTGCACACTTTACCACTGATAACCAGTACTAAAGTGCATACGCTCTGTCCCTTAAAACATGGTGACATTGTCTCATACCCAATTGGCATATTTAAATCACTTGTAAGTCCCTAGTAAAGTGCACCGCATGTGCCAAGGGCCTGTAAATTAAATGCTACTATTGGGCCTGCAGCACTGATTGTACCACCCAAATAAGTAGCCCTTTAACCATGTCTCAGGCCTGCCATTACAAGGCCTGTGTGTACAGTTTCACTGCCACTTCGACTTGGCATTTAAAAGTACTTGCCAAGCCTGAAACTCCCCTTTTTCTACATATAAGTCACCCCTAAGGTAGGCCCTGGATAACACCCAGGGCAGGGTGCTATGTAGGTAAAAGGCAGGACATATACCTGTGTGTTTTATATGTCCTGGCAGTGGAAAACTCCTAAATTAATTTTCCTCTGCTGTGAGGCCTGCTCCTTTCATAGGCTAACATTAGGGCTACCCTCATATACTGTTTGAGTGGTAGGTTCTGATCAGAAAGCGGTAGACAGGTCATATTTAGTATGGCCAGAATGGTAATACAAAATCCTGCTGACTGGTGAGGTTGGATTTTATATTACTATTTTAGAAATGCCACTTTTAGAAAGTGAGCATTTCTCTACACTTAAAATCCTTCTGTGCCTTACAGCCTGTCTCCAATCCACGTCTGGGCTGGGCTGGGTGACAGCTCCCTTGTGCATTTCACCCAGACAACCACAAACACAGGATGCTCAGTCACACCTGCACACATCTACATACTGAATGGGTTTTCCAGGGCTGGAAGGGTGGAGGGCCTGACACTTACATTTCAAAGGACACTTGCCTGCCCCCACACAGTGGACCGCCTAACTCCCTACTGGGACCCTGGCAGACAGGGTTGTACTGTAAGGGGACCTTGTGCACTTCAAAACCACTCTTTGAAGTCTCATCCACTTCAAAAGCACTTTTGGGTATATAAACTGGGTCCCCGACCCTACCAACTTAGACACTTCCTGGGGCAGATACTCTAAACCAGACCCTGCAACCTGCCAAGAGGCGCTGCCTTGCTGCCCAAAGGACTCACCTGGGCTGGTTTGCTGTGAAGGACTGCTGCCTTGTTGTTGCCCTGCTGCCTTTCTGGCCTCTGGCTCTGCTGAGAAGTGCTCTCCAAAGCCTTGGATTGCACTTGCCTCCTGTTTCCTGAAGTCTCAGGGCCCAAAACACTTCCTCTCTGCAAAATAACTCCTTGTAGACGAAAATCGACGCACAGCCTGCCGGAATGGATGCACAGCCTGCCTAGCAGTGAAAGAATCACTGCATCGCCAAACCGGAATGATGCAGCGCCAGCATTGTGACCGGAACTTCGACGCACAGCCCACTGGGTCGACGCACTGGCGAGCCAGAACGACGCAGCCTGAATTCCTGCAGGAGGAATCAAGGCAGCGCCTGCCGTGCAACAGAAACTCAGACGCATTGCCCACCGGATCTACGCAGCACCCAGGATTTTCCACGCATTGTCCCAGGGCGTCAAGAGACCCTGCATTGCAAAGAGGATTCAAGCCTGCGTGCCAGAATTAAACGCAAAGTCCTTGGCACGTGGAAAAGAATCAACGCATCATCTGTGTGCGCCGAGAAATCCAACACACACCCTTCGTTTTCCACACATCTCCTCCTCTGCGGTCTCCGTGCGTGTAATTTTGGGACTTTGTTCTTGCAAGACACCCTTGTTGCTTTTTAAAGACTTAAGACTCTTCTTACCAATACAAAAGTAATATTTCAACTTGTACTTATCAAATCTTGATTGTTTTTACATTAATTCCCTCAGATAAATATCTTATATTTTTCTAAACCTGTGTGGTGTGTTTTTGTGGTGTTTTCACTGTGTTATTGCATGATTTATTGCACTAATACTTCACACATTGCCTTCTAAGTTAAGCCTGACTGCTCAGTGCCAAGCTACCAGAGGGTGTGCACAGGATAATTTAGATTGTGTGTGACTTACCTTGACTAGGATTGTGGTCCTATATTTGGACAAGGGTGTATACCTCTGCCAACTAGAGACCCCATTTCTAACACCCTGCCTCTGATTTTGGAACTACTAGATGAGGTGAAAGGCGTAGAGATATACACCAAGCTGGATTTGAGAGGGGCTTACCACCTAGTGAGAGTCGCAGGTGATGAATGGAAAATGACATTTAGGACCAAATTTAGCCTCTATGAGTATCAAGTGATATCTTATGGATTGTGCAATGCCCCCGCAGCCTTTCTTTCAACATCTGGTAAAGGATGTATTGAGAGAATTTTTAGACAGAGTGGCTGTGGTTTACCTCAACAATATTTTGATATTCTCTGAGAGCAGAGATGAACATGTGAAACATGTAAGAAACATTTTGCAGAAGTTGTACAAAAACCATATTTATGTCAAGCTAGGAAAATGTTTTTTTTTTTTTTTTACACTGAAAAAGTGGAATTTTTAGGCATCGTCCTTTCACCTGATGGAGTATCTACAGATTCATCCAAGGTGGCAGTCATCAAAGACTGGCCTACTCCTAAAAACGTGAAAGAAATCCAGAGTTTCATTGGCTTTGCCAATTTTCACCGATGATTTCATTGCAACTTCTCTGATAAAGTGAGTCCAATCACTCAGTTGCCTACGAAGGGTGTCAAAATCCAATGGTCAGAAGAAGCAAATAAGGCTTTCAAGTTTCTGAAGGAATCGTTTACCACAGCTCCAATCTTAATGCATCCAAATCCTGAAGAAGCCTTTTTTGTGGAAACTGATGCATCAGACTTTGCTACTGGATAAGTACTTTCTCAAAGGAAAAGACTAACTGGACAACTGCATACAGTCACTTATCCCTCTAGGAAACTAACTGTTGCGGAAATAAACAATTCCATTGCAGATAAGGAATTGTTGACAGTTAAAGATGCCTATCAAGATTGGAGGCATCATCTTTTAGGGGTCAAACACGTTGTGACAGTTTTTACAGATCACCAAAACTTACAGATTTTAAAATCTGTGAGAACCCTGACACCACGTCAACTAAGATGGTCCTTGTATTTTTCAGATTTCAATTTTGTAATCACAAACAAACCGGGATCAGTCAATGACAAAGCAGATGATCTATCTCAGAAGAATTTAGAAGAAAAAACTAGAATTCCAGATACCAAGCCCATCATTTTGCCAACCAAGTTTGTGTGTCCTACTTACTTTATAGAGTTCACAAAGGAAATACAGGAAACCGTATCAGAAGAAGAAATCATAAAATGGATGAAACTGGACCCTGCGAGGAAAATTAGTGAAGGTCATGTCTTCCTTATTTCAAAGACGCCCTGTATTTGCTTACAAAAAGGTTACAAGAACTAGCGTTAAAAACCTGTCACAATGATTTCTTGGCTGGACACAAAGGTATCAAGAAGACTACGGAACTGGTAAAGAGGCAATTTTGGTGGCCCGGCATGGATGGTCAAATAAGACAGTATATGTCAACTTGTAATAAATGCATGAAAGGGAAGTCAAATAGAAAAGCCCCACAAGCATTATTGCAGCCTTTACCTATCGCACCTCATCCGTGGCATACAGTGTCAATGGATCTAATCGTGGATCTTCCTTCCAGTCAAAGGTTTACACCATATTGTTCTTTTTAGGGACCTTTATAAAAATGAGCCATTTTTTTTTTTTTAAATCAATTTCAGAGGACCCACAGTTAGCTCAATTATTTACTCAGCATATAGTAAGAACACATGGGATCCTAAAAATAGTAATTTCAGATCGAGGTTCCCAATTCGTATCAAAATTATGGGGGGCATTTGGAAAAAGGTTAAAAATAGACACTCAGTTTTCCACCAGTTACCATCCTGAGACTGACAGGCAAACAGAGAGTCAATCAGGAATAATTGGAGGAGTATGTGTGCCTATATCTTCTTGACCAAGAAGGTGAATGGCCTGAGTTGATCTGGACTGCAGAATTTGCATACAATAATTTCATACACGACTCCACTGGGTATACCCCAGTTTATTTAAATTCAGGAAGACACCCCAATCTAGTTTGGTGAAAAGAAGCTAAATCAGTACCAGCCGTAGAAACCAAGGAGAAAGAGTTACAAAATACTTATCAAACTGCCAGGAAACATTTGTAAGACACCTTATTATAAATATGCAGGTAAGGAAAGAAGGGTAGAACCAGCCTATGTGAAAGGAGATCAGGTGTGGTTGTCTAGTTGTCATTTGCAACTCAAAGAAAACTGAAAATCCCAGCCCAGATACATTGGTCTCTTTAAGGTAGTTAATATCATTAATCCTGTCACAGTAAAACTTCAACTTCCAGCTAAAATAATGTTCACCCGGTTTTCCATGTCACTCTTGTAAAAAAGAATCCTCCTGGAATGATAGTGCCCAATTAACAAATGCCTGTAAAGGTGAATTCAGGAAAATAATTCAAAGTCAGCAGAATACGTGACTCACAAATTGTAAAATGAAAACTGTTATTTGGTTGAGTAAAAGGGGTTTGGTCCTGAGGAGAGATCGCGGGAACCCCTTTCTCATGTGCATGCCCCAACATTGCTAAAAGCTTTTCAGTGAATGTACCCAAAGAAACCTTAACTGGGGGGCCTGCCTTTTGAAGGAGTTACTGTCAGGAACATGGTAGCAGGAGCCAGTGTTTACACACATAAGTCAAAGATGGGTTGAAATTTGCCAGAGCTCGAAAATTTCCACATTGGAAATTGATCAGGCCATCTGCAAAATCATTAGAGAAAACTCCCATTCGCCTATTGACTAACTTCATTAGTCCGGATATCCAAGATGGTGAAAGGTCAGTTTGAAAACATCAGCAGTCTAGTTCTGAGCACAAGCAGTGTACAGAGCCATGGCACGCGCCCTCAGAAAGGTAAGTGTTATGCTTCAACTGAACTTCTGAGCAGCTGGTAGCGTGTATCCTTCGCGCCTAGTGTTCCTGTCAGAAATGTGCTCAGGTGTAACATCTCGCCTCAGCACTTGCACAGTTCTTTGGGTGTCTCAGTTTGCTTGTTCTGAAAATTTCAGAGATGCAATTCCCTTCTTGATATCTACGGAAGAGGAAAGAAGGGTTTCGTAGAGGGAGTAGTTTTATTTAATTTACAATACTCAGGTCAGCCATTTACAATGAGAAACCGACTGCTTCAATGAATTACTCAGAACTGTTTGCAGATATAAAAGGCTATCTATTGCTCAATATTGCTGCAATCTCATGTGCGAACTTTCAAGCTACCAGTCGCAGCACATAATATGAAAGGAGAAGCGGGAGTCTTGCATACATGAGGTAAGCAGAGTAATGCATTGAGAAGGTGGCATATGGCAGTGACGTTGTCTGTTAGAACCTGGTCCGACCCGCCCTGATGGAAGGCAGAAACGCACAGAGAGCCATATGTATGGCATGCAGGTCCAGAAGGTTGATACAGTGCCCCTGCTCCACCTGAGACACAGGTCTATGATCGCTACCTCATGGAAATAGTGTCCACAGCCCAGAGACAAAGCGTCTGACACTACTGTGAGCACTGGTTAGAGAAGACAAAACCAGTGCTGCATGTCAAGGTTTGCATCTGCCACCAACTCCCGAAGGTTCTGAGTTCCCTAATCTAATATGCTAATACTATCCGAGAGGCAACCTGTAAGCACAATGAAGGCAAATGTTTCATTGCAGAGCTTACATGTGCAGCTGGACCTGTGGCACCAGCAGTATACACGGGACCATGACACAAAGAAGCCTCAAAACCATCCTGGCTGAAACCAAGGCATGAGCCCGAAATATCAGGATCATAGTCACATCCAGAGGCAGAAATGTCTCCAAAGCCACCGTGTCCAGGAGAGCTGTTATAACGGACATAATCTGAACAGGCCAAAAATGAGATTTCACTCGTTGATGGGGAACCCCAGGGTGGTCAAGACCAAGGGAGGGGATCCCACCTTTAATGGTCAGTCAAGATGAGCCATAAGCACAGATATTACTCTCATGGACATCCCGGAAAAGGTAGAAGGGCAGGACAGGACAGTGAACTGGAAAGGGCAGCAATTTTGTCTCTTTCCTTTTAATTACGAGCCACATAAACCAAGTCAGTCCTAAGCAAGTGCTTTTGAGTGAAAAGATCACTTCTTAAGTGCATTTGAAAGAAAAAAACAAAAACTGGAATGGTGTTCATATGTGCGTAAGAGAACTGATACTGTCGCAAAGTTTTAGAAGCAGCAGAGTCTCCTCAGTGTGCATCTCCATTACGCTGTAAAACTTCCATTCACAGCGCGTTGCAGAACGTGCTTCCTAATAGTCATCGCGAATGTCGCTATTTACGACTCCTTGCAACTGGTTACAAACAAGAACAGTAGCCTGCAAGGGACAGCAGACCACCACCCCTTTGCTTGCATTCCCAAAAGGTAAACATTTCGTTGTAAAGCAACCCATTTTCCTTAAAGGAATAGGTGGAGCTTTGAAAAAAGGAAGAAATCAGGAGGAGCAGGGATTGGTCCCTTTGACCAGCGCCTATTTGAAGCCACCAGACAAGACTGTCAGAGGATAAGCTGTCCAATGGGGACTTCTTCTCCTTTTCCAATTAGTTACAGCCTCCTTTGAGTTCTTGGTAACTTTTCAATGGTTTGTGACCACATCTGCAGTTATAAGCCATTGATGTATGCTGTTGAGAATTAAAATTAGTAAAAGTCTCTTTCATATTCAAACTCCTTGTGATTCAGACAGGCTTCAGTACACGACCAAACACCAATCGGCAGTCGCCATCCGTTTGATTTTCCGAATCACAGAGCCTGAACTGCTCAATCATTTCTTGCACTAGGACCCCAGTTTCTATGCCACCCAGCTCACTGAAGGAAGAGTATTCTAACAAGCAATTTTTATTTCTTTGCTCGCTGCATATTCATTTTTCCAGCCATTGTGCCATACGGATATTGGCACAAAGAAACCACGAAAGAGGCAGTTGTCTACATTCAAGGACTATATATTTTTCATTTGAGTATTACAAGTTCTTTACCTATCAGTCAAGTTGAAAACTTTTCCAAAGCTCCTATCCCTTCTAAGCTTCTTTTTCATGAAGCAACCCTCTGCACAATACATTTGGCGCTGACAAACATATCACTGAGCTGGAAAAGGCCTACAACCCACACGTTAGAAGAGGTGATTCTTTTATTCTGGGTGGGACATTGGGAGACGAACAATTTCTTCTCAGGTGTTTTTCCTATGGGTTGCATTCTTAAAACTTAAAATAATTGTTGTCCTCATTGTTTACATCAGGGACAAACAAAGGGGTGATTTTCTATTCTGTTGTAGCAGTAAATTGGTTCTTGAAAATAAAAGGGATATTCATGATTGCTGTTCCGGAGTGCTCAAACTATAATTGGCTTATTGTCAGAGCTCCTAATCTACCTTAAGTTAAATAACATTTTGTCTCCTCATGTTGACATTTCTTGAACTGTAAGCGCCACAGAAAGTGTGTCTCCATTTGCTACAATGAAATGGATGGATAAGACAGTTGTTCCCTACACTGGAGTTGATTTTCAATATTAATGTTGTTCCCTTTTTAACTTCTAATTCTCACCTGCATCTTAAACATGGCTTTAGAGTTTGATGGCCACTAAGAGCCCTACAGGATCATCACGGTTCTTAATTAATTACATAAGCAGAAATCTGGTTTCATAATGCCTCTCCATCCCAGGAGCCAGATTCTAACAGACCACTTTTTTTCTTTAGGCAGAAGTCTGGTGACTTCCTTTCGACTCCCATTATGTGTTCATATTCAATGGTGAAAAGATCTTACCATGTCCGGCAATACAGCTGTTCCAAAATCTTGGTAACATCTTTAAAAAGTAAGGGAGAATGCTAATAATGTGGAATTGGGATTCCAAAAGTGTAAATTACATAAAACATTTATAAAAATATAGGACCTGAGTAGGGCTTATGATGACTGGAGCTAGAGTCTTAAAATTTGCTTTCAATGTATATACTCATCACTGAATAGGGAAATTTTTTACAAGGTTGATGTACTGTTTTCTTGAAGGAATAACATGCCATATTATGTTATCCTAGGGGGATAATTTGGGTTTTTGGCGAGTTAGCATGTTAGCAATACTGTCACTAACTTTCTCAACTTATCCAAAGGGAGAACAGAAAGTTTTGTATCCGAATTTAGTTTTTTTTAAATTTCCAAAGCAAGCCACTTCTTTTCTACACTGTCCTACCTAGTGAGCATTGCCTAGGTTCTCCTTCTTCTTGAGGGCTCATTATCAAAACTGCTGAGCAGGCCTTTAATTCTATGTTGGGATGGGAGGCAAGGATTACTCCTTACGCTTTGTATTGACAGACAATAATATTATAAACACTTGGTACGTGAACTACCTAAAACCAAGCAGCACAAAGGATCAGATCACAAACCACGGTACAATCAAGAAGCTCCTTCGGGCTCCACACTGCCTCCTTTCTTTGCTACTCAGGAGCTTTGTTACCTTGCTTGCAATGTACTCAGGTTTAATCCTAAATGATTTCCTGCTTACAGATGTTGTACTGGCAGGATATTAGCTCATATAATGTACTGTGTTTTGTGGGTATAATTAATTCTGCTGCTGCGGTTTTTCTGAGGGTCAGAAGTATGATGTGCCTTATGTTATTTTACTCCAGTATTGGAACTTTCAAAGATTCATATGCTTGAATCATTCCCTGTTGTCGAGATGTGCGTCCCAGGTACCTTATAATGGTAATGCAATGTTAAACAGAGTATGAAGGCCCTAGGCCCTTCAATTTTGTAACATATCATAGTCAATGTAATAAAGAGACCAAACATAGGTGCCAGCCAATCAGGCTGCTTTGCCCACTAGAACATTCCTGTGAGACACTCCAGTCCCTCAGAGTTTCTACAGCATGTCGTGCTAGGGAGTCTCCACTGAGCTCTGCTCAGTTCCAGCTACTTTGATACATTTCAAAGAATGTTCTCAACATTTCTGTGCCTTGGGAGCATTTACCTTTGCCACATAGTGCTCTTTTTCCATACGAATCTGACTTCATCCCTGATTTCATCATGTCAGATAATAAGAAGAAAAGTCTGTTCAGGGCCTGCAGTACCCGTGGTAAAAAGAGGCTTCATTCAGAGGATGCTTATCAGGACTACATTTATTGTCTTTACCAGATCGCATAGCCAAGAACTGTAATGTATGTCATACCTTTTCTACAAAGACAGAGAAGGAAAGCTGCTAGTTTGGCTCTAAAAGCTCAGAACTAGGCAGGAGCTGGTGTCGGAGTCTGATAGTGAGGACTCCTCTTTGTTCCCAAGAAGATCACATAAGAGGGACAGATCACCCTATCCTCGCTTCTCCTGTGAGCAGCTAAAAAAAAAGCCTTAAAAAGACCACTCATGGGTCTTACAAAGGCCGCGATCCTTCAAAATCTCCGCAGGAATCTAAACTTTCTTTCAAAGAAAAACTAAAAAAGATATAATCTGAACTGCCTACACCTCCTCCACAGGATCGTCACTCTTTTAAAAAGCGTTCTTCAGCTCAATCTTCTGACAGATCGTCAACGAGCGTCCCACCTTCAAGAAAGACATACACAGCAGTGTCCATGACGGCGCCGACAAGCACTATCTCCATGCTGTCCACCACTTCGTCCTAATCGACAACAACATCCTCGTTGACGGAGACCACAACTAGACCGTCAACACTGAAGATTTTCCTGACTTAGTCATCGACAGCAGTGACAACGGTTTCTCCTTCGGTGTCCATTTCCTTGTTGACGGTGAGATTGGCGACTACTTCTCCGTCGACTGCAGGGATGGCTTTCTTGACGTCGACTATTTGAACCTCGTCGATGACCTTGTCAACAACTCCGATAATGAAAGGAGAAATTTTCAAAAACATGAGAAAAGCACATTTTTGACCGCAGCACACACCTCTCCTGGTATCAGCCCAGTATCAGGATGAAAAGCCCTTTCGAGTCACGCAGACTCTCTCCGAGCTGAATGTAAAGTGCCAGGAGGAGGAAGAGGAGTATGATGAAGGGAAATATGAACAGCAAGATTACTATGCTTTTTATGAACAATATCAACAATCATACCAGGAGGAAATGGTCTGTCTACCTGGTTCTCTAGTTTCGGACTTGCAATTTATGCTTTGAAGGTCTTTTCCACCTACTGTAGCTACTGCACAACAAGCATCCACACCTGCAAAATCACCTACTGTTCAACCTTTCACTCCAAGACAAAGACCAGTATTATTGCCTGCGTCAGCAAGGCATACCCCACCTACAGCCCTTCTCCAAAACCCAGCAACCTCTGATGATGAGAGAGAAGGGGAGCTCTGCGTCCTCCACACGGAATGGCATGACTATCTCATACCTACACCATCATCTCCATCACCCACTCCAGTGGTTTCCCCACATAAAGACATTGAAGGATTTCTTAATGTTAGAAAGGGCAGCAAAAAGATTCACACTCCCCATACCCAACTAAGCAGACGGACCGCTTTCTCTATGTTTTCAAGGAGCCATTCCAGAAAAGTGTGAGATCTATGCCCATCACAACTACATTTGGAAAGAGAGCTCAAACGTAATGAGGAATCCAGCCACAGTGACTGCGGTTCCTCCGCATCTAGAAAAAAAAAAAAATACAAGGCTCCAGAGGATGCTCCAGTGTCTCTTACTGGCCATCCAAAGCCGGAATCAGTGATCACACAGGCAGCCCAACGTAGATCCAAGAAACTCTCCACTCCAATCTCTGCGCCTCAAGACAAGGACAGTAGGCGCCTTGATAATATTGGCAAGTGCTTTTCATCGATGTCAGCGCTTACAGTCAGGGCAGCAAATTCTCTACCTGTTCTAGGAAGGTATGATCGACAACTATGGGCTAACATTGCACTGTATCTAGATCAGGTACCAGAGGAGGCTAAAACAGAGGCCAAGAAGATCTTACAGGAAAGGGAGAGCACATCTGTGGAAGTGATAGATTGTGCCATGGATATTGCCACAACTGCATTTAGACAGCTTGGCTGTTTTTCCGTACTTAGGAGGCAAGACTGGCTCAAAGCTTCCTCGTTTAGATCTGAAATAGAAAACAAAATATTGGATCTTCCATTCGATGGAGAAGCTCTTTTCGCAAGCACGTCGACAAAGCCCTACAAACCATAAAGACGGACACAGATACAGCTAAATCGCTGGGAACTCTTCAGTTCAGGAAATTGCCTTTTCAGGTACCAGAGGATGAGGGCTTCCATCATATAGGGGAGGTTATCAACAGTATTTTACCCCTCCTATACACCTATCTCTCAGCAATTTTGTCCGTAATACAGGGAGTGCAGAATTATTAGGCAAGTTGTATTTTTGAGGATTAATTTTATTATTGAACAACAACCATGTTCTCAATGAACCCAAAAAACTCATTAATATCAAAGCTCAATATTTTTGGAAGTAGTTTTTAGTTTGTTTTTAGTTTTAGCTATGTTAGGGGGATATCTGTGTGTGCAGGTGACTATTACTGTGCATTATTATTAGGCAACTTAACAAAAAAAAAATATATACCCATTTCAATTATTTATTATTACCAGTGAAACCAATATAACATCTCAACATTCACAAATATACATTTCTGACATTCAAAAACAAAACAAAAACAAATCAGTGACCAATATAGCCACCTTTCTTTGCAAGGACACTCAAAAGCCTGCCATCCATGGATTCTGTCAGTGTTTTGATCTGTTCACCATCAACATTGCGTGCAGCAGCAACCACAGCCTCCCAGACACTGTTCAGAGAGGTGTACTGTTTTCCCTCCTTGTAAATCTCACATTTGATGATGGACCACAGGTTCTCAATGGGGTTCAGATCAGGTGAACAAGGAGGCCATGTCATTAGATTTCCTTCTTTTATACCCTTTCTTGCCAGCCACGCTGTGGAGTACTTGGACGCGTGTGATGGAGCATTGTCCTGCATGAAAATCATGTTTTTCTTGAAGGATGCAGACTTCTTCCTGTGCCACTGCTTGAAGAAGGTGTCTTCCAGGAACTGGCAGTAGGACTGGGAGTTGAGCTTGACTCCATCCTCAACCCGAAAAGGCCCCACAAGCTCATCTTTGATGATACCAGCCCAAACCAGTACTCCACCTCCACCTTGCTGGCGTCTGAGTCGGACTGGAGCTCTCTGCCCTTTACCAATCCAGCCACGGGCCCATCCATCTGGCCCATCAAGACTCACTCTCATTTCATCAGTCCATAAAACCTTAGAAAAATCAGTCTTGAGATATTTATTGGCCCAGTCTTGACGTTTCAGCTTGTGTGTCTTGTTCAGTGGTGGTCGTCTTTCAGCCTTTCTTACCTTGGCCATGTCTCTGAGTATTGCACACCTTGTGCTTTTGGGCACTCCAGTGATGTTGCAGCTCTGAAATATGGCCAAACTGGTGGCAAGTGGCATCGTGGCAGCTGCACGCTTGACTTTTCTCAGTTCACGGGCAGTTATTTTGCGCCTTGGTTTTTCCACACGCTTCTTGCGACCCTGTTGACTATTTTGAATGAAACGCTTGATTGTTCGATGATCACGCTTCAGAAGCTTTGCAATTTTAAGAGTGCTGCATCCCTCTGCAAGATATCTCACTATTTTTGACTTTTCTGAGCCTGTCAAGTCCTTCTTTTGACCCATTTTGCCAAAGGAAAGGAAGTTGCCTAATAATTATGCACACCTGATATAGGGTGTTGATGTCATTAGACCACACCCCTTCTCATTACAGAGATGCACATCACCTAATATGCTTAATTGGTAGTAGGCTTTCGAGCCTATACAGCTTGGAGTAAGACAACATGCATAAAGAGGATGATGTGGTCAAAATACTCATTTGCCTAATAATTCTGCACTCCCTGTACTCTCAACAGCAACCGCCGCAAGTGGCCGATAACAGACCCACACCTAGAGGCAGAGCAGGGCACCAAGGAAAGGATGCTGGTCATCACCAGTGACCACCTATAGGCTCTGGCTATTCCTCTCCTTTCTAATCAGACTAGGAGGAAGAATATCCACCTACATTGAAAGCATGGCAATAGATAACATCAAACCAATGGGTCCTGGACCTTGCTCAATTCCACCACACCCTGGAATTCATTCAGACCCCACAACCAAATCCACCACACACCTCCATCCCGACACATCTAAAACTGCTCAAATTGGACATCAAGACTACGTGGAGGACGGGGGGCGGCAGAGAGAGTTACTGTTTCATAAAAAGGAATGGGATTCTATTCCCGTTTCTTCTTGGTACACAAAAAGTGAAAGGAATGGCAACCAATCCTTGACCTCAGAGATCTCAACACATATCTCAAAATACAGTCATTCTGCATTGTAACGTTACTCCTAAATCATGGAGATTATATGTCAATCCCTGACCTCCAGTATGCGTATTCTCACATCCCCATCCATCTGTCACACACGAGATTCCTAAGTTTACAGTAGCTGGCAGCTACCACCAGTTCAGGGTTCTCCCTTTTGGACTGAAGTCATTCCTCCGAATATTCACAATGTGTTTGGCACCAGTAGCTGCTTTCTTAAGGAAACAAAAACACCAGGTGTTCCCATGCTTGAACGATTGGCTCGTCAAGGCTCATTCCAGTCGAGCAGCACAAAAATCAACAACCGCCAGCATAACCCTGTTCAGCGAGCCGGGTCTCACTCTGAATTGGAAAAATTCAGTCCTTCAACCATCAAGAAGCATAACCTTCTTGGGAGCAACGCTAGATTCAACACTCCAAAAAAGTGTGTCCCACACCAGAAAAACAACTAAGACTAATATAACTGACAAAGTCGATCCAAAGTAAGAGTCTCTTTCAATGCGCCTCAACAAGATATCCAATGGTTACAGGCAACAGCTTCAGGTTCTTTCAAAAACATCATCAAGGTCACCCCAGCCATTATCAAGGCCCTATCTTGGTGGACCCTACAGACACACCTGTTAGTAGGCCTTTCATTCCTCAGTCTACCCTCTCCAGTGGTCCCTGGAAGGATGGGTAGCATACCCTCAGGACCTACAAGTCAACGACAAGTGGCAAAAGCCTCTTCAATGTTATCACATCAACCTACGCAAGCTCAAAGCAGTACACCTGGCCTTACAGGCTTTCCTTCTAAGGATAAGGAACTCTGCAGTTCTGATACGTACAGACAATTCAACCACGATGCACTATATAAACAAACAAGGGGGCACAAGATCACTCCTCCTCTCTCTAGAGTCACAAGACATCTGGAATTGGTCCATCCATCACGGAGTGCATCCACAAGCGGAGCACGTCCCGGGAAAGCAAAAGTCAATAGCGGACACTCTCAGAAGACTAAAGACATCTTGCCATGAGTGGGAACTGGATCAGGCAACCCTCAAGCAAGTCTTCTCACAGTGGGGCGAACCAAACCTCAACCTCTCTGCAAACCCCCTAGCAAATGCCAATTCTTTGTAAACTGTCATCACTCTCCGGGATCATGGGAGAATGCATTTTTAATGGCATGGTCTGAAATCTTTACGTCCATTCCCCTCATTTCAAAGGTTCTCACGAAGCTGAAGATTTAACTTTGCAGGACAATCCTGTTACCTCCAGCCTGTCCTCACCAGCACTGGTTTACGCAGGGGTGTGGAATTCAACAAAATATTATCTACTTGTCCTGTAAAAAATGTACTTGCCCCTTTGATGCCATGTAGCGCAGCGATAAATTATGGCAGCAATCTCATTATGTAAGAGCTCTGATAATAGCCTCTTTGATTTTGCCAGGGCTAATACTATAGTAAGGGATTGAATACTAGCAATTTCAAGCCCTACTATAGCAATTTCCTTATTTTGCCACCTTTCTGCAGATCTACATACTGAAACTGGAGGAAGGAGCAAGCAATAGTTCCAGTGCTGGAATGCCTTTTCAAACCTACTAACTGGCATGTTTTAAGTATTTTCACCAGCTCTTCTGTAATCTTTTCCCATACTAAGAAAAGTTAGAAATGTACTCCTGATAAGGGCAGAAGCAGCTGTTCTTCCAGGGTTGGGGAAAAAAGAGTTGGAGGGAAAGTGAATTTGTTAACATGCAATAGATTTTCACATGAGCAAATCTACACATGCAGATTTGCTCATGCTAAAATACAGTTGACAGATATTTTCTAGGGGTACGATTTCCTGGTCTACTTCAGTAAATTCTTGTAAATTCATGAAAGCCAATAATGCAAAGACATACACCATGGGTGCACTTTTGTGACTTTCTTTAACAATTGGGCCCCTAATTAGGTCTGGCATTAACCAGGACATTTTGTTTTTATTAAAATTCTATTTCTCTCTCTATCCATCTATCGGCTGGCTTTGCTGTGAGTGACAGAATTCTGCTCCTGAACAAGGGGCATATTGACTCAGAAAGTAGTTTTGTTCAGTGCCAGGTATTACTGTGGCAATGTGTGCTTTTTAAGACCAATTTTTGTTCTAGCTTTTTGACAATGTTTGTTACAAAGGTAAGGGCCTGGCATCTCCCACAACAATAAAGTGTTACAAAAGCTATGTCAAAACAAGACACGCAGTGACAAAACCAAAAGACTGACCACCACTGTCGGATCGGTTGGTTTTGCAAGTGCTTGTTTATTTTCATGTTTCCCACAATCTTGTTGAAAATGTTTACACTGATTTTCCATTATGAATATTTTTTTAAAATACTTGCATGCATCAACACATTGAACTAAATGATGCTTCAAAGAATTAGTACCTAAAATTTCATAATAATTTACCAAAACGTTTTTCCTACTTGCATTTTTTTCTGAACATTCTTTTAAGCAACCATCATCAATCTTGCTTTCAAGCTTCTGCAAACATTTGCATCTATCAGAGAGCATTCTGGTAGTATTGTACGTAGCCTATATTGTTAAACTTTTCAAATGTGTGTGTACACATTTTTTTTTTACTGAAACCACTGTCAGTAGTGCAGTGTGACCTTACAACATTTATTTAAAGCGCTCAACTTCATAATAAAGGCTTTGTATTAATGAACCATAAACAGAGGTTCGAACAACATTAACTTATGGACACAAATACTAGCTGAACCGCAGATAGTTTCCTTCCCTGTAAGCTGGCAGCCAAGGGGTTTGTGCTGCAGGGGGTTGGGCCTACTTGTCCCAAGGACTAAATAAACTTGAAAACTTCTTGTCCTTGACCCAAAACAATATGTCCTGGGCGTCGGGATATAGGAATTCCACTCCCCTGTTTACAGAGCTTCTTCTACTTTTTGGGGACACCTTACATCCAGTAGAGAACGGTGCATTTCCTCGTAACTATCAACAAGGGCCAAGTGTTGCCCCCGCAACTTGAGTCTCTTCACCTCTCCGCTTGGCTCCTGAACACAATGGATTCAACCTCTTAAACATTTCTCCAGATTGTAGAGACATACTTGCCAGTGCCCTAGTGGATAGTACAAACAAAACCTATTTTTATAAGTGGAAGAGATTTTGTATATGGTTCCAACATGTGCAGGTACATCCGCTGTCCTCGCCACCTGAAGAAATCCTTCCATAGCTACTGCAGTTGGCACACTCAGAATTGGCTCATGCATCCATGAGAGTTCACTTAGCAGCTATATCTCGATTCAGTCGATCAGCCACATCACCATCATTATGGTCAGCCAGAATTGTCAAGCAGTTCCTCAAGGGTTTGTTTAGTGTTTTACCACCAGTCAGATCTCCTCCTCCATCTTGGCAACTGACCACAGTGCTATCACAGCTCATGAAGCACCAATTTGAACCCCCTCCAGAGCAGATATAAAATTCCTTTCCTGGAAGGTTACTCTCCTTGTGGCTCTGACTTCTGCCAGATGGGTCAGTGAGATTCAAGCCCTCACTATTCAGGAATCATTCCTGCAATTTAGGGATGATAAGGTAATCCTTTTTACAAACTCAAAGTATATTCCTAAAGTCCCTTCAGAGTTTCAATTCAATTAACCGGTAATCCTGAAGATCTCCTTTCTGGACCCTACAACACCGTCCGAAAAGGCTCTTCATTCTTTTGACAGCAAGACATGCCTAAAGTTTTACCTAGACAAAACCAAAGGCTTTCGTAAGTTTACCCAGTTATTTGTGTCTTACAGTGCACAACTAAAAGGGCATCCCCTTTCCAAGCAGAGGATTGCTAGGTGGATATCTAGCGCAATTCACTTGCAGACATCCTAGTTCAACCTCAGGAGTTTGCTGGTGTGCCACTTCAGGACAAGTGCGGAGCAGCCACCTGGAAGAATAGTCACACCTTTACGCAGCACTACTGCTTGGACACAGCACCTCAAGGTGATGTAGCAGTGGGTCAAGTGGTGCTAAGACATCTTTTCCAGTAGAGAGAGCTATCTCCTTCTTCCCACCATCCTCTTGCTAGTTCCGCACATTGTTTAATTTTTCTCATTTTTGTTTTACATATTGGGATATTTACATATGTTTAACCACATCACTTGTTAGTTGTGAAGAAAAGGGGGGAAAATTATAGGGATAGGCGCTAACAGAATATCACCAAAACATTTCTTTAACAATAGATAGTAAATACGGTGCTCCCGAACGGAGGGTCCTCCCAGCACCTCCAGTGTTTCTCCAATAGGAAAAACCACACTGATTCAAAAGGCCAGGGCACTCGTATGAAATAAGATAAGAGTTTGTACAGTTAGGTTCTTGGTCTTCAGAAAATCAATATATAATCCAAACAGAGTTAAAGTTCAGTGTCTTTATTCTTGTGCGAGGTTTTCATACATGTTCATCACATCAGAAAGATTCCATATGTGGTCATCACAACAACATCCAACAGCCAACACGTGTTTCGTCTCCGAGAAATTAATCTAATTGACTTCTTCAGGGCAAAATATAAGTAAGGTGTTAACATGAATAGATGGCTTATCCTAATCAAGTAAAACTCTTCAAGATAATGTACCATCAATAGAGAAAGAGTAGTGGGAATCATGTGACGGGGGCAAAACACTATTATTCCAGAGTCTTCGTGAGGGAGTACTCATAAGTCAGCACGTATGGATCCAAAATCTTTTACGGTGCGATCTATAAACAAAACAGTTATTTTTGGTAAATTCTTGTGTTGGAGGCGCTGTGTCTTGCTCCCCGATAATTAAGCTAGAGGTATAAGGTATAGAAGAGACACAGAGTAAGGTCTCAGGAGTGTGTATGAAACTCCTCGGCATGACGGGTTATATGTGCACATCTGTGTCTCTGTATGTTTCTAACTCTACAGAAATGTGCTTTACAATTTATGTTACAATGTGCTTCACTACGGCTATATACTCTGATTTAAGCATGTTACACTTTGAATGTTCCAATACTGGAGTAAGAAAGTTACTTACCTGTAACTGTAGTTCTCCATTATTGGAATATTCCATAGATTCACATGCGACACGCCCTCCTCCACTCCCAACTCCCATGACCCCTCCCATGAAGCTCACCTTTTCTCTCTTTATAAGTGATTCTATGTCAGGACCGAAGGTGAGCATTATGCTAATCTTTCTCCACTTTAATGAATAGCAGCCAAACTACAAACAAAAAAACTACAACTCCCATGAGAACTTTGGAGAATGTAGTACAGTCTCAACCAATAAAAAACAGGTATTTGGACCAATCCTGACCAGGCAGTCCATATTGTAGTCCTTCATCGGTATCTCCTCCTCCTCTTTCTTCGCTGCTCGCAGCCGAGATAAGTCACAATTTTTTGTCTCTCATTAAAAATGTTATTGCCTATTTGATATTGCTTGTATTCTGTTTTAATTTAAGTACTGTGATTTCCTTTCACACGCGGGAGCGTTTTTCGCTCCTTCGCGAGCGTTTCTTTGTGCATTATTGGGAAGCTTCCTAACGACTGCCAGAGGGTGCTTGTTTGGAAGGTTCCCTTGGCAATGGACGCGCTGAGGGAGACGCGCCTTTGTTTTTCCTCAGCGCTGAACACGGAGCTCTGAATTCTCCTCAGCGCATTTGTTCATTTAATTTAATCTGCCTGGAGAGAGACGCCCTTGGTATTTCAGGGTTGGTAATACAGCAGAAGACCTGGACGCCCCATTTCTTCACTGGGGTCCGTATTCTTTATTTTGAATGAACCCTTTGGGTTTATATTTCATTACTGGCCTCTTTCTGTTGGACATACTCCCAGGCAGGCAATAAATATTGCATTTTTACCCCTTGGACTGTACTGTGCACCGGGGTGTAGTGTCTCTGAATCTAGCCTCCTCTTAGTCTGAATGTATATACACTCTTTAAAATATTAAGCTGACACCCAGCTTTATATTCTTCATACCTATTGTTGTGAATTATTTTTATTTCCATATTTAATCCTCATACTATAATTATGGATCCTAATGAGGAGGAGGAATATTTTGAAGCTGTGGATGCGTCCATATACAGGGCTGTTTCGGAGCCAATTGGTCCTCTTGAGGACAGACTGTGCATGAGTGCGTGAAATTCTCCGCCTCTAATGTTACTCCTTCAGCCCCTCCTGCCTCCAATGATGCTTCTGCGGACGCGCCTCCTGCTAAGCGTCCTTGTGAAATAGGTATTGATACAGAGCTCTTTGATCGTGTCAAGAATTCCCTAATTTCCCCCTCTGATCCTTTTTCTTTTGATTCCTCAAGACCCCTATCCCCCTCCTTCCATAACAGTGATTCTTCTGGGGATCAGGATGTTGACACCAGTCCATCCAGGCCTTGGTTTCCTTCTGGTTCTCAGTCTGCTCCTGCAGTTTCAGATATTTTGGACCCAGATGACATTGTCCATCCTAGGTCATCCGAATGGGAACCGTCTGACAAGGTGGCGTCTTATGTGGCAGGACGCATTAGAAAACCAAGAGAAAAAGACTCTTGTAACTGTATCAGGGCAGAGTGCCCCCGACCTTCTTTGGCAGACAAGGTCGCCATAACTCTGGAATTGGACCCCAGGATGTCTACCTTCTTACAAAAATGTATAAAAGATCCTAAAAAAGGAATTGACAGGTCTTGGAGGGCATGTCAAGATAGACTTCTTGATGTCTTAGGCCCTTTGACAAAGATTCTTGACATGGCTGAAGATGCTAAATCTTCCGGTGCATTAATTTCTCCTGAGGTCCTTTTTGGTTGGGCACAGCGTGCTATCATTTTCTTGGGAAACGCAAACTATGCTCTTTCTACTGAATGCCATTGTTCATTGTTAATTAAAGTGGATCTCAAACTAGGAGATCTAGCCGATTCAGAGGCGGGTGCTGTACCTCACGGAGGCTTATTTGGAGAACCCTTTATAAAGGAGTTAGGGAAGTCTGTAAATAATTTCACTTCCCTGGACAAAGCACAGTCTTCTATGAAAAAAGTATTTCCTACCCGGATTTTCCATGGAGCTGGTCGAGGCAGGGGCTGCTTGGCCGGCCGTGTGCAGTCAACTCTTTCAGAGGACAAGGCTCCAGGCAAGGACAGTTTCAAGACCAGAACCGCTTTGCGAATTTCTACCCAACCAGAAGCAGTCGCTTCAGACATCGCGGTAGAAGAGGATCTGCATCAACATCCTCTTACGGTAAGTGTTATCCCATCTTCCCTTACAAGAGTAGGGGGTCGTTTGGCGAATTTTATCCACGCTTGGAAACCAATTACACAAGATGCATGGGTCTTACAGACAATAAAAGGCTTCCAGATAGAATTTGTAGGGGCTCCCAGGCAGGTTTCGCATCCAAATCCCCTGGTGTTTTCCTCACAAGATGCCATTTTGGTGGACATGGAAATTGCGGCCTTGCTGGATAAAGGGGCTATTTGTCCGACTGTACCGAATCCTCGAGGGTTCATAAGCAATCTCTTCTTGGTAGACAAAACAGATGGCGGTCGACGACCGTTCATCAATCTAAAAGAGTTCAACGAGAGGCTTGTTTACCGTCATTTCAAAATGTAAGGGATTCACTTTCTTCAGGATGTTTTGCGTCCTTTGGACTGGCTGGCTCGTCTCGACTTAAAAGAAGCTTATCTCACCATTCCTATCTTCCCACCTCACAGATGTTTTCTTCAATTCTTTTGGGGAGATCAAACATTCGAGTTCACTACCCTTCCGTTCGGGCTTTCTTCAGCACCATGGTGCTTCACGAAGTTACTCAAACCGGTCGTGGAACATCTCAGAGCTCAAGGATTTCGACTAATTGTCTATCTCAACGACATCTTACTACTAGTCCAATGTCCCAAGCAACTCTCTGCCCAACTACAAGTCACAGTCAACTTGCTGCAGAGCCTATGTTTTATCATAAACAAGGCCAAATCTCTTTTAACCCCTTCTCAAAGAGTGGTCTTTTTAGGTTTCACCATTGATTCAGTGTCAGCCACTCTAAGCCTTCCATCTCGCAAAATGACAAAAATTTGTCACGAGTTACATTGTACTCTTGTCAAACGAAAAGTCTCCCTTCGTAAAATTGCCAGCCTCATAGGGCTTCTATCTTCTTCCATTCAGGCGATATTCCTTGGTCCTCTACATTACCGAGCTCTTCAACGTCTCAAAGCAGCTCATCTTCGCAAAGGTCTAAAGTATTCTCAAAAAGTACTCCTTTCGCAGGAAGCGATAGAGGAGATTCATTTGTGGCTTTAACATATGGAAGCCTGGAATGGCAGAGCTATTTTCGGTTCCGCTCCGGATTTCATAATAGAATCAGATGCCAGCAGGTTAGATTGGGGTGTTCGGTGTGGAGATTTCTCCACCGGTGGAACCTGGTCCCTGGAGGAACAGAATGTTTACATAAATTGTCTCGAGCTTTTAGATGGTTCATTTACAGTCCAGTGCCGAACCAAAGACTCTATCCAGTCGAGCGTTCCCTTGAAGATGGACAATATATCGGCGGCCCGATATATCAATCAAATGGGTGTCACTTGGTCCAAGGCACTTTCCAATCTGGCGTCCAGTTTTTGAGAGTATTGCTTGGACCATCAAGTTTCGGTAACAGCACAATACCTTCCGGGAAGTCAAAATCAGGTTGCGGATTTTCATTCCCGACACCTCAGGAACTCCTGTTTGTGGAAACTTCATCCAGAAGTGTTTTTTCGTCTACTCCACCTTTGGGGTCCATTTTCGGTGGATCTTTTTGCATCCAGACTGGATCACCAACTTCCCAGGTTTTTCAGTTGGACACCAGATCCATTGGCAGCTGCCACGGATGCTTTTCTGCAGGACTGGAGTCAAGAGAAAGCTTACGCTTTCCCTCCCTTTGCGATGATCACTCGAACATCTGCCCAGGTATGTCGTCAGTTGGCGTCCATAGTGCTGATCACTCCAATTTGGAAGTCTCAAGTTTGGTTTCCAGTTCTTCTGGAACTTTCTTGGGATTCTCCGATCCGATTCCCCGTGTTTCCTTCACTTCTTCTCAGTCTGAACGGTACACCTCATCAAATGGTTCTAGAGGGCTCCTTATCCTTGATGGCATGGCAGATTTCCGGGTATGATGGTCGGTCCTGGGACTTTCGCAACAAGCTGAAGAGCTACTATCCAAAGCATGGGCCCCCAGTACCTGCAAGCGCTATAGATCGGCATGGGGTAGATGGAGCCGTTGGTGTTTGCGAAGGAGTTTCAATACCGTGGAAACAGATACAGTCCATATTCTTAATTTTCTTGTGGACCTTGCTTCAAAAGGCCTCGCGTATCGATCTATTAACTCATACAGATTTGCTATTTCAGCTGGACACGCTTTGGTGGATAGTTTTCCTGTGGGAGAACATAAATTAGTGTGTTGTCTTCTCCAGGGCATAAGACTTTCTTTACCTCCGGAACCTCGCTTCTCCTCCCTTTGGGATGCCAATCAAGTTTCAAATCTCTTTTTATCTTGGCAACATAACCAGTTTCTTTCTAGGAAAGAGATCTTGGCTAAGTTAGCCATGCTACTTTGTTTAATATCTTGTAGAAGAGTTTCTGACGTCTGTGTTTTAGATATCTCTCACAGATCTTTTTCCCCTTCTGGAGTCTCATTTACGGTAAGTAGACGTACAAAGACAAATACCAGAATAATCTATCCGGCTTTTCGAGGTGCCCCAAAACTGTGTGTGGTACGATGCCTCAAAGCATATGAGGAAATGTCCTCAGAGCTCCGACCTCCTGGGGAAAGTCAACTCCTTATCGCATTACGTAAACCTCACAAAGCTGTTACTTCTACCATTGCTCGCTGGGTTCATTGGATCATGCAAGAAGCGGGCATTAGTTTTTCCCTTTTTGGTGATCATTCTACTCGTGGGGCTATGGCCTCCAAAGCATTCAGCTTAGGTGCTCGTTTGATAGATATCATGAATGCAGCAGACTGGTCTTCAAATTCTACTTTTAAGAGGTTTTATTTCAAACCAGTTTTGAATGTTGCTCAATTAGTTGTGAACAAGCTTTAAACTAGCAAAATCCTCACCTCCGGTCCTGACATAGAATGAAAAATGTCCTACCTATCATAACAGAAAGTTTCAATTCTATTAAGAACTCGGAGGTGAGGATTATCCCACCCTGATCACCTTATAATACTTCAATTTTAAGGGATCCCTCCCCGTATTTAGTAAGTAATTTTGGTTATGTTTTCACTTGTCATTTTTTATGAATGTGCTTGTTTTATTAAAAAAAAAAAAAAAAAATGAAAGAGAGAGGGAGGGAGGTTTGCTATTTGTGCAAGCTATATTTTCTATTAGACGTTATACAAAAAAAAAATAAGAAGGCTGGTTTCTCTTTTAAACTGTTTCATTCTTTCTAGGATCTGACACAGTAAAGCTAGATACTTGATGAGGATTATTGACTGGTTCGCGCTTCGAAAGAGGAGGAGATACCGACGATGGCTACAATATGGACTGCCTGTTCCGGATTGGTCCAAATACCTGTTTTTTTATTGGTTGAGACTGTACTCCATTCTCCCAAGTTCTCATGGGAGTTGTAGTTTTTTGTTTGTTGTTCAGCTGCTATTCATTTAAGTGGAGAAAGATTAGCATAATCCTCACCTCAGAGTCCTTAATAGAATTGAAACTTTCTGTTACGATAGCTAGGACATTTTTCATTCTCTTGCACTTGTGCTTTGGAAAATCTGAGCGACTGGAGCTTCTCACAGGAGTGTTCTAGAGGGCAAGGCAGCCTGATTGGCTTAAACCTCATTTTTTTTTTTTTTTTTTTAAACTGACTACGATATGTTACAAAATTGAAGGGCCTATGGCCTTCAAACTATAAGTTTAACATTGCATTGCTATTATAAGGTACTGCCATCGCGACGACGAGGAATGCTTCAAGCATGTGAATCTATGAAAGATTCCAATACTGGATAACTAGAGACAGATAAGTAACTTATTTTCTTATCCATGAATGGCATGTTCTGAAACTCCGTCACATTGACTGCTGACTCCTTCACCGCTAGGGGCAGGTGATCTCCAACTTCTGAGGATCTATTCTGGTGGTGCCTAACGACTCATAAGAGTTTACAACTCAAACATGCAGCAGACACATCATTGTGCACTCCTGAAGCTTGATCAGTTGGTGTGCAGCTTTTTTATAGTAAACTTGCTCACCATTCAAGGAGGCAGACAATGCAGGAGTCACTTTCAGAGAGGAGGAATATACAAGGAAGCACACCTCATATGCACTAGGTGAGAAATTATCCGTGGCCTTAGAGAAAATGTATAAAAGTCCTGCAGAATGTGAAAGTGTCCTTGAAACCTGTTCACAAACACCAGAAAACCTAATATATACTATGCATGTGTACCTATGTGACTGGTTTCTGAACATTCTAGATGGAATGGTATCACACATTCACAATAACTGCAAGCGGTGGCAAAGCATCAGATATAAGATGCTGCAGAAAATACATATGATGGGCAGGCTTTAAGAAATGGACCTGAGGGAGGGTGTGGCCGAGAAGGGAATGGAGCAGAAGTGAGTCTCAGTACTTCACTCTTTCCCCAATGGATCAAAGCGTTTTCCAGCACCCCACCCCACCCCGACCAGAACTGATGAGATCTGCCTTGGCAAATGCAGTATTCTATGGCATGGGAGGAGGGATCTCAGCCATGCAGAAACAGAACACTTGGAGAACTGCGGCTGCAATTTTGAACCAGGGCAGCAGCGGTGACGTAGAGGGCCTGCTCCTGATCCTGTGTCTCTGCAGGGGGCCGAGCAAGCAGCGACAGCCTGGGCAAGAAGCAGCCTGAAGGCCTGTGTCCCACCTGTGGAAAGGTAAGACTGGGCTTGCGAGTGGGGTGTGAACTTTGCAGCAGCGATGCCGGTACACTGAGTGCTGATGCAGAGAGGCGGGGCTTGGAGCCCTATTTTGGGGGGACCTGTCTCGAAGTAAGGAGGGCTGTGGGGATGCCCGTGGTGGACAGGTGCAGCAGGGGAATCCCCTCAAGATTTGGACCCACCGACAGGCCCGATCTTGAGTAGTGTGTTGAAGTGATCCCTCAGGAGCCTATCTAAGGACCCGCAGCTAATGCATGCTGTGGGGTCAGGACACAAGACAAGAGGTGCCCTAACAAAATGCAGTAAATTACCTTAGAGAGCCTTCTCAGCAAGGAGCCTGCAGTGCCTGTACAGGGAGAATAAAATTAGTTGAATCCCTGGCTGGAGGAGGTGGTGGTCAGTCCAAAATGACGGAATCTTGTATCCCACAACACACAAGAAGGGCTAAATAGGCCCACTTGAAATCAGGACGCCTAGGAGACAATCATAGGGTGTGCGGACCTCATCCTGCCTGGTGCAAAAGCAGACACAACAAGGGCCCACCAGTGAAAGAGAACACCGGCCCTGATTTTGTGACCTCCAAACAGCACACCATGATGTCAGTGTAGTCACTTTCAGTACTCCTTGTAGTACAGGCGTCCTTGCTGGGGTGCCCGGAAGCTGAGAGGGTCTGGGGAGAGGATGTGGCTGGGCCATGGTCTCTCAGACATCCTAAGCTGCGGCGTTCCATTAGAGATAACCTGTAGTTCTTGGCAATGGAAGGGCTATTTAGTCGGCACAACCATATCCTCCACCAAACTCCGAAAATAATCCTCTATCAAAGATCTGCTGATGGTTAGCAGCAACAAAATAGAAAGCCTCCCGATCACTAACATCCTCCACAGACAGGGAGGGGGACAATACCAAATAAATAGCTATATCATAGGACTTTTTGGAAAAATTCCTCTCAGAGATTAAGAATGAGGATGCACAGTTTGAATTGATCTGAAGGAATATTTTAGAGAAATACAAAGACACCATTGATTTGGGGACAAAGAATAGATGACATGGAGCACTCCTTGGATGAATGTTGAGAGGATATCCAACATACAGGCAACAAAGTATTTGAAATCGAAGGCCAAATGATGGATAATCAACTCAAGCAAGAGGATCTGAAAAACAGATCAAGTCGCAAACAAATCTGCATAAGGAGCCTCGCCGAGGGTACAGAGGGCTCCGATACGCAGCCTTTTATACAGGGTCTAAGGAACAAACTGGAGGCCCTGTCAATCTGCTTCGTTAGGAAGCAAAGAATGGCAGGGATGGGCCCAACAGGTGAGCCCCCTCCAGACATCCTTACAAAGGTCCACGTCTTTGAGGATAAGGGGGAAATAATGTCCCTCACCTACTCTCAGCACTACATTGTATTTGAAGGACACAAAATGTGGTTCTTCCATGGCCTGGCGGCACCCACACCGTAGATACAGAGAGGCTTTTGACAAATCACAGACTATCTCTGAGCTCAAAAGCATCCCTAATACTAGGGGCATCCTTTTCGACTGATTTTGCGCATGGGACAACTCCAAACATCTGCTCCAAATTAATGAAGAAGTGGAAATTTGAGGCTTACATGGCGAGGAGTTTTAGAAAGAGAAATGCACCAGAAGTTCAAAATGCACCAATGAAAATAAGTTACTTACCTGTAACTGCAGTTCTCTAGTATTGGTTTCTGTCATAGAGTCACATGCTTGAATCATTCCCACTTGTCGAGATGGGAGTCCCTGGTAATTCAATAAAGCAGTATATATATATCACTATCATAGGCTATAATGGCAAAGAAAATGTCAGTTTAATAGCCTAGCCATGTCCTTTTTCAAAAAAAGGACCAAACTTGAACTATAACCAATAAGGCGACAGCACCCCCTAGAACACTCCCAACAGAGGCTGAGTCCCTCAGAATTTTCAAGCACAAGTGGGAATAGATAATCCCGAGCTATAAGGGGAGCCTCTCTGGGGAGGAGGGTGGGTCGCATGTGAATCTATGAAAGATACCAATACTGGAGAACTACAGTTATAGGTAAGTAACTTATTTTCTTCTTCAGTATTGGATCTTTCATAGATTCACATGCTTGAATCAGAATAGCAAGCAGTTACTGTATTTGTATATCTTATAGTATTAGCGCAATAGTGGATGGTGGGTAGAAAATATATATACATAACATTCATATGCAACATAATAAATGTATACATATATATACATATATAAATATAGATCCATATATACACATCCTACATTAAAATCTGCATGAATACATAAACACATGGAACCAAAAGAGGCTCCCCTTAATGAAATAAGTGGTATAGTAAAACCAATCAAACCCCTGTATGATTGTGCTGCGCCGATTTCAGGTAATAATGCTGCATGAATAAAATGCACACTCTTCTAAGTTGCATCACGACACATCTTCTTCAGAGGTACAAAGTAGCTGAAGTGAAACTTCCCCAGTTGAATGCATCCTACTTTTCTCTGTGAGGGGATTGAGTGAGTGGCAGCTCTGGACTGCAGCTGAAATTCATTCAGCGATGGTTGCCACTGTGACTGGAGAACCCTTACGAGTGTGACTATCTGAGTCCAACAGTTGGTCAGTTCACATGAGTTGTTTAGAGTGATGTAAGTATAGATTTTAGATATCATTCGATACCTAGAGTATGAATAGACCTCTCAGCTGGTGATGCTGAATTCAGGAGAAAAGTCTGAAATATTATAGGCTCATTGAGGCAAAATCTGAAGGAACCATGGGACTAAATCTGTGGATTGGTTCAGAGAAGAACTGAATTGCCTGTGAGGCGCAAGAAGGCTCTTGTGTTGAGAAAGCCTGCATCTTCTCTACCGTACTTATCGAGGTAAGCGCCAGTAACAAGCCGCCCTTCCATGCGAGAAATATGAGGTGTGCTCTGAGAGTGGGTTCGAATTAACTCCTCATGAGTTGAAATAGAAGTATGTTCCGGTGCCAGTCCGAGGAAGCAGCCCTTTCTGTAGGAATAAATCTTTTATGAATTGTTTGATGATTCTGGAAGAGTAGAAAGTAAAAATGTGATGAACAGCTATATCTTGATAATGCTGTAAGCTGTACCTTAACGGACGCATGTACCAACTGTGACTGAGCTAATGAAAGGAGATAGGATAGTTATTTGCCCGATTATGCTAGTTTAGAGGATGTAGGTTTGATTTTCTGGCGCCACAGGCAGAAACTTTCCCATTAACGTTTAAGTGTCCTTATCGTGGCCTCCTCCTTGACTTGGAGCGAATCCACCTGCAGTCCTGAGGAATATTGAAATCTTTGGATTGATGGAATTTAGGAGCTGTGCGCTTAAGAGAAGAGAAGTCAGGTCAGGATGAAGGGCCTGGCCTTAGTTTATCATCAAAGGTTTACAGAATGTTGGTAGGTGAAGGTGGTTGTGTTCTGATAGCAGGAGAAGCTCAGTGAACCAATGCTGAACTAGCCACCTGGGGGCTATCAGGACAAGAGAACACTGCTTTGCTTTCCTCTTGGTGAGAATCTTTGGAATTAAGGGTATTGGGGAAAAAGGTAGATATAGATCCTGGAGCATCTGTCGAAAGGCATTCCACCAAGATTCTGGATGTGGATGCCAACTTGCATAGAACTGGCATTTGCTGGTTTTGTTTGTTGCAAAGGGATGTAGAGCCAGTTTGCCCAGAACAAGAAGATCATGCTTAGAGACAAATGATCAAATTCTCATTCTTGGAGGCTGTTTCCAGTTTTGTTTAGCATGTCTGGTATGAGATTTCTAGTCCAGGGACTATGTTTAGCCTGAAGAGTTATCCTGTGTGTCATTAGCTGACATCCAATTTCCTGGTCTTCCTTGGACAGCGCCAAGGATCTTGCAGCTTCATTTATTCACTTATTGCACGCTGGTAGTACTGTCCTTGCGAACTAACACTGAAGACTCTGCTACATTGGCAGGAATAATTTGGAGACCGAACAGTTGGCTTTGAGATCTAGGTGAATGATATGTATGCTCTTCTGGAGCAGAGACCACTTTCCTCGAATTAGAGGTTCTGTAGAGGACTGCCCCAGCTTCCCAGGGAATTATTTGTATTCTGAGACTACCAGGCTAGAGCTTCCATCACCTATGTGAACATTCATCAGGCCCTGAAATGATTTGTTTGATTGAGTCTATTGTTTTTGTAGCTGCTCCTGTAGGGCATTCATTTTCAGGCGTACAAGAGGGATCCTATTAATCGCTGAGGCTCTGACGCCCAAAAGCTAATTGAACATAAAATATCTTTTTTGATGGAGGAGTTGATCATCTCTGATAATTCACGGGAGACAGCCTGTGCAACAACTTTAGGCAAGCCTCTGTGGCCTTGGATGCTTGAAATGTCATTGGTGCTTTTATCAACGAGTTTTCGAAGTTGGGGAAACCCTGCTTGAAAAAGCTGATCTGAAGCCAAATGGAAGAACTCAGAGGAGTGGGAATGCAGAAACAAAAATATCTATATATATATATATATATATCTATATATATATATCTATATATATCTATATATATCTATATATATATATATATATATATATATATATATATATATCTATATATATATATATATATATATATATATATATATATGTCTGTCTATATATATATCTATATCTATATATATCTATATATATATATATATCCTGTGCTGAAGGAGACCATATAAAAGGATTGTTTCCGGAAATACTTGTTACTTTCTGGAATGGATGGACACTTCTCTGTTTTCTGGTTTATGAGGCAAAACCAAGAATAGAAGCCTCTTTCCTGCTGAGAATGTGGGTTTCTCGCTATGGACCCCTTGGTCAGAGTAGCTAGCACTTCCTTCCGAAGGTAGATGGCGGAATGTGGATGAACTGCAACATATATCTATATGTGAGGAGATCCAGGACTTGTGTCCGATGCTATTTTCTGCCATAGATGACAACAATTCTGGAACGTTTTTTCCCACTGGATGGTGTAATCAGCACCAGAACGTTGTCACTGTAGGTAAGTGCCTCTGAGAGGGTTAAGTCAGATACATATCAATAGATAATTGTCTTTTTTGGGTCCCTCTAGAGATTCTTTCATTTGAAATTGTAATGCCCCAAAAGATAATGCAGTGTCAAGAGTCACTGTTGACTGCTTGCAAGTAGTCGTCCACATGCACGGCATACAGAGCGTCGGCATGGTACTATAAAATATTAGATATATTTGTATCTCACATTTTTAAATGTTGTTGCCTTAATCCGTAATATCCAAGGACCACTGACCCTGCCAGTTGTGAAAATACTATTGAAGCTTTATCTATAGAACAGTCTATGCTGACATCTCCCTCCACTACAGTAGCATTTTTTTTTTTTTTATCTTACGGCAAACGTTTTATTTATGTGGCCATGTCTGACCACATCCGGTGGCTATACCTGCTTTGTAGTACCAGTGAATTGGCAGCCCGTACAGTACTCTGGACCTAGATGAGAACGTGTCCTTGCTGGTTAGGCGGAACTATGAATAATAGGGTTTTCCATGATTGTAATTCCTCCTGGATATATGAGCAATTGGAATAGGTTTTACAGCTTTCCTATTTAAATTCATAAAGAAAAAAAAAAAGAAAAAACTTATTTCTTGTTTACTATAGGAAACTGGAAGTGTTTGGTCGCTCGCTCCGAAGGGTATAGAAACCCCCAAAATAAATCTGGTGGGGAAATCCACCAGTTGCGGCTGTAATATGCTCTGAAGCTCTAGTATGAACATGGACCTGCCCATGCTCTGCATCAATATATTGACTGTTGAAGACATGCTCATATTGGTACCTCAATGCTTGACACTAAATGATTCTGAATTATGTGCGTTTTGCTCTTGTTGACAATTATGTGTTTTCGTCTTAATTTGTATTGTGATCAGGTTCGACGAGGCGGATGTAAACAACTAGGCTCATGTAGCCAATGTTTGCTGTTGTTGACGAGGCCTTCACCGCAGACGAGGCCTTTGTAGAGGATGCAGTCATAGACAAGGCCGTCGTCGACAAAGCATACAGAAACAAGGCCATCGTAGATGCGGTTCTATAGATTAGGTCATTGTAGGCAAGGCTGTAGTAGTAGACAACCATCAGAAAAGGCTGTTGCATATGAACATTGTAGATGAGACTGTCACAGATGACTATCATAAAAGAGGCCATCGTATATGACCGTCGTAGACCATCGTATATGAGGTTGTCATAGACTAGCATCATAAATGAGGTCGCCGTAGACGACCGTCGTAGATGATACTGCCATATAGTAGCATCATAGATGAGGATGTCATAGACAACCATCATTGATGAGGCTGTCGTGGATGACTGTTGTAGGTGAGCATCGTAGATGAGGCCGTCGTGGATGAGCATCGTAGATGAGGCCGTCGTGGATGAGCATCATAGATGACTATCGTAGATGAGGCAGTCGTAGACAGCCATCGTAGATGAGGCAGTCGTAGACAGCCATCGTAGATGAGGCAGTCGTAGACAGCCATCGTAGATGAGGCAGTCGTAGACAGCCATCGTAGATGAGGCCGTCGTAGAGAGCCATCGTAGATGAGGCCGTCGTAGACAGCCATCGTAGATGAGGCCGTCGTAGACAGCCATCGTAGATGAGGCCGTCGTAGACAGCCATCGTAGATGACTGTCGTAGATGACCACTGTAGATGACTGTCGTAGACGACCGTCATAGATGAGGCCATAGTAGATGGCCATCGTAGATGAGGCCCTTCGTAGATGAGGCCATCACAGACCACTGTAGATGACTGTCATAGATGATCACTGTAGATGACTGTCGTAGATGATCATCATAGATGGGGCCGTCATAGATGACCATCGTAGATGAGGCCCTTTGTAGACGAGGTAATACTAGTCAACATTGTCATCAACCACCTCAAAGCAATTCCTGTGAATGATGATTTTACAGGTGGTTTTCAGACACCCCATTGTAAGATTATGAGGGTCTCTCTGATGTATTGTCAGAGTTGAAGAGGAAGTTGAGGGTCTTTTTCCATTTTTTTTATTTTTTTGAGAAGTGCCTTATGAAGATTCATGGTAAGTCTTTTTATGGCTTTTCTGCATGCCTTCCGGAGAGCCTGGGGCAACGTCTCCCTCTGACCTCTCCTGTGAGGTGAAGGAATCCTCACTGTCCTCATTATTAGTAACAGATTTAAGATTTTGTAATCCCAGCTAGTAATAGCCTCATCTCTCAGAACGTGAGAGTTTTTGAGGAAAAGGTTAGACATATTTATGTAGTCTTTTACCTTGTTTACTGCTACTCCAACATATTAGTGCCAGGGTTAGTGAAATGAAACAGGAAATATAATCTTGGGTGATCCAAAAAAGAAGAAAAAGCTGAAGAACTGAGCAGAGCTCAGGGAGACTCCATTCACACGACGTGCTGTAGAAAATCTGAGGGACTCCGCCTCTGTTGGGAGTGTTCTAGGGGGTGCTGTTGCCTGATTGGTTATAGTTCCAGTTTAGTCCTTTTTTGAAAAAGGACATGGCTAGGCTATTAAACTGACCTTTTCATTGCCTTTATAGCCTATGATAGTGAAATATGGAAAATGTCACTTACCCAGTGTACATCTGTTCGTGGCATTAGTCGCTGCAGATTCACATGCTGTGCACATCCCGCCATCTGGTGTTGGGCTCGGAGTGTTACAAGTTGTGTTTCTTCGAAGAAGTCTTTTCGAGTCACGAGACCGAGGGACTCCTCCCATTTCGGCTCCATTGCGCATGGGCGTCGACTCCATCTTAGATTGTTTTCCCCCGCAGAGGGTGAGGTAGGAGTTGTGTATGCTAGTAATAGTGCCCATGCAATGGAGTAATGTACATAATGTAGTTTAAACTAATATATTTACAAATATACAGATGTTCAAGATCAACTTCTAAACGGCTACAGGCTCCCGGGGAGGCGGGTGGGCGCATGTGAATCTGCAGCGACTAATGCCACGAACAGATGTACACTGGGTAAGTGACATTTTCCGTTCGATGGCATGTGTAGCTGCAGATACACATGCTGTGCATAGACTAGTAAGCAGTTATCTCCCCAAAAGCGGTGGTTCAGCCTGTAGGAGTTGAAGTTGTTTGAAACAATGTTCGTAGTACAGCTTCACCTACTGTGGCTTGTTGTGCCGTTAACACATCTACACAGTAGGGCTTGGTAAATGTATGAGGCGTAGACCATGTAGCTGCCTTACATATTTCGTTCATTGGAATATTTCCTAGAAAGGCCATGGTAGCACCTTTCTTTCTAGTTGAGTGTGCCTTTGGTGTAATAGGCAGCTCTCTCTTTGCTTTAAGATAACAGGTTTGAATGCACTTAACTATCCATCTAGCAATGCCTTGTTTAGAAATTGGATTTCCTGTATGAGGTTTTTGGAAAGCAATAAATAATTGTTTTGTTTTAAGAATTCGTTTTGTTCTGTCAATGTAGTACATTAACGCTCTTTTGATGTCTAATGTATGTAGTGCTCTTTCAGCTACAGAGTCTGGCTGTGGTAAGAACACTGGTAATTCTACTGTTTGATTTAAGTGGAACGGTGATATGACTTTTGGTAAAAATTTAGGATTTGTCCGTAGAACTACTTTATGCTTGTGTATTTGAATAAATGGTTTTTGTATGGTAAATGCTTGAATCTCACTTACTCTTCTTAAAGATGTGATGGCAATTAAAAATGCAACTTTCCATGTTAAGTATTGCATTTCACAAGAGTGCATGGGCTCAAAAGGTGGACCCATGAGTCGTGTTAAGACAATGTTGAGGTTCCATGAAGGAACTGGTGGTGTTCTTGGTGGTATAATTCTTTTTAGACCTTCCATAAATGCTTTTATGTCTGGTATCCTAAATAGAGAAGTTGAGTGCGTAATTTGCAGGTAAGCTGAAATTGCTGTAAGATGTATCTTAATGGAAGAAAAAGCTAGCTTTGACTTTTGCAAATGTAGTAAGTATCCTACGATGTCTTTGGCAGATGCGTGTAAGGGTTGAATTTGATTATTATGGCAGTAATAAACAAATCTTTTCCACTTATTTGCATAGCAATGTCTAGTGGTAGGTTTCCTAACTTGTTTTATGACCTCCATACATTCATGTGTAAGGTCTAAGTGTCCGAACTCTAGGACTTCAGGAGCCAGATTGCTAGATTCAGCGATGCTGGATTTGGGTGTCTGATCTGTTGTTTGTGTTGTGTTAACAGATCTGGTATGTTTGGTAGTTTGACATGAGGCACTACTGAAAGGTCTAGTAGTGTTGTGTACCAAGGTTGTCTTGCCCATGTTGGCGCTATTAGTATGAGTTTGAGTTTGTTTTGACTCAACTTGTTTACTAGATATGGAAGGGGTGGGAGAGGGGGAAAAGCGTAAGCAAATATCCCTGACCAACTCATCCATAACGCATTGCCCTGAGACTGATCTTGTGGGTACCTGGATGCGAAGTTTTGGCATTTTGCGTTTTCCTTTGTTGCAAATAGATCTATTTGTGGTGTTCCCCAACTCTGGAAGTAAGTATTCAGTATTTGGGGGTGATCTGTTGGTGATCCCGAGAGAGATTGTCTGCTAACTGATTCTGAATTCCTGGAATAAATTGTGCTATTAGGCGAATGTGGTTGTGAATCGCCCAATGCCATATTCTTTGTGCCAGGAGACACAACTGTGTTGAGTGTGTCCCTCCCTGTTTGTTTAGGTAATACATTGTTGTCATGTTGTCCGTTTTGACAAGAATGTGTTTGTGGCTTATTATGGGTTGAAATGCTTTCAGCGCTAGAAATACTGCCAATAGTTCTAAGTGATTTATGTGAAACTTTTTTTGGGTGAGTGTCCCATTGTCCTTGGATGCTGTATTGATTGAGGTGTGCTCCCCACCCTATCATGGAGGCATCTGTCGTTATTACATATTGTGGCACTGGGTCTTGGAAAGGCCGCCCTTTGTTTAAATTTATACTGTTCCACCATTGAAGCGAGGTGTATGTTTGGCGGTCTACCAACACCAGATCTAGAAGTTGACCCTGTGCCTGTGACCACTGTGATGCTAGGCACTGTTGTAAGGGCCGCATGTGCAACCTTGCATTTGGAACAATGGCTATGCATGAGGACATCATGCCTAGGAGTTTCATCACCATTTTGACTTGTATTTTTTGTTTTGGGTACATGGCCTGTATTACATTGTGAAATGCCTGAACCCTTTGTGGACTTGGAGTGGCAATCCCTTTTGCTGTGTTGATTGTCGCCCCTAAGTATTGCTGTGTTTGACACGGTATAAGGTGTGACTTTGTGTAGTTGATTGAGAAACCTAGTTTGTGGAGGGTTTCTATGACATACTTTGTGTGTTGTGAACACTTTTCTAGCGTGTTGGTTTTGATTAACCAATCGTCTAGGTACGGGAACACATGTATTTGCTGCCTTCTGATATGTGCAGCTACGACTGCCAGGCACTTTGTAAAAACTCTTGGCGCAGTTGTTATTCCGAATGGCAACACCTTGAATTATTAATGTATCCCTTGGAATACAAACCTTAAGTACTTTCTGTGTGAAGGATGTATCAGTATATGGAAATACGCATCATTTAGGTCTAGTGTTGTCATGTAGTCTTGTTGTTTGAGTAGTGTGATTACGTCTTGTAATGTCACCATGTGAAAGTGATCTGATTTGATGTAGGTATTTAATGTTCGGAGATCTAATATAGGTCTCAGACTCTTGTCTTTTTTGGGTATGAGAAAGTACAGAGAGTAAACTCCTGTTCCTTTCTGGTGTTTTGGTACTAATTCTATTGCTTCTTTTATTAGCAATGCCTGAACTTCTAGTCCTAGAAGATCTATATGTTGTTTTGACATATTGTGTGTTTTCGGTGGGACGTTTGGAGGGAGTTTGAGAAATTCTATGCAATAACCATGTTGGATAATTGCTAGGACCCAAGTGTCTGTTGTTATTTCCTCCCAATGTTTGTAAAATTTGGTTAGTCTCCCCCCACAGATGTTATGTGTGACTTGGAAGTCACTGCTTGTTTTGAGGAGTTTTGGGACTTTCCTCTATTCTTTTGGAATTGTCCCCCTCTATATTGTCCCCGAAAACTTCCCCGCTGATACTGGCTCTGGAAAGTGGGTCTTGTTTGTGAGGTTGTAGGTTCTGTGCTTTGTCCTCGAAACCCCCCTCTAAACTGTGTTTTTTGAAATGTGCCTCTGCCCTGTGGGGAGTAGAGTGCGCCCATGGCTTTGGCCGTGTCAGTGTCTTTTTTAAGTTTTTCGATCGCAGTGTCCACCTCCGACCCAAACAACTGCTGCCCGTTGAATGGCATATTCAGCACAGCTTGCTGTATTTCTGGTTTAAATCCTGATGTACGCAGCCATGCATGTCTCCTTATTGTTACTGCTGTGTTGACAGTTCTAGCAGCTGTGTCTGCAGCATCCATTGCTGACCGTATCTGATTGTTGGAGATACTCTGTCCTTCTTCTACTACCTGCTGCGCTCTCTTTTGGAACTCCTTGGGCAAATGTTCTATAAAGTCTTGCATTTCGTCCCAATGGGCCCTATCGTATCTGGCTAACAAAGCCTGTGAATTGGCAATACGCCACTGGTTTGCTACCTGTGCCGCCACCCTTTTGCCTGCTGCGTCAAATTTTCTACTTTCTTTATCTGGAGGTGGTGCATCTCCTGAAGTGTGTGAGTTCGCTCTCTTGCGAGCTGCCCCTACTACAACTGAGTCCGGTGTTAGCTGTTGTGTGATGTACACTGGGTCTGTTGGTGGCGGTTTATATTTTTTCTCCACTCTTGGAGTAATGGCCCTTCCTTTTACAGGCTCTTCAAACACTTGTTTGGAGTGTTTTAACATTCCGGGTAGCATAGGAAGACTTTGATACTGGCTGTGTGTGGACGACAGTGTGTTAAAAAGAAAGTCATCTTCAATGGGCTCAGCATGCAGGCTGACATTATGAAATGCCGCTGCTCTCGACACCACCTGTGCGTAGGCTGTACTATCCTCTGGTGGCGATGGTCTAGCTGGATAACATTCAGGACTATTATCTGACACTGGTGCGTCATAAAGGTCCCATGCGTCAGGGTCATCTTGACTCATTCCTGTATGAGATGGGGATTGCATCATTGGTGGAGTGGCTACCCATGATGGTTGCGGCGAGCATTGTGGAGATGGTGGCGGGGTTACTTGTTTAGCCACCTTTGCCTGTGGCTGCTTGTCTTTTTCCTGAAAGGCAAGTTTGCGTTTCATTTTAATCGGAGGGAGAGTACTGATCTTCCCTGTTTCTTTTTGGATATGGAGCCTTCTTTGTGTATAGTCTGGCTCTATTGTTTCCAATTCCTGTCCAAATCTATGTGTCTTCATTTGTGTGGACAGTCCTTGTTCCTCAGTGTAGGAACTTGTTTTCGGTTCCGAGGCCGGATGTTTCGGTATCGAAACCTTTTCGGCTGCTTTTTTCGGTTCTGACGAAACCTTCTTTACTTTCGGCGTCATGTTCTCTCGGTGCCGACCCATTTCGGTGCCGGTATCTCGGTGCCGAACCTGCTCGGAGCCACTATCTCGAGCCCGAGATTGATGTGTGGCGGTATCTCGACCGGAGTCGGATGACTTCGCCCCCAGCGTGCCCTTTTTCGGTGCCGATGATCGGTCACCTATTTTTCGGGTTAAGCCATGGCCTGTTGGCGGTGGCGTCCCCTGGGCTTTAGTGGTTTTTTCGTGAGTTTTGTGTTTCGACGTCTTACTCACGATTTTCAGCGTTTCTTCGGGATCGATCTCATCCGAGTCCGATTCCTGGATGGAGAATGTTTCTTCCTCCTCCTCGAAATGCTCTTGTCCTGTCGGCGCCGACGCCATTTGCAGTCTCCTTGCTCTTCAGTCTCTTAGTGTCTTCCTGGACCGAAACGCTCGATAGGCTTCACAAGTATCTTCCTTGTGTTCCGGCGACAAACACAAGTTACAGACCAGATGCTGATCTGTATATGGCATTTTGGGCAGAAGCGGAATGGGGTCCGTTCCATCAGTCTTGAAGAGACACGTGGCCGGGCCGACCAGGCCCCGACGGGGGATCGAAAAAACCCCGAAGGGCCACCGGAGCTCCTCAAAAGTCGGTGTCGATCTGTTGTAACTAACCCGATACCGAACGCAAACAATACCGACGATTTTTCCGAGATTCTAACTAACTTTACGACCCGAAACACGGAGCGAAAAGGAACACGTCCGAACCCGATGGCGGAAAAAAAACAATCTAAGATGGAGTCGACGCCCATGCGCAATGGAGCCGAAATGGGAGGAGTCCCTCGGGCTCGTGACTCGAAAAGACTTCTTCGAAGAAAAACAACTTGTAACACTCTGAGCCCAACACCAGATGGCGGGATGTGCACAGCATGTGTATCTGCAGCTACACATGCCATCGAACATATATATACTGCTTTATTGAATTACCGGGGACTCCCATCTCGACGACGGGGAATGATTCAAGCATGTGAATCTATGAACGATCCAATACTGGAGAAATGAGAGTTCTGTGGCGATTGTCCAGCATGGCTGGCGGGTGCTCTCACCTCCCAAGAAGGGAATAGAAAAGGCTAAAAGTGATACCTTATAGAAAGCTGAGAAAATGAATGACAGTAACACTCACATGCTGCTATCTCAAGATTTGAGCGGTTATCTGAGCAGGAGTGCCAGGATCAGACACACAGAGCTGCATGTGTTAGTGGGAAAAGAGGGGTGCCACCAATGGGAGGCAGGCTGGGGAAGGGCTAGCACGCTTTTTAATCCCCACACATTTTCTGGGACTTCAAATGACCACAGATGGAGCGAGGGGAGGGTGGGTTAATGCGTAGTTAGGTTGGTGTTTGAACATTGGTTTTCACAGCTAGGGGTAGGAAAAATTGGTGGGAGAAGGATGATATTGTTTTTGGGGTGCTAGGGAGAGGGTCACTGATGACACTCCCTAAGCTTGGCTACTTTCAAATAAGGGCAAGTGCGCCATGGCTGGGGGGTTGACCTCAGGGACCCAAATGGAAAACAAATAATTCTTTGGAGGAGAAACAGACATTCACAGGATGTGGGGAGGGGAAGAAGGCATGGTTCACAATCTCACACTGATGACACATCAGGTCTATCATACTCACCACGGAAGTAAAATGGTTACAATAGTGAGCTTCAATGTGAAGGACCTTAATTCTCCTGTTAAGTGGTGTGAGATCAACAACCTTATGAAGGAGGGCCGGAAAGACATATGCTTATTGTAGCAGATTCATACCACCAGACTGGCTGGCGTAGGCTCACCTCTAGATTCTTTCCACAGTAATTTTTCTTCTTCCCCACAACAAAAAAAGGTCTAAGTGTAGCAATTTTATGAAGCCATTCCTTTATCAGAATAATCACAAATATAATCCTAGATAACGCTAGAGATCATAGCCAAATAATGAATACTACATGCACTATAGTCTCCATATGTGGCTCCTACACTAATCTAGAAAACTTCCTGCAGAAATTTGGCGGGGGAATTATTATTGGAGGGGACATCAGTCTTGTCATGGATAGTCAGAGAGATCGCTTCCAACAAAGATTTGACTGTGTGCGAGGGCAGTGAGCTGGGGGAGGTGTGTCTCTTAGATGCCCGGTGGGAATAACACAATGGTGTAGTATTACTTCCATACCCACCTGGATCATTTCCTCATTAGTGCAACTTTCCTGGCACACTCAAAGGGCACCACTATAGGTCACACAGCATGTCAGATAATGCCCCATTGACTTGCCACATCCAATCTGAGATGGCTCCTGGCAACTTAAGGATTTTCTTCTTCAGGATGCAGTAGTTCGATTGGACTATAGAAAGGCCATAGTTGACATTATGACTGACAATGACACCCCAGTCACAAAGTTAAACGTTCTATGGCACGCCTTCTCACCGACAACCTGTGGGACATGTTCATCTCCGAAGCCTCCACCTGAAAAAAAGTGGAGGGTTTGTGCGAGGAAAGAGCTGGAGACCCGCCTACGAAAAATGGAGATGGAGCACAGACATACTGCTTCCTCCAAAGTTCGTGGAGAATCCTGAGATTGCAATATCAAGTGAGAGCTCTAGACCTTTATAAGGCAGAATATGTCCTGCTTCGAATCAAGCAAACATACTATTCCTCCAGAAATAAGTCAGGTAGGCTATTAGCCTCCCAATTGTGGGTGAAGGTGGCTGCAGAAACTATGAAGATGACAAGGTTCATGGGAGAGTTTGTCTACGAGGGCTAAGTAATTTCAAAAGATTTTTCGGATTTCTATCAAACCGTGTACACCCGGGAGCATACACTACAACCTGAGATGGAACCATATCTAAGCTCACACCTGCAAATCCACCTTAATGGAAAGCAGGTATATTTTCCAAACTCGACTATTGCACCCGAGGAGGTCATAGCCTCAATTAGGAACCTAAAACTAGGGAAGGTGCTGGGGCCAGATGGCTGTTCAGCCATCTTTTACATGGCCTATGCCACTACCTTGGCCCCATCCTATGCTGTTTATATAATGAATTAGGGTCATCTGGACACTTCTCTGACACTATGAAAGAGGTCTCTATTTTTGTAATACTCAAACCAGGCAAGGACCACACTAGGTGCTCATCCTATAGACCAAACTCATTGTTGACCTTAGGTGTGAAAATCTTTACAGGGATTTTGGGAACCAACACATGCATAGAAAGAAAATAAACACTCTCTTGTCTGCTCTTGGTGCAGAAAAGATGTTTGACATAGCTGATTGGTTGTTTGTAGTGAAAGTATTACAGACAATGGGTATCGGTCAAAGCGTGCTTCAGTGGGTATTGGCCAGCTATCGTTCCCTTAGAGCATAAGTCAAAGTCAACTATGTTAGTGTCGCTCTGACATGCATGGAAAGAGGCCTAGAGCAGGGATGCTCCCTCTCACCATTCTGTTTCGCTCTCACAATGGATCCAGTGGTAAATGCTATCTGTCGGTTGAAAAAGAGTGGGGAGGGCTGGAGGGCGCAAATGGGGTACTAAAGAGTACTAACTCATTTTGCACGCCAATGGCATTCTGGTATCTCTGTGAAGCCAGGAACAGTCTTTGCAGCTGCTTCACAAGGAGTTGTAGGCCTACCAGTTAGTCTTGGGCTTTAAAATCAACATTGCGAAGTCCAGGTCCATGCTACTTAACTCACCTCCACACCAACTAGATGCCTAAGAAAAAATAAATATCTAAAATGGGAGGTTGAATCAGCGTCTTACTGATACAGCTGGATCACTCTACAACACAGGTGATGACAAATTACTCACGATTATTGACAAACCGTAAACCTCTCTCCATCTGGCGAATGCCCACTTCTTGTGGCTGGGCAGAGGAATTGCTGCTAAGACGATGCATTTCCTAAATCATTTTATCTGTTTCAGACCATCCCTTTGATGGTCTCTCAAACCTTCTTGAAACTGCTTCAGGATTTAATAAACTTCATTTGGTAGGGAAAAACCCTGTGAGTAGCTAGAAACACATTTTACTGATCTGCCCTGAAAGGAATACTAGGGGTCCAGCAGATCCTATCCTATTGTAGAGCTGCTCAGTGAGATACTTGGTGGAGTAGGACATGTTGAGACCTCAAAACAGTGGTGGCACATCGATCACCTAATAGCTGTTATAGCTTTATGGCAGGTTCCATGGCAGTTGGGGGCTGTGCCTCTCCCCAGCCACTAGGGTTAACCTTTCGATCTCAGATGGGCTACATTTCCCTCCCATGTTACCCCCTTTTGCTCAATACAGATTTTTCACTTGCAATGGGGAAATATGAATTTCAAAAGTGTAGGGCAAGTAGGTGTGCCATGGCCGGCTCCCTCAGTTGGGGGGTGGAGGTAGCTATTAAGCCATTAGAGTACATGAAACGACAATATACTCTACCAGAAACTGAATGGTTCGCTTATTTTCAAGTGTGCCACTGGGTAACATCCCTCAATGAAGGCAGGAGTATCTCACCCACTTTTGGAGTTTGAAAAATGGCTTGAAGATGGATGACAGGCCTGCCACCTCAAATCTTAACTATATAGGCACCTTCTAGGTCTTGAGAACAAAACACCAGCAAAGAAATGGTGGGCAAGAGAATAATTCAAAGATATCTCACTTAAAACTGGGAGAGGCTCTATGACAAAGCGTCAACTGCTTCCAAGTGCATGAAGGTAAGTCAAGCTCATTATAAGATCCCTACAAAGTGGTACCAGGAAAGATCGTTAAGACAGAGTTGCATCTACATAAATATTGCCTGACATAAATATTGTGTTCTAAATATTCTTTATAAAAATTGTACATTTTCTACTATCAACTTTAATATGAATCTTTTTGAAGCAATATTTAGGACATAAATTTTATGTCGGATGATATTCTGACAACAGTATTCTGGGTCCACATCCTCGACGGATTGGGACATTCTTCTGTCAGAAGCCTTCCCACAGCTCAGGAGGCTACTGCACATGGATTCTGTGGGTGGTTGGGGCTGGTGAGGATGGAAGGGGAAGCATGCATTTCTATCTTCTGATAACAGTCATCACAGCAGCAGGACACCCTCCGAGTAGGCCTCATGTAGGTGTACAGGCAATGGATGGTACCCACATCTCAGTGGCCCCAACAAAACACCTCCCACCAGCAAGATGTTATTACTGGCTTCACACAAAGGTTCACTGGAATGCATCAGAGAGACTACCCCACCCCTTCATGCGGCTAACAAAGAATGAACATGCAACAAACAATGCACACTGTCTCCCTCTCACTGCTCTACCTGTGCTCCAACCACTCCTCTATTCTTTGGGCTCCATGAATTGATGCTGTGGTACAGCAGGGCTGGAGCATAAAGCAAGAACAAAAGAACAAAAAAATAAAACAGGGCTGATATGAGGCTGGATT